>NC_081347.1:61184262-61240357 GCF_029784015.1 Lycium ferocissimum
ATGAAATAAAAAATTTCCCAAAAACCTCACGAAAATTCCCTTATATGCATAACCTGCCATCATTGTACCCCATGAAACATCATCTTTCCCCCTTAACTCATTAAAAACTCGGTGAGCAACATCGGGATAATTACATTTCGAGTATGTATCAATCAAAGCATTATAAACAGAAACCGGAAACACTCTCCTATATACATAACCATGTATACACCTGGGAGTAAATTCAACAAACGTCACCGAATTAGGACTAATTTGACAAACAAATTGCATTTTCTTGAAAAGGTCAACAGCCTTAACCGGGTCTACACTCTGTGCAACCCCAGAAATCATTGCATTCCAAGCTACAACATCCCTATTAGGCATTTTATCAAACACCTTCCTTGCACTGTCCAAATCACCCATTTTACTATACATATCAATAAGCCCAGTCCCAATAAATACATCATTTTCAAGATCTCTTTTCACTATATCTTCATGAATCTTGATACCCTTTTCAAAATCATTGAATTCCACAAAATAACAGGTGGGTTTGGTGTAAAATCGAAAGGATGCGAGAAAGATTGTATTTTTTGAAGGAAGAGTATAAATTCATGAGGGGTTGTTGCGGGAAGTGTTGAAAGTTAAGCCAGAAGTGATTATGTGAGCATGAATTTGGAAAAGAGAGGTGAGGTTTTTGCAAGAAGAGAGAAGACGTTGGTAGCACAGAATTGAGCTCATTTGCAGTTCTTGATCGTTTTTTGTGACTTAAAATAAGAATTTGTATTGGCGCCACTAAAATGTCGCCGACAGTGTTACATGAAAATGGGTCGGGTCGGATTAAATGGGTGAATTTCTTAAAAAGATAGAGCATTCAAATTTGAGGATAGGTTATTTGATTCTGAGCTGGACATGTTTTTCTTCACAATTTATGTCAAAATATAATGCGAGGGGCATATTTGGATCGGAAGTATACCGAAGGGTATATTTGGATCGAACGCATACCGAAGGGTAGATTTGACCCTTTTTCTGGCAGTACAGGGGTATATTGACCCTTTTCCGTTGTTTATACTCCTTTCACCTATTAGATCACAATTGACCTTATTTTATCATTAGAAAGATGTCATTTTTTCCGTCTATTAAACCTCAATTGACCTTAACCTTACTTTTTGAATTAAAATGTTCGTTCATTTAACATAAGGTTAAACCCATCAGCAACTCCTTGTGGTCGTCCAGATTTTTCATTGAGACACCTAAAGTGGGAGGTTTTCCTATTGACCGCTTACACTACTTGAAATTTGTTCTAATTAGACATTTTTTATTCGAATTAGCCAAATTTACTGGTGTGTGCAATACGCTCATTGCCGTACGTGCCAAATGACGAATAAAATGAGAAAGATGTCATTTTTTCCGTCTATAAAATGTGTCTTTTTATAGTAAAACAAAATTCTATTTTAAAATATTTAATAACAAAATAAAAGTAACACTCTCAAAAAAAAATAGATTTACATCCAATCGAGAAAGCACATTATTAAAAAAAAAAAAAGGACACATTGAAAATTCTGAAATGAATAGTTGTTCTTGGTGGTCTTCACCATCTTCATGTGTGATCTTGTTCCAGCCACGATTTTAATCTAAATTTTCAAGAGAAGCTCCTCCAAATTTGTAATAACTTCAGCTAAAGATTCCCCACAAATACCCAAAGACAACCCCAATATTAGTTTCTCAAAATTTTCATCAAATCGACCCATTGTAAACCTTCAAGCTTTCTAAAGACTCCATTAATGGCATAATCATAGTCATTGAATCCTTCTTCAATTTCTGTCACAACACGCAATGAGAGAGAACTCTTGGGCAATGGTGAAATCTAAAATGAGCTATTGACGATCATAGATGAGTTTGGGTGTAGATTAAGTTTTTTTTTCTTAAATTTTTTTGGGAATATTATTTTTCTTTTGTTTATTAAATAGATTTATCCCAAAAAAAATCATCTTTCTTGTCCCATAAACTCTTAGGGAGAGAGAGGGTGGCGGTCTTCATTTTTTTTCGAATAAGATAGCAATGGTAGAAGGTTTGTTAAATGGAGAAGAAAGAAAAAGAATAAAGAAGAAGGAAATAAAAAGAATAAGACAAAACAGAAAAAATCTGGTTTTTTTTTTTGGGTGGGTTGGGGTGGGGGGGGGGGGGGCGCTCTTCACGCACCACTTTGGTATGAAAATCACGCAAGTTGCCAAGTCATCGAAAAAGTGTTTAAATGACACGGCCGGGCACACACCTCGTCTAAATGAACAGCGTTAGATGGGCTAAGACAATTAAGCCGAAAATCTCTTTTTTTGACATGGTTACGACAGATGACACAATGGAACTTTAATTATAGGTGGTACTAATTCAGAAATAAAGTAAATTGGCATAATACATATATAGACGCTCAAACTTGGCCTCAATTGGCAATTAACTGTCAAACCTTGATAATGCACATCGAGATACCTTAACTAGTTTCCATTTGTGTCGGTTGACAGTAGCGTACGCAAGATTTTTTTATAAGCGGTGTCGACATTTAAAGAAATTGAACAAATACCAAATCGTTATAACATCATATTAATGGAAAAACTTATTCAAATCATATAAATAAAACACAACTCCTGTGTAATCTCCTCAACGAGTTTTCATAGTTTGACATGTAATTAAAACAGCCTCATTAAAAATAGTTGTTACACCCCGAATTTTTTTACACGTTAAAGTCGCATCATGAGTTAGTCAACGCAAGTTCAAAAGAAATTATGTTGAGGATAACAGGGATTGATTTTATTAATAAAAATGGTTACAAGAGTCTATAAATAATATTAGTAAGTGGCGGAAGATTTGGAGGGTGAATGAATCAAAGAAGCATGAGTTTCGTCAAAAGTCGGCAAGTTGGGAATACGATAACTTATACTTTTGGGTGAGATTAGGAGTGCTCCACATGCTAAGCAAGTAATGACATGAAGTATTTGAATTGTATAATGGTCTCTTGTTAAGTTTGGAAGTCAAACGAGTTGTAATACGAAAGTCGACAAAGGGCGTCGCAAGTTAAGTTTATAAATTTCACCGAAATTTGGGTCGGATGTCTCGGAGCTTTTCTCTCAATCTACTTGGAGTTACTTTGGGTGATCCACCTACCAAATCGAAGGCTACGAGTCTAGTTTCCGCATCATTTTACCGTTCGTCGATACGACATCGGAGTAGAGAGATATTCGCATTTCCGTCTAGAGACATAAACTGTCGCAGGAACGGTGCTCTAGGTCGGTGGCAGCTTATTCCTTTTTATATAAAAGACCCACAAATCATATTGGAACCTCATTTCTCTTCAAGGAACAAACCCTAAACACTACCTATACTCTCTCAAACATTTCTCCATCAATCATAAGCAAATCCAAAGGCTAATCAAGTAACTTTAAAGTAAGGAATCACGTGGTAATCGTAGAACCGTCGTTTCTTCGTTGTTTCGCTTTTCGAAGAAATTTTCAACTTGAAGAAATCTCTATTTTGGATTGATTCTAGGAATCTAAGGTATGTTTTATCCTCTTAATCATTTCCTTATGATTCTCCAAGTATTTAATCTACGAAATTTGGAGGAAATCCCGTACGTATATGAACCATATGAACTAGTTATGGATTTAAAGCTGATTGGTTTGAGCCGATTTATGTGGTTTAAATGTATTATTTGGAGCTGTGAAGTTATGGATGGTTGATAAGTAAGAGTAGGAGTTAAGCAGAAGAAAAATGGTAGTCTTGAATGAAGAAATTGAACTACAAATGACCCTATGAACTTACTCCCGCAAGTTGTTCGACGAAATGTCTCATTGAGTATTTCCATAAGCTATGAACTTGGAATTGATCCCATATTGGTCGTATGATGTAGGTGGTCATTCGTAAGGCATTCGAGGACTTAGGAAACATATATAACTCCATCGGCGAGGTATGTAGGGATTTCTCTTCTCTTTTGTGGCATGACCAGAACTCGACGAACGTTTCATTGATACATTCAATTCGTGAAGACATAAGTAGATCATATTCTTTTACTTGAGCAAATTTCCCTCTACTTCATACATGACTTATATTAAAGTGCTGTCCATATTTCCATGTTTCTTTGGTTATCGATTGAAACGTTTTCGTAAAACTTGAGTCGGGCGTATCCCGAATTGGTTAAGCTTACTCTCTTTCTCCGAAATAGCTTGTATTAAGGTGTATTCCCGCATCCTTATCTTTCTTGTCCATCACTTAAAGATGACGGACCTTCCATAGATATAAGTTTTCACTAAACATGAGATGAATATGCTTCCTTGTGATGGACTAATCTTTATTTCATATATGATTGCATCAAACGCCTTTCATGCTTACATATCTCTTTTGGCCACCGAATTGAAATGTTCCGCTAAACTTGGATTGATCATATACCATCCAAATGAGTTGAACTCTATTTCATATGTAACTCATACCAAGTATCTTACATGTTCTCCATGTGGTTGTCTCTTGAATTAAAAGGTAAAGAACGTAGCGACAATAACGATAGTCGAAGGCTAACGATGATAGGTCGCTCCGACTCTTTTTATTATACTCTTCTGAGGTCAGTCTTGCATTGCACTTATATATATGTATTTATTTTCATTACCGAGCCACGCTATAGTTGGCCGGGTAGGCACTTATATGTGCACCTAGACATGTTTCTTTCTTTACCGAGCCGTGTTGTAGGCGTCCGGGTAGGCACGTGCAGTCGTGCACCAGATGTATTTCTTTTCTTTACCGAGCCGTGTTGTGGCGATCGGGTAGGCACGTACCTGCATTGTCGGCATCGGTTGCAGACGATGTTATGATGACGAGTTCACCCGCAGGGATTTATTATTGTTATATGATATGATATATGCCTCCGTGCGGTGAGGAATGATTTTACGGCATGCATTTTCATTTATGTCATGATTATGGTCGTCCTCGGTGGCCTCGTTCGAGTTTGAGGTTGTCTCTACATCTTTTCCCAAGTTATCTCGTATCTCTTATGCTTATATTATGTTTATACTTACGCTTTACATACCGGTTCATCTTTCGTACCGACGCGTTTTCGCGTGATCATGCCACGGGTACGATAGACGGATTGTTGTACCTTTCTCAGGATACCAAGGTTCGGGGATGTTCGCACTCCATTCTCTGAGTTCTTCGGTCGAGTCATTAAATAGATGCACGCAATATATATATATATATATATATATATACGAAAGTATGGCTATGGGTACGTCGGGCCACCGTCCCGACCGTTGATGCATATTAGTGCTCTTAGAGGCTTACGATTTACGGTCGGTGTACGGAAGCTGTGTTTGGCCTTGCGCCCCCCGACTAGTTGTCTTTTTGTGGCCTTGTCGGCCCTAATTATGCACATATGTGTTGTTGGGCCTTTTTAAGAAAGTTGTCATGATATACTTTTTAAAATTATTATTCAGTAGCCTTGTCGGCTTATGATTCACGTTACAAAGTTTAGATATCACAGTTGGTTCGCTCGGCCCTTCGGATGCCGGGTGCCGGCCACACCCCCCCAAGATTGGGGTGTGACAATAGTAATAAATACTCTTTTTCTATATACGCTCTCAATTGTAGTAGTAGTTTTTTCCGAAGGGTACTTTTCATAGTTCTAAATATGCTCAAGGCACAAAGTAAACACTCAAAAGCTCTTCTCGACGAGTTTTCTTATCAAATATATTTAAGGCACCAAACAATCACTAAACATCGTCCATTCTATTCCATAAATTAATCTTAATTAACTTCATTGTCGATAAAGCTAATCGCTAGAAATCACCAATCAAGAGGATAAGCTTCATGCTTCTTTCTCTAGTTCTCTTGGAAAGATAACCAAGTCCCAAAAGATGGAAAGACCTTTTCCCGGACATCAAATTACTAGTATTAATTTACATAAACCCCAAAACATTCATGAAATTGAATTCACAAAGAAAAATAATGTTTGTCATAAAAAATTCCAACGAGAAATTAAGAGGAAAAGACTAAAAAAAATTACTTCCAAAATAAATTGCAGCAAATAGCGCGCTCTGCTTGAAATTGTAGAGGAAAATGAGCAATTATTTTTTAAAGTTATGATAGAATAATCCTAATATAAAGTGGAGGTCTTGTTGCTGAACAGACATATCGTAGTCCGGCATGTTTGACTTTTTTCAACTAGGGGTCTGTGATCAAGCCTTGCTCGCAACATCTTATTTTAGCGGATAAAGTGGGAAAAATTGAAAAAAACAAAAACGCATATACCGCCCCCCATGGTTTCGAAATCGGGACCGCAATTCAGAAGCTAACCGCTACGCCAGTGAGCCGGAAGACTCTCGTCAAGGGGTGTCATTTATATCATTTGTATTAGTATTCTGTTTTTGCACCACACATATAGACATGTTTACTAAAATTTTCCAAGGAAGCGGTGTCGGTGCCATAACGTGGGTCCGCCCCTATCAGTTGAACACTCCAACTTACAAAATGATCATCTAGATACCTCAAAAATTTATGTATTACGTCAGCATCGAGTGTATATGAGACACAATGGGAAGTTGAGGTCTCTATATGTGCACTATTGAAGTGCTTACTTGCAGAATCGGACTCAAATTTAAGTGTCTTGTTTATGAATTATGCCAAGTAAATACTACTTCCTCAACACTAGACAAGAAAATTCTTTTCGCCATTCGTTTTGTATTATCTTCTTTGTTAAGAAAGAATCGAATCTTAAACACCATTCACCACGAATCGTGATCGAACCTAAGCTGAAAAAATTGTCTGCAAAAATTCTTCACATGTTTTGAAATAGACACCACCATAGTTCGATAATTCTTGTCCAAACTAGATGTTTTTATGTTCCGAACTTACTTTTACTGTTCGTTTAGACTTATTTAAAAAAAGCAGTGCTCAAAAAAAAAAAAAAAAAAAAAATTTGGGTAGCCCAACTTATTTTTTTTTGGGCATATTCGTTTTTAACTTTATTTTTTTTTTTAAGCTAAGCCAAATGGGTCCAATTATTTTTATGGCTTATTTTAAGCACAAAACGCTTATGTTCCGCTTACCAAAGACTCAAAAAAGTTGAATGTACTATAAGTTGTTTTCAGCAACTTATAAGCTAAGTCAAACAGGCTCTATATATAAGAGACAACCAAGGGGCTTTTGTAGTCCTCACAAAAGTTTCCAATAAAATGTCAAACTTTTCAATTAATTACTTCTAGGTCCTGATCTTATTTTTAAAGCTAAATTTATTTTTTGTACTTATGACATACTTTTTAAAAGGCTGTCAAACTTCCTACCATATTTTTTCAATTTTTTTGATTTTCTATCCGATGTTCGGTATCCGTATTGGAGTCTAATTAATATGAATTCGTGTCGTGTAGGGCCCATCGGGGGAAGCACTCTCTACAAAGATTTTTTTCAAATCCAGGCTCGAACCTAAGGCCCTTGGTTAAGGGAGGAACAACCACATATATTGCACTTTATTTTCCGTGTTACTTTCCTCTATTGATCTTATTTATTAACCTAAAAAATAGTCATTTCTTGGTTAGATTCTTGCTTCTGGTTGCTCTCTCGTTTTCTCCTTTTTCATTTGTTGCTCAATAGATTTTTACACGTAGGCATTTCTTTTACTTTATATTTGTATTATGAAATTTGAGGATTTCTTGAAAATTCTTTTACTTGCATGTAAGCATTTCTTTTACTTTATGTACATACTTTAATGAACTCATATGCGTTTAAAAAGATTATTACTAAAATAATTTTCAGATAGTTTTAAAAATTATTAAGTGATGCTATATAGTGTTGAAAATGAAGATAATATTATCAGTTAAAATCGGGTTATCTTTGAATTCTCTTATTTGGTTAACTATAATTCATCTTTTAAACACAAAATAAATTTGAAGCAAGGCGGAGTTAGAGTGTCGCCTACGGTTTAGTTGAATTCAGAAGTTCAAATATTAAAGGAGTGAGCTAAAAATTTTGCTTTTTAGATAGTGAAAATATAATTATTTAAAATTTAATTATTACTAAAATAAATTATATTTATTTTGATTAAAAAATATACTTTTATATCTTGAGTTTGGACCCGAGCTTAGCACGGGCCTCATGGAGCTAGTAAGGGACAATTAAAGGGCATTTGTTGTCCTCACAAAAGTTTCCAATAATATGTCAAACTTTTTAATTAATTACTCTTAGGTCTTAATCTTATTTTTTAAAGTCAAATGTACTTTTTGTTCTTATTTTCTACTTTTCAAAAGCTGTTGAACCTACTACCTTATTTACTCTTTTTTTTTTTCTATATCGTGTTCGGTACCTGCATTGGAGCTCCACTAATCCGGATTCGCATTGCGTATGACCCAATCGGGACAAGCATTCTCTACTAAGGATTTTTTCATACCCAGACTCGAACCAAGACGCCTCTAGTTAGGGAGCAGCAGCCCCATCCGCTGCACTTTATTTTTCCTGTTACTTTCTTTTATTGATTTTATCTATTAACCTAAAAAGTAGTCATTTATTTGCTAGATATTTTTGCTTCTTATTGCTCTATGTTTTCTCCATTTTTCATTTGTTGGTTATATATATTTTTAGATGTAAGCATTTCTTTTACTTTATACTAGTATACGTACACGCACGATGCGCAGTTAATTTTTATTCAAGTACATTAAATAAATTGTGATTTTGCATTCTTTACGTATGGTCAACGTTCTCTATAGAAAAAAAAATGACATTTGTCTTTAAAATAAGATAGATAAAGAAACTAAATGGAAAAGTAATATAATACGAATGTATACATCGACTACCAAAAAATATAAATGGACATGCTATGTACAATTTAGGACAAAAAAAATTTCAGTGCAAATCATTATGCATTGCTCGTTAATTATTTAAAAAGTTTCGGAAATGTTGCAACTGCAAAAAAAGTCATTATACATGGGGTTTCTTTGGAAAAACCACAACATACTCACGAATCTAAACAATAAGAAAAGTATTAAGTATGATCAAACTACACACATAAAGAGCCGCAATGAGGAACGGCAAATAATTAATCACCAGCATTTGGAGGAATTTGCACTTCTCATGCCGAAATATTACAAACTTTAAGCCATCATCTATTGCTTATAGTCACCATAACTTCTCATGCCAAAAAGGCATATGTTGCAGAAGAAGTAGAAGAGCAGTACTATGAAGTTAATCTCTTCCTATAAATTGTCCTGAGTATCTCCGTCTATACTCGCATGCTTTGTTGATGGCCTGTGCTTTGCCTTTTTTTGTAACTTCCTCCTTAAGAGTGTTCGACAAAAAGTACCTGTATAGTTGGTAATCGTTCTCACCATATCATACAAGATTGGAAATGCATCATTGGGCACATTTGCCCGCTTTAGAAGCTCTACTCGAGCCTGTGAAACTTTTGTCTTAGCTAAAATCGCATCTCTCTCTTCCTGCAGTAAAAAAATACTCCAAAAGGCAAATTCATTTCTGTTTTGTCTTCAAGTTCTCATTTCTGACTCTCTTCTCTTTGCAACTATCTGCTAAGAATCAAATAGAGTAGAAAAGGTCTTTTTGACTTAAAAACAAACCTCTATTAACCATGCTCTGGTTGTGTGGTCGGCACATTACTTAACTTTTGAAGATAATCTTGCACGAAGATGCTAAACGATTGATAATAATCACGACAATTGTTCACAGCATCATCGATATGATATCCATTACAATCCTGGTTATGTTTTCAGATGTAATGTTAAGCCTATCATTGACAAAAGAGGATTCATTTAATAGTATATTGCCATTGTAGTTATTCCCTATCCAAAAAAAGAAAAAGGAATATGAGATTTCACTCATTGAAAGTTCAGTATGAATTTAAATGTCGATTTTTCTTTTCAAAAAGTAGTTCCACCCTAGATCCTAACTTAAATACTTCAGTCTGTTTCAAATTCTCTACTTTGAGTCATAAGAAATATGAATCATCCAAAGAGGCGTTCATATATATCTTCTATAGCCATTTTATCAATTTCTGTAAGATTCTAGGAGGCTGTTGCTCCTCATATAGCTCAATAGCTTAGAGAAATTTGTCTGGAAATTTTTTTTTAAAAACCAATGAATGAGATGAAAAATGGGTGTAGGTGAAATGAAATTAAAGCATGAATTCTTTTATCACAATTATAAAGTTGAGCAAACATTCATTTCAGTATCCACAAACAGAGCTTATCAATACCGAAATTCATCTTTTAAAACACATCCAGTCACAATGTTTAAGTTACTCAACATTTATCCTATGTCATATTATCAAGAATCAAAACTGCATCAAGTAGCAAACAGTACTTTAGCTAATGCAGAAAGTAGGGGAAATTGAAAAGCGGATAAGACACCCATAAACCAAGCTAACAACACATTCATCTGAAACATAAACCAAGCTCATCTATTTGATATGCCATTTTCTTTTCCCACTTATCCAATATATCTGAGGTGAACCTCATAAATGGAGATTAAATATTTAAGTAGATGCCCCGAGGTAAGTTAAATTTCATTGTCATTCTCGTAGATAATTTTACATTAAATCTTAGTACATGTTCAAATAGCTAATGGAATCAACACAAAGGTATGGAAGCATATGAAGAATGTCGATGCATCCGAAAAATCCGTCAACAGAAGCTTGAGAATCTGTGGCCCAGATGTAATTAGAGCAGGTAAATTTATGAACACATCTATCATGAAACTAATAGTGGATAACTCTACTTACCTTGGAAGAATTCATTGCAGCGGAAAGATGCTTTCATAAATTACACGACAAAGAAGATCCCAACAACATGATTCTTTGCAAAGATCTTTTGTCTTGGAGAGAGAGAATCCAACATTGCAGTTCCTACAATGAACCCACACGTTGCAATCACGTGTTAAAATTATAAAAATATACTAAGGTCTAAGAGGGTTCCTGAATACAACAGTGGAGTGAACTATAAATCACATGACCATTGGGCAAGTTTTTGTTTTGTTCTTTACAAATCTGAACTTGATTAATAACAAAACATCCATCTCTATTCAAACGAATGAGAGACGACAGATGTTACAAAGTTATGAATCCCACAGATTGCCATGACTCTAAGCCTTAATCGTTTAAATTTGGTCTTTACAAAGACGACTAAACAGCAAGCGTGCAGACGTACCTGCTTACAAAAGATATTGGTTCATGAACATCCTCTTTACGAATATCCCTGCTGCAATATTTCCAATGTTTAGGTAGTTTCCTTACATCATAAAAGCATTTAGATTAGTCTTCCAACGCATGAAATCCAAGCACAAGTGAAGGTAGCAGATATACTCTCTCAGATATGGCAATATGGACAATAGCTTTGTTAAAAGGTTCAATAAACTGACTTAATTTGCAGAGAATCACAACATTTTCCATCTTATCTCAACTTCAAGTAGCCTATGTGTACATACCACTGGAGAATATTATTAAGAAAAAGAAAAATGAAGCGGCCACCTCCAACGATAAGTTTTCATTTACAATCGATGTAGAAATAGTATAATTATCTACCAAATCTGTATAATAAGGCATTATAAGAATCGGATTTGGTCTATCTTTGTTGTAAACTAAGATGACATTCTTCTTACGGACAGAGCAGAACGCACACAAACAAAAGGTTTACAATGTGTCGTACTCACTGAAAAGCATAATCCAGACCTAAAACTGCAATGTGAAAATCAAACAACCCCCAAATTATGGGATACAGATTTACAGTCAGATCCGACCACAAACTCAGAAACCATAATACATAAATTATACAGATTTAATTTAATACATAAATGAATACAAACGTCGGCGACGACGAAACCCCATTTAAATTACAGAGACAGACACCTCTTTTTCCTTCATTGGCCAAAACTTCACCGAGGGTATCGAACGGGCCCAAGTCTCTGTTTTTAGTGTTCTTAGTGTCAGCAATGGAGCTAAAAATCCTAACAAAATAATTAAGAAAAACGGGTAAATACATTTAATAGCAAACATTTGGGGTTTAATCAAACTGCATACATTAATGTTTCAATATTTACGTTCAGAAGAAATCACCAGCCTCCTACATGTGTATTCAATTTTTTTTTGAGTTGTATTCATGAATTCAATAATTTTTTTTACTGTATTCATAAAATAACTATTTGTATTCATAAATTGGCTTGTTGTATTGATGAATACAACAAGTAAAAACTGAATACATATACACCAATAATTACACAAATACATCATATTTTTCGATATGTATAAAATACAGTATAAAACATTCATACACCAAAAAATTAACAAAGATGCCATATTTTCCGGTATGCATACAACAAATACCAGCGAAAAATATTGTATACACGGTAAATATACAACAAATAAAGTGAAAATCGAACTTTTTTCGCATCACTAAAAATTCCTAGGCGAATCCAGATTCGACCGGAAAAAAATTCGGCGAATTTTAATGTTTGGATTATTATGCCCACTTCTTACCTCGTTATTAAACCCGTAAAGAAAGTCCATAAAGAAAAAAAGAAAGAAGTTTGTTCTAGGTCGCCAATTAGTCAAAAAATGTATGCGCATAAGGTGACCGATCGTGTGTAATGCATGAATAGAGGAAACGAAGCTTTTTTTGAGTTGCAAACAAAAAGAAACGAGGCACTTGTAAGTCAATCCCATCTCGAGGTTTTTTTCTTCTTTTCCGCATAGATCTTAGTTTTTTTTCTTTTTTGCTTCCAACAATGCTCGTATCAGCGTCGGTATTCGGCGAATCCGATCCGACCGGAGTAGTGCGGAGAAGAGGGACGGCATTTTCACGGAGTAAGGGGAAAAAAGGGCACGGCATTTTCGCGGAGTGATGGAAAAAAGGGCACGGCATTTTCGCCGGAGCTCCGACGGCGGTGGTGGCCGGCGGACAGTGAGGAGGGGAAGAAGCGGGGGGGGGGGGGGAATGGGAGGAATGGGTTGAAAGTGAATAGTGGGATGAGTATTTTATTTTTTGTGTATATGTATATATATATATAGTTATTAAATGGTATTAATACACAAATGTTTGCTATGAGAAGTAATTAAATTAAACTGTAGCTACTAAATGTCAATACCCACTATATGTTTGTTATATCACGTAGTTATCCCTTTAATTTACTACCATTTAGAAGAGGGAGTTTGGGGGCACTTTATGGTCGCCCGTTGTGGACCTCTCATAAAAAAAAAAAAATTTTGAGCCCCATATTAATCAAGCCCTAAAAAAAAATGTAAAAAAAAAAAATTTTTTTTGGGCCCCATATTAATCAAGCCCTAAAAAAAAAATTGTGGGCCCCATATTAAACTTAAAAAAAAGTGGACCCCATATTAATAAAATCAAGCAATATTAAAAAAAAAATTGAACCCCATATTAAAAAAATATATATAATATTAAAAAAAAGAAGTGCAGACTTTTTATTCGTAGCAAACACTAATATAATAAAGTTTTAGATACAGAGCACAAACTACAATGTTATATTAATCGTGTTTAAAAAAATTGAACCCCATATTAAAAAAATATATATAATATTAAAAAAAAGAAGTGCAGACTTTTTATTCGTAGCAAACACTAATATAATAAAGTTTTAGATACAGAAAGACAAACTACAATGTTATATTAATCATGTTTTGAACATAATATATGTATATATATTATATGCATAAAAATAGTGCAAACTAATAATGTCCAAAAAAAAAAAGTGCACCCCATAAAGGGTGGACCCCATACTAAACAACATCAAGCAATATATATAAAAAAAAAAAAAAAAAAAAAAAAAGTGGAACCCACCATCTCCAAACTCACGATAAAAAAAGTGGACCCCATATTAACAAAATCAAGCAATATAAAAAAAAAGTGAACTCCATATTAAAAAAAATAATGTCAAAGAAAAAGTGCAGACTTTGTATTCGCCGTAAAACTAATATAATAAAGTTTTAGATACGGAGTACAAACTACAATGTTATATTAATCGTGTTTTGAACATAGTATATATATATATATATATATATATATATATATATATATATATATATATATATATATATATATGGTAGTAATATATATATGCATAAAAATAGTGCAAATTAATAATGTCCAAAAAAAAAAAAAGCACCCCACATTAAAAAATCAAACAATATTCATGTAATTTCCAAAGTATCTCATTGAGTCAATAATGATGGATTCATTGCCACGTGCGTATCAATCCATTAGTGGAGTTAAAATGAAATTGCTTTTCTTCAAAAGGTTAGGTAATCAAACCATACAATTTTCTTTTCTTTTTTTATATTAGCCCGAGATCTAATCTAGCTATTAAACTCGTTGTATTTGCTATTCCGCCATGTCATTTATTTGTTATGTTTACTAAAATAAATATATTTAAAATATTTATATTTTAGAATAAGATAAAATTTAATTACTTTTTTATTTTTATTCTTACTCCAATAAATGTGAAAAGAGATTAATGTCGTAGAAAAATAAGGTAAATTAGTTAAATTATAATTCTAATCGACGTTTTCTTAAAAAATCATGCAAAAAACAACATGACAAGTAAAATGAGCTAAACCGAGAATATTTACCAAAAATTAAAAAATAGTAATTCTTCGTTTAAATAGAAAATCAATTTCTACTTTGTTTTGTTTTAAACATGTAAAATTAATTTAATAATGTAAATTAGAATTATCCAAATCAAAATTTGATAAAAAATAATAAGTATTTTACACTTTTAAATTAATCGAATTAAAATTAAAAGTATCAACTGATGCTTAAATATTGCTATTGTTTTATCTCAAAGAGAGGAAAATAGTTTCTTCTTAAACAAGTCTTCTCTTTTAAAAAATATTAATAAATTTGCCGATTTTGTATTCGTAGCAACCATTAATATAATAAAGTTTTAGATACGGAGCACAAACTACAATGTTATATTAATCGTGCTTTGAACATAATATATATATATATATATATATATATATATATATATATATATATATATATATATATATATATATATATATAATCACCATTCAAAGACAACTATATACACATAGATACACTATAATCTAAAGTGTTGGGCCCGTGCGCAGCACGGGCATAGACCGCTAGTATTACTAATAAGATTCAACAGCTTATACATACGCAACGAAAATTCCTTTTTACATTATTTGTAAGGAATGATTCACTTGATTATCAAGTAAATTCACTAGTTATTAATTATTGAGAAGATTTAACCGTTTATATACCTATTCAAATAAAGTTTATTTTTATGTAAAGAATGTAGACTTAATTATCGAACCAAATATACTAAAATATACCTAATTATCAAGGAAATCAACAATTTATACATACACAAAGAATGTTTGTTTTTCACAATACCTGTAAAGAGTGTATACACCTAATTATTGAGCGAAAAATACACTTAATTATCAAGGAAATTTAACAGTAGTTTATATAATATTTTTACAATACTTGTAAAGAGTGAATACATCTAATTATCGGGGCGAAAAAAATACACTTAATTATCAAAAAGAATTAACAGTGTACTATATATGTAAAAGAAAGTTTGTATTTACAGTACTAGTAAAGAGTGAATACACTTAATTATCAACGAAATTCACGCTTATATATACAAGAAAATTTATGTTAAAGTGAACACAACAATGAGCAAATTATAGAGAGACATTTCATTTACATTCGACTCTAGGACTTCATGAATTTCTTTCCTCCGCATTTGGTGCTCAATATATATTTTAAAACATCTTTCTAATTTTTTATTTTATCTTGTTTAGCTGGAGTATATTTGAGAATTTGATATGTCATCATCAAGTAGCTCTTATTCCGATCCTTGACAATCCACACCATGCAAAAGGACTTCTAAGTAGACTTATTACAAAAATGCAACCACCGTTACTTCAGAGGTTGGAAGAAATATGACATTTAAAAATGTAACAATCGCCACAAAGAACACACGAATTTCATCTTCAATATATCGATAAATAGTATCTAATAATATTTTTTGGCCTCATTTGTTTTCATTAAGGTTAAGACGTTTGAATCTGAATGCACATCTGAATGATTAAGATGTTATCTCTAGATCTGAACCGTGAATAATTAAGACTGTTTGTTTTCCAACATCTGAATGTGCATAATATATTTATTTAAACATAATAAATATACAATTCAAATAAAAAATAACTAAATATGAAAAAAAAATGAAATATAAATCTAATAAAATAAAAAATTTAGTTGATTAAAAAAAATGAAATATTTATGTTCGGTAGTGATGTAGATATGCTTTTGTAGTGGTTATAATGGGGTGGTGAGTGGAGGGTGAGGGGTAGTGGGATCAGGGGTGGGGGGTGGAGAGTTGGGTGGGTAGGGTATGTGGGTGGATGGGAGGTGGGAGGGGGAGGGTGGTAGTGTTGTGATGGCAGAAATGGTTAGTGGTGGTGGGGTGGAGGGGTGAGGGTTGGGAGGGTGGGGGTGGTGGTGATTGTGATGGCGGGTAGTTGGTTAGTGGTAGTGGTGGAGGTGGTGATGGAGATGGGTAGGAGGGTGGGTAGTGGTGGTGGGTGGGTTGGGGGTGGGGTGGTGGTGGTGATTATGATGGCAGGGAGGTTATTAGTAGTGGTGGGGGGGGGGGGGGGGGGTGAGGTGGTGGTGGTGATTGTGATGGCAGAGAGGTGGTTAATGGGGTGGGTGGGGGATGGGGGTGAGGGTGGGATGGGTGGTGGTAGAAGGGTAGGTGGCGCGGGGGTGCGGTGTTGGTGCGCGGGGGTTGAGAGGGGTGGGGGAGGGGCTGAAGTTGTCCATATAAAAATAGCTCTTAATGGAATTAAGACTTTGTTCAAGATCTTAACGATTAAGCCCTATTCAGATCAAATAAGTGCTTAGATCTTAATCTAAACAAATGCACTTAATAGCTTAAGGTATGAACCATTCAGATTCAGACCTTCACTAAGTGCAAACAAATGAGGCCAATAAGCTACTTTATGAACGATCAATGTTTACTATTTAACCACAAACTTGGTGCGCTAATTTTTTTAATTACTAATGATGAAATAGTACCACACTTTTCTTTTTAATCTGTCTAAAAAGAATGATATATTTTTATGTTTAGAAATCATTTAACTTGCAGCTTTCCCTTTTACCTTTAATGAAATGATTTAAATCTACGCAAATATCTATGACTTGTCAAAGATCTTTCCTTTCTTTTTTAAACTTCGTCCTAGTCTATGTTACATAAATTAGGACAGAGAGAGTACCTTTTAGTAATATAATTATGAAATTTTTATTATAGAAAGTATTATAATTTAATCAATTGAAAATATCAATAAATTATTTTACTTAGTTCGCTTCTCCCATATATGACTTTCTTGGTTTGGTTCTCCAATTGAAAGATTTGAAATACACTTTCTCCTACCGGGTTTCATGCCATCATCTCTTTCTACTCAATAATACTGAAAAGTGCTTTCATGTATTAGCATCTGTTGTAGTCTTAAAATTTTTAATTATGAACCAACTTCATCATTTTAAGAAAATATATATATAGGTTTCTTGACCGTTTATATTTCGTCTTCTTGATGTTATTCCTCATTATTTGTGTGAGACGTATGTGTCTAAAATTAGTGCATTTTTATCCGTACCCAAAGGTATAAGTTTTAAATCTTTTGGTTTTATGACTTCTTTAGCCGTTTTTGTGTTCAATTTAAATCGTTGTTTCTTTTTTCCTGAATTTCTCTTCTTTAAATTTTCCTTGATCGTTAATATTTCATCTTCTTGATGTTATTTCTCATTATTTGTGTGAGACGTATGTGTCTAAAATTAGTACATTTTTATCCTTACCTAAAGGTATAAGTTTTAAATCTTTTGATTTTATGACTTCTTTAGCGATTTTTGTGTTCAATTTAAATCGTTATTTCTTTTTTCCTGAATTTCTCTTCTTTAAATTTCCTTAAGCGTACCTTTACTATTTTCTAAACCTTTTTTTTTTTGCAATTGTCTCCTACTTCTTCACGTGGACCCCACCTTAATTTTTTTTTTTAAAACTATTTTATAGAAGAGTGGGTTGACGATGATCCCATGCCCAACCTACACTTCTATAATAGTAGAAACTAGATGATGAAAGCCCGTGCTAGCACGGGCCCAACACAGAAAATAGTATCATTCTTTTCTTTTTAGTCTATCTTAAAAAGAATGATATATTTTTATGTTTAAAAATCATTTAACTTGAAACTTTCCCTTTAACCTTTAATGAAATGATTTGAATCTACACAAATATCTATGACTTGTTTTAGACCACAAGTTTCAAAAACCTTTCCTTTCTTTTTTTAAATTTCGTGTCTAGTCAAACTATGTCACATAAATTAGGACAGAGAGAGTACTTTTTAGTAATATAATTATGAAATTTTTATTATAGAAAGTATTATAATTCAATTAATTGAAAATATCAATAAATTATTTTACTTAGTCCGCTTCTTCCATATATGACTTTCCTGGTTTGGTTCTCCAATTGAAAGATTTGAAATACACCTTCTCCTACCGAGTTTCATGCCATCATCTCTTTCTACTCAACAACACTGAAAAGCACTTTCATGTGTTAGCATCTGTTGTAGTCTTAAATTTTTAAGTATTTTAAGAAAATATGTGTATACGTTTCTTGACCATTTATATTTCGTCTTCCTGATGTTATTTCTCATTATTTGTGTGAGACATATGTGTCTAAACTTATACCCAAAAGTTCTAAATCTTTTAATGTTATGACTTCTTTAGCGGTTTTTGTGTTCAATTTAAATCGTTATTTCTTTTTTGCTGAATTTGTCTTCTTTAAATTTTCTCTAAGCGTACCTTTACCATTTCTGAACTTATTATCATTATTTAAATGTCCTTTTTTTTTTTTCAATTGTCTCCTACTTCTTTTTTTGCAATTGTCTCCTACTTCTTTACGTGGAGCTCACCTTATTTTTTTTTCTCCTAATTATTCACGTGGACCCGACCTTATTTTTTTTTTTAATTTTTGCTATTGTAGAAGAGTGAACCCCACCTTATTATTATTATTATTATTATTATTATTATTTAACTATATTAGAAGAGTGATCCAACTCACTCTTCTAATATAGTAGAAATACAAGTCTTCTACCGTCGTCCATGGCAAATCACTACAAAAAGATTAATTAGAAATTAGCCACGGATTATCTTTACTACTAAAACGATACAAAAATTAGCGATGAACTAAAATAAGATAAATTCAGTAGTGCAAAATCCGTAGTTAATCAAACAACTCAGTGACTAATATAATTTAGCCACGAATTAGTGGGATTAGACTATTCAGCGATTATCAAAAAATTTAGCGACATTTAGTTATCACAACGGATTACTGATCAGCGATGGTTTGTCAAAAAAGTTAGCTATCGTGAACAATCAAAAAAGATAGCCAACTGAGACTGAGCTACTAAATCCCTACATTGTTCAAATATTGGTCCTAACCGATCAGTAACTAATTAATTCCAGTTCAGTGAGAATATATGTCCGCCCGCTGGAAGGTCCAAATTAATCAACTCAAGGAATTGATTCACTTCTGTGAACATTATGCACAAGCAATTATAGTACAAATGTCATTTGAAAAACCGTATGCACAAAAATTTCCAATTCCCACAATATTTACACATCAAAAGGGTAAAAGAAAATGCTGCAAATACCTAAGTGCATCTTCAACAAATAGATATCTCCAACTCACTATACTCAAAATTCCAGCACTTATCTTCTCCACCATTGCTCTTCCATCTTCAACCTTCAACCCTAGCCGTAAATCCGCCACGAGACTGCTAACGGTATCGCTAGAGCAACACCCCGGTGTCGGTAGCTCCTCTGAGAACCACCCTTCTAACCCTAAAACAAACCTACCTTTTCCTTTGCAATTCATCACATTGAAAACTCCTTTGTAACCATCCAAAATTACATCCCATGTTACCCTCAAGTCTCCGAGGGTATCGAATGGTCCTAGGTCTCCATTCTTTGTGTTAGTAGCAGAGCTAGGAATCCTAATAAGAGAATTAAAAAAAGAAGTAAATACATTTAATTATCAATAAGATTCAATGACTTATATATAAGTAACTAAAATGGGTTTTTCCACTATTTGTAAGGAATGAATACACTTGATTATCAAGTTGAACTCACTAGTTACTAATTATTGAGAAGATTTAACCGTTTATATACCTGTACATTGAAATAAAGTTCGTCTTTATTTAAAGAATATAGACTTAATTATTGGACAAAATATACTTTATCAAGGAAATCAACAATTTATATATACACAAAGAACGTTCATTCTTACAACACCTGTAAAGAGTCCACACACCTAATTATCGAGGAAAACAGTACACTTAACTATCAAGGAAATCTAACAGTAGTTTATATGCTAATATTTTTAAAATACTTGTTAAGAGAGATCAATCCACCTAATTATTATCGGGGAGAAAAAGATACACTTAATCATCAAAGAGAATTAACTGTTTATATGTATAAAGGAAAGTTCTTTTTACGTACAGTACTAGTAAAGAAGGAATACACTGATAAATTATAAACGAAATTCAACAGTTTACGCTTATATATGCAAGAACATTTACTTTAAAGTGAATACAACAATTATCAAAAGATTCAACATTTATATATATGAAATAATACATACAGTTTTAGACGAAGAAAATTCAATCGAACACACGTACCTCCGCCACTGCTCGACATCAATATCGAATCGAAAAATGCCCTTCTTGTCGAAACTAAGTTGACTTCCATGCTTAACTAAAGTAACCTTAGATGTAGAGTTTTTGTATATGTTTAGTGCAAATATAATGTTATTAAGGGAAATATGAGGTTTTGACGGCTGTTTCAACCGGCGGTTACTTGCCGTCTTACCGAGGGCGTATAACCGCCGGTAAGATACATTAAAATCATTATTCTTATTGTTATTGTCAAAATTATGAAGTGTTGAGAGAGAAGGGTAATGAGTAGAACAAAGGGGTTGCCATATTTGATCTAAAGACATAGAAGTGGACCATGATTTGCAAACACATGAAGCTATGGCTAAGGTTTTTGGATCAAGATGATTTGCTATAAGAACAAGAACTTGCCATGGAGGTTGCGATGATGAAACTATCGACATACTTTTTTTTATTTTTTGTTCTTTTATCACGCGATTAGAACTATGAAATATGATTCTCTAGAGAGTGAGATGTTATCCAAATTTTTTAATTACGTATATATATGTCTTTTGTTGGTGTGGATAAACTGACACGTGTTGAGTTTTTGCATATTTTGCATGGTGGTGACATGACACGTATGTGTGTTTGGTTATACACACATCGTTACTACTTTGTTGCCACGTTTTGAGGAAGACATATGTTAGGGTTTCTTGTTTAAAAAATTTAATGATTGTGCTATCAGTTATGCATGGCAGAATAGGAGAAAAGTTGGCGATTGATCATGAGCTTAATCGAGAGGAAGAAGTTACCATTTAGAAAGTGACAAGAAAGATTTAGCACGGTGGAAAAACAAATTAAATCAAAATCTTCATAAGGAACATGATTTAGAAAGTGACAAGAAAGATTTAGCACGGTGGAAAAACAAATTAAATCAAAATCTTCATAAGGAACATGATTTAAGTCCGTAAGGATTAGAAATATCCTTACATGCATTATTTCAGAGTATTAAATTCTCTTAATGGTTATACTCTGTATTTATTAAAGAATCGACACATTGATTTATCTCCCTCTAAATATGTCAAATCTTGACCTTATTGCCTTCAACAACAATGTTGTACATCTTCTTTATTGATTTGACAACCATTAAACAATTATTTTCGCTTTACCGTGTATCTTATAATGAAGTTGGTATAGTGATTTTGTCTGCGTTGATGACTTTAAAAATTGTCATCTTCAGATTGCGTCTTGAAACTATTATATATTCAAGGTTTTGCGAAGGGGGGAGGGGGCGTGGAGGAGATTGACTATATGATGGATCAAGTATTATTGTATACTTCCCCAGGCACGCGCAGTATATATCCGCACTTGGTTGTGGTGCATATACACGGCCAAAAGAGAGTTACTATTGAATTTATAACTGACCTCAACTAAATTGATGAGATTGAAGTTTAGTACTTTGTGGTCATATTACAATAAAACGGACCTGAGTTTGCCAAAATAGATACAAATGATTTATATAACCAAGCTCAACTAATTTAGAATTAAGGTACATCAATTAACGATTGATTGATCATCTTGTGTCAATCACTAAAGGATTAAGTAAGAAAAAGGAAAAAACAGATACAAAATTATTCCCCAAGCTCCAAAGAATCTTTGACCAGTGAATGTTATTTTCCTATTAATTGGAAATGAAAAGATACATAATTTTTCACAAGCTCAAAGCAACATTTTAGAACCTTTGCTAACTTAATTGTCAATCATTCCCAAGAAGTATGTAATGAGCCTCTGGCTTTGGCTTGCAAAAAGTTTCTTCTTTCTCATACCTGAACAAATGGTATAAAATTTACATATAAATCATAGTTGCCTAGTGGGATGTTAATTGGAATTAAACATCATACCAGTGGAAAGAAGCTAATACATCCAAAGAATTAACGATCTCCGAACCTTGTTAACGAGTAATTTTATGCCAAGCTAGACCTAGGGATCTCATATGCCAAGAAGCAAGCAGCATTTGCAGGAACACTACGCGCCATAGCCGGTCCGGAGCCTTTATAAAGGCCTTTCACTCCCTCTGATGCAACAATCTTTCTGAAAGCATTAGCAAAGCCAAAAGGCACCACCTGCCAACCCTCCGGCTACTATAAGAGAACCTCTTCCCAACTTAGAAGTATATGTGCCTCCTACCAAGTACTGCTTTGTCGCTTCGCACACACCAAACATAGCAGCATTTCCTAGTACTTGACGTGCCAAGGTCGGGAAAAAGGCCCTTTAAAAAACCCGTCACACCTCCTTCAGATTTAAGAATGTGTCTTGCAACATCCATAGGCACTGTATACTTCACAGCCACAGCCGCTGAGCCAACACTTGCCAATGCACCCTATGCTTGCAATCTGTGAAACGACAAAGGCACTTCCCATTAGAGTTTTTACTTTAATACAGTGACAGTACTGTAGAATTCTTTTACACTATCACACCATCTAGAAGATAAACTCCAGGTAACTATATTTAAGTATGATGTGGTAATCTAGAATATAGGGGCAATGTCGTTTTGACGTAGCTTTGAATCCTACTTTGTGGGATTTGATTAATTCTGAATTCTTTAATTCAGAATAAAGGGGCTCGTTATGCCAGTTGAGAGTAGGAAAACGGTTCTGTCTTTGTTTCTGTTACATTCTACCTCATCATATCACATTATGTTCTGCATCCGATCCCCAATTCCTGTTCACCCTGAATGATCATGATGGTTGAATTGTGACCTTGTACAATCGTGTCGAATGAGAAACAACCACTTCGTCATAGTATGTACTTATGGGCACTGATTTGAGTTTTCCCAAACCAGATTCAAATCAATGCCGAATACAAGAAAGAAAAAATAGCTTACGAGTAATAAGGAAAAAGGTCTAGGATTCTTCGAAAAAGCGTGGGCTGACTCAGAGACCTAGGACCTCATTGGCTTAGTAATAAATGAACCGAAGCTTGAAAGTAACTATATTTAACTTGTTGACACCTAATTTTTGACCTCGCATAATTTATTTTAATTGTCCAAAATCTTTGGAAAGCAAATGGAGTGAAATGTGTATTTTTTGCTATAAGTCAAATGATTTTATAAAATTATTTAGATAACATTTTGCCATTTCATTTGGCAAGATAATTTCTATAGTATTATAAATCGTGTAGAAATTGATTTACACATTTATATAATTAAATAGGGAGTATTGTTAATTTCCACCTAGAAGATAATTTCAAACAATTTGTCATTGAATTGTTTAAATGCCAGAATATCAATTAGCAAGCATTTCACTCTGTTTAAATTTAAGGAATCTGATCAATCAAATGAATTAATCATTTTACCCTTCAATTCTCAATTTTGCGTAATCAATATACTTTCTTGCAATTTATTGGAATTAATCATAATTAATTAAGTGTTTAATTGTGGTTAACTTCCATAAATTGTTTACTTAGTGGTTAATAACTGCTACAATTGAAATGATCAATTGTTTAGTTTAGTTCTGGCTTTAATTGAAAATGGCCGAATTCATTGGTCTAAATCAATTAAGGTCATTATTGCAAATCTGACCTCGATTGAAATAGCCTATTTCCGTGGATTAAGTCATTTGAGGTTATTATTGCAAAATTAGTTTTCAATCGTTTAATTGGACCTAATAGGGACCTAATTGAAATAATTGAGTTTGTGCTTAAGTCAGTCAGGGTCATTTCTGCAAAGATCAGTTTTAATTTGGTCAATTGGAGTAAAATGGCTACAATTGAAATGTCCAATTAATGGGCATTGCTTTAATGTTGGCTATTTGCTAAAGATTTCACATTTGCCCTTCCCATATACGTATATACATGGATATACACCTGTGTATACATATACGCATGTATATCACGTATATATGCGTTATTTGGATGTGGTCCATTCCCCATTTCTTTTAAATCAGCCGAGTCCAGGCCTAAAAAGACCAGACCCGGCCCAAGTCAGCACCTAAAAGGGGTAATACCCCATTTTTCTTTTCCCTTTCCACAAAAACCAAATGACCCTTTCCCCTTTCCTCAAAACCCTATCCGCTAGGGTGTACCACTCTCTCTCTCTCTCTTCCTGTTTTTTTTTTTAGATATGGCATCGGGATAGTGAACCATGCTTTATGCAGACTTTGTTCGTCTGTTTTGGGTAGAACAATTAATGTTATTGTTCTACCCTCTCTCTTCCCAAACGCTGCCGTTGAAGCACCAAAGAGGTGAGGTTGCCCCTCTTTCTATGCTTTTTCTGCATTTTCAACGGTCATACACTGTAATTTCTTAATTGTTTTGTTGTATTATGATTTTAATCCACAATTTCCATTGGTCCATAAAGGAAACACTCGGATTGACTTTGATTGGGTCAAATACGGCCATAGATTTACTTTTGTGCTTGTTTCCTAGTCATTGGATGTGGTATTGAGAGATGCAGTTGTGAAAATTGCAAAACTCCCACCTCGGTTCAAGGCTAGGGTTTGAGAATTTGGGGGTTCTATATAAAGAACCGCATTCTCCACATTTCCAAAAAAAAGTTGGAGCATACTAAAAATTCAATATACTCATAGAACTCGAAATACTTAGGGTTTCAAAATATTTGAGACCTTTAACTTTTCTGAGTTAAGTAAAATTTTAAAGTTTATTTTCTCTTGTTTCTTGGGTTTTGTGGTGAGTTTTGGGATTTGAGGAGCAAAGGAATCTCCAAGTTCATTCTCGATACAAGGCTGCACAAGAAAGGTAATTCTCCTTTCCCTTTTATTTTTTGCATTTTTCTTTCTGTTTTCTTGAGTTATTATGTGTTAGTTTGTTATTAGAGCATGTTAATTAGTTAGCTTAAGAGAAAGACTTGTTTGTATTCTAGTATTTTTTGGATTTAGTTAGTCTTGTATGTTAGTGTAACTAAGCATGCTTTTCTGGGTTAATTCATAGTTAAATAATGTTTATGTATGCTAGTTAACTTGGTTTTCTAAAATATGTTGGCTATGTGATGTTTAGTCTAATCTGTATCTAATCAAGTACACTTATAGGTGTTAGCCTTGGTTTGATTGTTAAGCATGTCTCAAGTATTATTTTTATCTTAATCTGTCATGTTGAATTTGTGCCTATGTCAGTAAGCTCAGTTTGTCTAGCATGCTTGGATTAGTTTTAATATGCTTTGTTAAGTAGTTAATTAAGCCTGCTTAAGCTGAGCATGTTTAATGACTTGATTCATCTTAATCGTTAATGTATTAGTTTAGTACGGATAAGAATATTTGTGTTAGCTCAAGCATGATGTTTAGTTTAAGTTAATCATGTTTATATGCTAGTTTAGCTCAGTTTGTACAACATACTTTTGTTAGCTTAATCTGCCTATTTTAAGCATGAAGGTTCAACCTGTTTAATTGAGCATGTTTAGTCTAGTTTGGTTCTTTTAGTTTGAACTACTTATATGTTGGTCTTTACAAGCATGTTCATGTTAGATTGAATTAGTCAAGCATGATAGTTAGTTTATTTAAGTACACTTAAGTGTTAGTTTAGTTTGGTTAGCCAAGTTAGATGTTTATCCAGTTTGTTTCTTATGTTGAGTTAGTCCATTCAGTTAAGCATATTCATGTGGTAGCTCAGTTTGTTAAGTTGAACTTGTTTTGCATGAAGTTTAGATAGTTGAGTTGATAATAATGGCATGGTCAAGACACTGTTATTCCTAAATCTTGCTGTTTAGTTTTTGTTTCCTTTGTCATCTGAGCATGTGATTTAATCTTGGACTGTGTTAGATGTAGTTCTTAATTTGGCTTAAATGGGACAATGACCCTATTAATGGTTTGAGTACAGTACTATTAAAAGTCTAAGCCTGTTGAAATCATGTTCTTATTTTGCTAAAGTTAAATCCCTTTCAAATGTGCAAACCCTTGCTTCCTAACATTGCTTGCTAGATAAACTGATGTGATGCAGGTTTAAAGTCATACGTTAGCCTAGAAATCTGCTAAGTGTGTCAACCTGGTTAATTCCTATATATTTGATCATCTAATTGACAGTTTTGTTTACTTATGTATGAGGGATTGGTCTATTCTGATTTAAATGCACATTAAGCGTATCTGTAAGTCTTTGTGTTTTGACATCATGATTAGCATATAAATTGATGTGTATCCTTGAAGCATGCCTGTACTTGTCCAATGTTTAAGTTTGGGACCTATGTTTTGACACTTTAAACTATCTTTGTGTCATGTTGTGTCTTGTCCATTACAATGAGATATCAATAGTTAAAAACAGAACCCTCATGACTGCTAAACTTGAAGCTATATTATTGGAAGAGATATTTATTTGGCTCAATAAGATAAACCAGACCTTTGTGTGTCTCTTAATTATTTTATGGCCAAACTATGAAGCTTGTACCCTGAACTTATTATTGGTTGTGGTGTTATAAGTCTCAGATTATACCTCAAGCATGTTAGATTCAGTTTCAATAACTGAGAACCCTTATTGATTTGTGGAGACTTGAGATGACATAGGAAGTCTTTGGTGATAAAACTAGTTAAATAACTTTGTGTGTGACTCTGTATGCTTGCCTCATTACTTGGTATGTCTGCTGTGCCTATATGTGTGTTTGAACTGAGTACAAAATATGGAGTTAAATGTAATCTGAAGCTAGCATGTTTGTTTGAACATATGTTTATATTCTGAGTTTATCCCTATTTTAAAGACCTCATTGCCTCACGTTGTACCTCAAACATGCCCTGTTTCGGCTCAAAATAGGACCTGTACATCATTGAATAATGATCGTGCATATTACTAGTTTGATTGTTGCCTGCATAAAGCCCATGAGTGTTAGATGCCTTAGCATGATTTATCCTTTGTTGTTTTCTTCTTTTGTATGACTTTCTGCATAGTATACAAAGGGATATACCCAGATATACAAGGTATATCCAGTTATATATACTTATATATATATATATATATAAGCTGGCATATCTAGTATATTGCAGGTATATCACTCATGTGAGTCTATAAATATTGGTCTACTGTTGAATTTCATTTCGAGTTTGGGCCTGTTCTCTCTTTATCTTGTGGTTGGGCTCCCCTCTATGTGTTGAGTTCTCGGTATTTAGGCCTGTCCAGTTGAGTTTTGGCGAGATGATCCATCTGGGCTTTGAATCGTTTTAGTTGTGACTGATTTGGGCTTGAGATTTTCATAAAGTATTTCATATGTTTCTTTTTGTATCCATGTGTATTTGGTCTGTGTTTTATTTTGTTTACTCAAATATTTGATGCCTTAGTTTAAATGCTTAGACCCTAATCCTTACCCTTTTTATGTTCCATGTGATCCAACACTGGGCCATTCGGGCCCCTCCCTTGCATTAAATCTGGTTGGGCCAGAGGCTTAGGTTCTGGCCTAACCTCATTTCTTTGATCGGGTCTGGATAAATTGAAAGGGAAGCTAATATTTGTAGGAAGGCCCAATCATGGATGAAAATGATGAAGGCCTAACTATGAGTGAAAATAGTAACTGGTAGGCTTAGGTAGGCCCACCAGCCTAACTCCCTTGTTATTAAATTCATTATGTGAAAAATGTATTTCTAAAAAACGCTTGATGATTATTGGAACCCTTATGAATGCTTAAAACTTAGGAAATATTTAGTATCTCAGGAAGTTGCCAAAACTGTTTTTTTTTTTTTAACTCGGGCAATAAGTGTTTCTGCATGAAATTTAAGCTTAAATCGTGATTTTAAAAAAACTTAAAACTGGTTCAAGACCACGATTGAGTATAAAGAACGAAAAAATAGGACTTGATTAAGTCAAATGAGTTTTTAGTTTAAATGAAAATGAATGCTTTCTTCTTTCAAGAAAAGTTAAGTGACGGATCTGGGGTCATTTTTAGACTGCTGAAAATTGTTTTTTCACTTGGCAGAAACAAACTTCAAAAAGTTGTTGTAAAAAATGGACATAAAATGATTTTTGCAAAGCTGGGCTAAGAATCGAATAAGGGTAATATTGATTTGAACATTTTCGGCTTTAAAGGACGATGTCGGACCTGATATGGATTTGGAATACTTTAATTTTGGACTTGGATACATTTTCTGGAAAAGAAAGACTTTTGGGCATGGAAGACCAGCATTAAACTTGGACTAAAAACAAGATAGCTGTTTGGACTTGATTTTGAGACTAAGTTGGATTTGGACTTAGAATATGGGTTGATCAAACGGGCTTCAGTGGTATAAAAATTGGACTTGGATAAATAAAGATTGAATTTCCTTACAACTATATATGTATAAAACGGAGATATACTTCATATATATATATATATATATATATATATATATATATATATATATATATATATATATATATATATATATATATATACGTATAATAAAACCCGTAAGAACTAAACTCATCTTATTGGACTAGAATAGTAGTGACTCTACTTGGGGAAATCTCGGGTGTGTCTAAGTCATTTTTTTTTAAAGACAATAAAGTGAGTTGAATACTTATGCGGATTTTTGAACCCAAAAACCTCTTTTCTAAGGGGGTTTTTTGCCGAATTTTTTCTTGAATTTATGATATAAATGAAATGACATTTTTGCGGAAAGTTAAACATTTTAGCAAATAAAGACATTAATCACACATTGAGGCTCGTAGGTTAACCATATTCTACGGATCTTTAATATTAGGGTGCGTAAAACCTTCCCTAGGGGATCACCAGAACCTTTACCTCGAACTTTGGTCCAATAAGATTTTTTCTCTTGCTTGAAAAACTCTTTGAACCCGATTTTTCTAATTTCCCTTAATAAATTAGGTGGCGACTCTAAAATATTAAAATCCAATTAGAGCAGTAACAACCTCTTTGTAGTTTTTATGCACCCTCGTAAAAGTGAATCGTAACACATGGCGACTTTCTTTGGGGATTTCCCAGGTTCTAACTATAAGGGTTTCAATAAAATGTGATTTTAATTGCAATTATTTGCTTAAGTGTTTATTTTTCCGCAATTATAACTGTAATTTATTTCATATCATAAACTCCGTCACTCCTGGCAAAAAGTATGGTTACAAATGGGACACGCGGGATCGCGGTCTAGCCTTCACTAAAAAACCCGAAACACCCTTTCTTTAGAACACGTTGAACGTTAAGTTGGTGTGCGGTCACCCAACGGTTCACCCCGAGTAGTCCGCTCGGGTCCAAGGTCAATTCGAAAAGCCTACTCTTGCATATGCCTAGGTTAGAGCTAAACCAAATCCAAAGATGAAGTAAGCCTTATTCATGAGTTAGGGACTTAGATACCAAGACGGAGAATGTTGGGATTGAAAATTTGCCTCAGATCGGTAAATTGACGTTTTACGTCATTTATAGGGGTCGTACATTTATGTATGGGCCGTACTTGGATGACGTACCTTACGAGTGAAGAAATCGAAGATCCTGGAATTTGCCATTCTAGGTACGGCCATAATGTACGGGCCATACATTATTGTACGGGCCATACATGGATCACGTACCTCACTAGAGAAAATTCGGGGTTATTGGAATTTGACATTCCAGGTACGGCCACATTGTATGGGACGTACATTATTGTACAGGCCGTACATGGTGCCCATACAATTCTTGACATAGTGAAAAGTATAAATACACAGGTTTAGTTCTAAATTCTAGTTTTCATATTCCCAAGCCCTAGCACGAAGATTTTCTTCTCCCACCATTAAAATATACCAAGGTAAGCCTATTCCAAAGCCTTTCAAGTAAATTCTAACATATATCCATGAATGCGAAGTAGAAATTCATTATTCCTAACCTAGGATTTTGAAGAAAACCCTATCTCAAGGATTTAAGATTGAAGCTTTTGGGATTCTTCTTCAAGTTCAGACATGTTCTATAAGTTTTGGAGCGATTAAGGTATGTAGGGCTTCTATGCACATGTGGGAATATCATTGTTTTTCCCCACACCACATTCTTCCATGAAAATATGAAGTTTCACCAAAACTAGGGTTTCTAGTCAAATTCATGATGACCCTAAGTACTTGTACCATGATCTACCATGTTCATATTAATAATTCGTTATTGTGTTCTTAATATTTCATTTTTTATTACTGGGAATCCGTCTGTAATCCATGAAACCCATGCTTTGCATTCCATAGATTTTTAAATGCAAGATATGAACTATTATATATGCTTCTTTTCATGAAATTCTACATGCTTCCATGTTTTCATACTATATATATATATATATATATATATATATATATATATATATATATATATATATATATATATATATATATATATATATATATATTACACTTACGAATCATGTTTATGTAATTCATGGGCTTCTAAGCCAATTATATCCATGTTCATGTTTTGAGAGTTGCAGAAGGTTTTACCGAAACTAAGAGTGTATATATATATATATATATTAAACTTACGAATCTGAGCTTCTAAGTCTTCCATGTATGTTTTGAGAGCGTAGGATAAGGATCTCTATGTATGCCAACGTGATAACTCATTATAAATGTACATTTTCTTCATCCACATGTATTTCTTTGTGCAACATCTTTAAATGGTCTGCAGTTTGTTCTTGTTTTTCCCTGATGATATCTGTTTTTATGTCAAGCCCTCCATTGGGTGCCTTACTGTAAGCTTAGAGAAATATTTTTTACTTTCTAGTTTTCAACGCGTACAAATTATGCTAATCAGTACAATATTTCTAAATTAATATAAATAATTAGAATATATGTGATGAGTTATAGAAATTTAATTAAAAGCGAAAAATAAAAGTTCAAACTAATGATTGTTGAGATTATTCGATCCACTTAATTGTTAATTGTGAAATGATTAACATTTGAAAATTGAATAAGTAAACTTTTAGTTATGTAAGTACGATGTGTAGTGAAATAAATTTTGATGTTATTTGGTACAAACATGTGATATGATCGTGTCTCATTCAAATACCTACTTATAGATAATTTGGTGGTATATTTCCCATTATAATGTTTGTCATAACCCGAACTCTTGTTATGAGCATTAATATCGTTCTTGAGAGAATGAGAGTGTAACGTACAGTTATCCATAAGAGAAAACATGTGCGGGAAATACAAGCTAACATTGGGAATTTGACAAGAAGTTTGATGCTACAATCACAACATATCATAAAATAATCTTTCAAAGCATCATCTATTGGAGAGAAATTTTTTTTGCTATTTAACTATTTATTCCAAATTTGGCTTTCCAACTTTAAAAGCTGCTAGCATGCACAATTTGAAGAAATAAAATAAAAAATATAATTTAATATATATACTGAACAAAGTGAAAATCTGTATCAACAAATGTAAATAAAAGATTGAGAAAATAATTCATGGAGTTGAACATCTGTGCAACATTCTTCCAAAATCATAAGGTTAGACAGTTCTTCTTTTTAAATTTCAAGCAAACAAACAATTTTACAATTTTATGTACAAATTCATGATAACGATTCTAGAAAAGTATACAAGGAAAGAACTTTCTTTAATATTACCACAATAATATTTAAAAAATTAACGAAAAGAGGAATAAAATTACCTAATTTGACACATGCAAATTAATTGTACGTTGCAAATGGAGAAAAATATACCATATGATACCAACAATCTGCTTACATGGGAAGAAGGGTTTACCAATTGATAATTATTTTTTGTTAGAAAGAAGAGAAAGGGAAGTAATGTTACACATCATTGTGCACCTTTTTTTTTTTTTTTTAATTTTGAAACAGAGAAGGTAAAGAGGCTACCATGAATAAATATTAGTACTATTATTGAAAAGTGTAAGAACAAACGGACACAAATCTAAATTATTATTGAGTTATTTTGTACATTTATTGAAAGATGAAGGAGTACAGACGTTTTCCATAATGGAGTAACTATATGCACTGCTATGCTACTTGCTTCTCATAAATTTCACATTAAAAGGACAGTCAAACTGTCAAAGCATGTATGAAAACTAAAAGTTGCAATAATTAAAGTCCAGTCGATAGTGGAGACTGTAAGAGTCCTTGCCATGTACAGAATTTAGTGTAGTTGAAATTATACATTTAATTTAAAGTTTTTTTTTTTTAATTAAAGGCCATATGGTGGATTAAAATATGATGGGCATTTTCGTAATTCAACTTTATGCTTAGAGTCTTTCCACTTTTAGTATAATATGATCAATTCCATGAGTTTTCATCAAGTAAACTCATTTAACATTTCCATATTGTACTATTATAATAAGAACACAATCGTACAGCGAATACATGAAAAAGTACAATTACATACAAATATGCAGTTAAAAACAATTAGGCCTGCCTAATTATTGTTTATTCAAATACAACCACAATGGGAATACAACAACTTATGAAGATACAAGACCTCAATAAAAAGCAGAATGACATGCTGACAGGGTACTACACAATCGTCAGTCTTTTTTGAAAGTCTGAATGCATGTGACGACGGTCTGAATTATAGTCATACTGACCGTGAAAATAACAGCAAGGAACACGAGGAAATTCCAGGGACCACTAAAGTACCTTTGCTTAAATTCAGCATAGGCAACTCTTAGAGGGAGCCTTTTGCTGTTGAAGTAAGTAGAAATCTGTTGTTTGACATGCCTAATAACTTTACGATTGGGCTCATAATGTGCTGCTATGTATCTGAAGAAGTCAACCACTGCGTGATCATCGTCATCTTCGTGGTTGAGCTGGACTAGGCCCCTGGCTCGCAGCTCCTTAACATCTTCTTCTCCATGAATGAACGTACCCATTGAACTCAAGCACGATGAGAACCCTGAGGATCTATATTTTGGGCTGCACGAAAATTCGTAAGCAGCTAGGTTTAAAATCAGGGTCTTGCTCCGATGGTCGAAAGTTAGTTGTGGAAGGAACAACTTCCCTGATAACATATATGAATAAAAAGAGATGTCTGATAGGGAAGTACTACCGCTGCATTTAATACCTACTTTCTTCAACTCTGTGACTGTGGAAGGTGGACGAGGAGCTCCTTCAGTTCCATCAAAGATGCCCAGTGGCGATATCTTCTTCGAACGCGCTGGTGATTAAAGTGGCGAAGTCTAGCATTTGTCTTTTCGTCGCCGTCGACGAAGACGTCGTCTCCGTCGTCTTCGCTGTCATTTTTTTTTAAAAAAAGATCAATAGGTCTAAACAATATTGAAGAAGATGTGCAGTAGCTCGGGCCTCCTCCCTCCACTGACGTAGACGGTCATAAAATTGGTCCTTTTTTTTCCACCGCGGGGACCTAAATTTAATGGGTAAACAATTCCCGATATAATCAAGAAATGTAGGAGCTGAAACAGAAGATGTCGTTAACATGAACGACATGTTGAGTAACATCCGGGTTAAACCTTCACGAAAACACTCTTTACATCTAAATGCGTCTGCTAACGCGTCTAGAACCTCGAAAGGCAATTGATTTTCATACAATAAAAGGTCACGAAGCAAATCTTTATCATCTTTCTTCATATTCAACAATCCTACTAGCCTAAATCAAAAAGTTGTGTGAAGCAAATGAATGCAACAACAAAGCAGCCGTCGAGGAACATCATCTTACACCACTCGCGGTCGTCTTGAAAGGATTCGATAATATCGCAAGAGTAACGATTCCGAGCACTGAGCAACTCTTCTTTCACGCTTGCATATAATTGTATAATCGATTGCCCTTCTTGTAATCTTTCTTCTAATTGCTTCACTGCTTTCCGCTTCAAATCCTTCATGGATTGACCATCAAGGTTTCGGCAGTGGATTGGACCAATGGGAACCGAAATGGGCGTGTAGTACTTTTTATAATATTCCTCATTATTCTCGCGAAGTATAGGGGAAATTCTTTGTAATTTGTCCGGCTCTCCATGTGGTGGGTCAGGTATATCAATGACAGATTGCAACCAGTCAGGCACTTCGGCTGCTCTACTGTTGATGGCATCAGCCTGAGACATTTGATATATATGTGTGTGTTGAAAGAGGCGATAAGATCAGTTGGATCATCCATGCATATATATACAGAGAATGAACATTAAGAATCTTGCACTTTAATTTGTTTCTGCAAAAGCTACAAGTTTTTATATTACTTAATTTGATTTTTTTTATTTTTTTTTTTGACAATGCCTTTATTCTTAATTTGACACCTAACAAAGGGTATTTTCTAATATTCTACTCTTTCTCACAGTTATCATATTAAAGTGCTGAATTTAAAATTATAATCATCCTTAAAACTGCAAATTTAAACGTCACGTGTGAACTCTTTTTTTTTGTGATAACCATGGTGTTCAGGTCAGCTTACACGCACCTCAACCAATTTCACGGAACATGTGAATTCTATGTCAATGTTTGTTTATAGACTAAAGTTTCTCTGAAATGCAGCTAGATTCAGTCAAAGAATCGTCCTTAATAATAAATCATCATAATACATTAAAAAAACGTTTTACTCATTTTTTCATTTCTTTCTTTTTTAAAATAAAGAGACCGGATGAAAATTTCCTTTTTTTTTTTTTTTTTTTTTTTTCAAATCAATACTCAACAAAACAAGGATCACTCCATATTCATCAATTCGCAGCAAATTTAAAAAAATGCTGAGATGAAATAAACTAACCAACCTTCCTGAAAATCTTGACCCAAATGAAAATTGTTAAACAGTGTATGAAGACAACTGTTGCTTTATCTTTCGAACAACCAAGGCTTTGACTAAGCAGATTGCAACTTTCTCCAAGGAGTTATTTGCAAGCTATTGGAAACTACTAGGATTAGGATGTCTGGTACATTCAAACCTCTCTATAATTGTCATTCGTTGTTAATAACAATATTTCATTATAACGGTTTGATTTTTTCCGAAATCTAAAGACTTCTGTTATAATTTTATTATTTATTTTTCATTATATTGTTTTACTTTTTTATATAAAAATAATGACTATATTATAGACTCTTTATAAAATTATCTTTCTATAATAGCCATACTAAAAATTGTGTAATAATATTTTGTAAGAAATATATATATATAAAAATAAAATATTTAAAAGATTATTGCACAAGTCATTCAAGGAAGAACAAGAGACAATTAAAAAAAATGCTGACAATGAAATGTATTTTATCAGACTAAAGAGCCTCAACTTAATGTTCTTCAGAAAAAGATCTTGTCAATTGGGAAGCACTCTTATACGACCTTCAAGGAAAATTATTAAAAACCTTTTGTTGAAAGTTTGGACAAAAACGTCAATTCAAGTGTTATATTATCACTATAAAACTGGAATTTATGAAACAACCTATAATTGTAGAATTCTTATGTCAAACTTGAAATAGTTAAATTTTCAATTAATTTTAAATGCATATGTTCCTTAGATTATAATTCTTATAGGTATGGTACAACTAATTATGGACTTATTAGTCTTTTCAATTTTGTATTTAATGAAATATAAAAATTAATTGAGATTTTAAAATTAACAAAGTATTTTATTTTTGTTTATAACAAAAAGTATTTAAAAATAACTTTTGCATACTATAATGATTTTTAAATGACATTAAACATTGTACATACATAACAAACCTCATATTTGGCCATGAAATTTTCAAATAAACGCTACATTAAAAGATTTTGTCCCCTTTTTTTTTCCAGCATGTAGTACTAAATAAACCTCCACAATCAACAATTCACATTATAGTTCTCCCATCAAAAAATTTATCAAGAAAACTAATAGGAATAAAATACTGGTTGAATGAAAAAGAATACCTCTCTATATAATGGTCATACATGGTCAAAAACTCAATATATTATTTTATAAAGAAAATATGTAATATATAAAAGTGGTTAGGGGTTATGTTTATATCCTTAAGGTCTTGGGATCAAACCCTAGCTCCTATACGTTTTTGTTTTGTTTTTTGCTTTTATTTTCTAAAGTAGCCTTTTAACCTTCCTTTTTATATTATTCTAAATCCTTTTTCTTCTATAATTTTAATTACCCAAAAGTAAAAAACGTGTTTCTTTATTATATTGCATCAGATGATTTTCCCCTCCTTTATTTCTAATTTATCAAGTCCCAAAAGGCAAAATAAATCAAAAAACCCCATGGCGCTAAGCTTTAACGATGAAAAACAACTTACTTCATAAAAAAAATGTAACGTTTTTTATTTTATTTTCTAAAGCAGCTTTTTGACGTTCCTTTTTTACATTATTCTAAATCTTTTTTCTTCTATAATTCTATTACTCAAAAGTAAAAAATGTGTTTCTTTAAGGTTTGGACTTTATTTCTAATTTACCAAGTCCTAAAAGGCAAAAGAAATCAAAAAAATCCCATGGCTCTGAGATGCAACGATGAAAACAACTTTCTTCATAAAAAAATATAATTAATTATCTTTTTCTCATCAAGTTGATGTCACTATGAAATTTTATATCTTATCTTAAAATAATTATGAACCCATCCTCTTGAAATTCTGGATTCGTCTCTGAATACAACTCACATTTTACTCCATAATGTAAACATCAATTTTTTTTTTCGGTCAACAAAAAAAACTTGAAATATATAAATTTTCCAAAATTAATTTTGAATAAATGCTGCTTATGTTCCAAATTTCATTAAACATTATAATTCATTAAAATGGTACTAAACTAATTGGATAATGGATTTACCCCCCTTTTTCAAATTTTTCAATAACCATTTAATAGACTAAGAAACCCTCCAACCCATTTGATCCCCCCCCAAAAAAAAAACTACACCTAACATTCATAAATAAAATATTTAAAAGATACACATTTACAAAAACGGAAAAAAGAAAAAGAAAAGCAAGAAATGAAGAGGAAAAAGCATATAAAGTGGTCTGACCAACAAAAGATTCCAACTTGACACAACAATCAACCAAATATTCCAACTTGAAACAATAATTAAAAAAAACCTAACTTGTGACACTTTATATAGTATAAATTTCAAGTAAGTACAAAAAATATCATGGTCTAGTGGTAACTTAAAAAAATTAAAACAAGCATATAACACATGGAAGATTATTTTTTTTTTTTACAACATACATCAAATTCGCACAAAAATAAAAAAAGATTTGAAAAATAAATAAGCAATAACTTTTAAATCTAAATAAACAGAGAGATTGAAAATTCACACAAATCTTCTAATCAACGAAGGTATTACTAGTTAATAGGGACCCAGAAAATAGGCACTGATTTTTTTTTTTAAATGAAATGGGTTCAGTTCATTTTTGTTAAATGGTTAGTTGAAAAGGGGGCGGGTCGGGTTTGGGGGGGGGGGGGGAATAGGTTATATTTAACACAAATTAAAAAATTGGATTTTAAAATTAATTAGTTTTAATTTTATATGCCAACCAATAAAAACTTGCCACGGCTTTTAATGTTAAATGAAAAAGAATAGCAATAAGGGTATTTTCACCCAATAGGTGGATGGTAAGGATATTTCCATGATGAGGGTATTTTGCATCCATTTTCATCGAGGGTATTTGAAAAAAGAACACCCACATTTTTCCCTTTTTTTTTTTCTTTTTTGAGAAGGTAATAAGCTTGTATATTAATATATATATATGGGCTACACAAAAACTTTGGAGTCACCCATATTTACAGTGTGAAATACCTGAAGAAACTCCTAATCCTTTGTCTTCTCACAAGGATTTTAAAACATCAAAAATAGACTCATGGTCTTCTAAATACTTCTCCTTACACCAAAAATAGAAACACTAGACACTTCATTTTCATCTTCTGGATGTAAAATTCAGATATCTGATTTTTTACATTCTGAATACGTATTCACAGCCGAGTGGTGTCACACTTTAGGTGGGAGAGGCAAAGGGCTAGCCTTCTCTCCACGTCCCCTTATTAGTAATTTTATATAGTAATCACGTAGTTTCTTACTCTTCGATGTGCATTACTATTTGTTGCGCATTTGCGTTGTATTTTGCTGCTATATTTTTTGTATTTGTTTCGAATTCTTTTTCTATTTCTTCTCCTTTACTTTCTTTTCTTTTGAGCCGAAGGTTTTCAGGAACAGCCTCTCCGCCCCACAAAGGCAGGGGTTGCGTTCATCCTACCCTCTGCTGACCCCACTAGTGAGATTACACTGGGTATGTAGTTGTTGTTGAATACGTACACACAATTCTACAAATGCTTGGTTGGTAGATAAGCAACTTTGTCACTTGAATATCAATTTTCGTCATATCTCCCGCCGCATTTATAAATTGCACAAAATGAAATTCAAGAACTTGGAGAATGAATTGCAATTTTCCGTCTTGAGGATGAATGTTATGAATCAGCCTATTGGGCCGAGAAGAAGCAATAGGACCAGAAGGCCTTCACAAAGGTTGATTTGGGATCCAGGACCAATTAGCAATTAGTTAAAAAAGACTAGGTGCTAGAAAGAAGGGATTATGCAGATGCTAAGAAAAGAGTCTTTTCTCTCATCTCCTTTCTCTAAGTTTCTCATCCCTAGAAAGTAAGGGATTTTGGAAAACGGCCTTTTTCTTTCTCTTCTCAATTTTCCTTAATGACGGTTACTCGTTAATTACTTATTGTTTCCCTTTATGAGTTGTAATTGGTGTTCTAAGTGGTTATAAATATATTAGTGTTGTGTTGGATAATTCGGGTTTGTTCCAATGAACTTGGAGGTGCAAACTCAAAACGAAAATCAAAACCAAACTGCAACAATATGCAACTCGGGAAATGAATCAGAGGAAACAAAAGAAACAAAATTACGAAATGCAAATCCATGAACCAAAAACGAATAAAAAAAAAAACAGAAAAAATAATTCAAATTGAGGAAACGACAGATAAGATGATAAATAATATGCATTCTCTTGCTATAAATCATGCTCATAACTCAAAACTATATACAATATCTACAGGAAATATACTTGAATTAGTTGCGTGACTTTGTAGTTGAAATAGCAATAGTCGAGTGACTGTGAAATAACAATAGTTGAGTTACTTTGTAGGTAAATGTAAAAAGTTGAGTGACTTTTCTGTTACGAAACAAAGTTGAGTGACTTTTTTAGATAATAACCATTAGTTAAGCGACTTTTATATTACAAAATAAAGTTGAGTGACTTTCTGAAATAAAATCTGTTAGTTGAGTGTCCTCTCATAAATTAACTCTCTCTATATATATATGATATCAATAGATTGGTTAAATAATTACCTGAAATTAGAGAATTTTGATGGGGAATCTGGTAAGGGAATTAGTAGCAAGCAAGTTGTGGGTTACGATACCCCAATTTTACTTTAAAATTAAACTCGGTAAATACTTAACCGTACTTGTTGTTTACACCAAATCAATTAAGTTACTATGGTTAGTGAATATATATATATATATAAAATCATGATTAAGCAAAGTTGTATATACACAAACACGTCATACATCATTAGATTGGTGTAAATACGTGCGTAAGTTTTTACCGGGTGAAAGGAGGGACTTGGAGAGATAATATTTGATCGTAGGTTCTTAACCAATTGCATTTTATTGGTAAGATATGCAATTGAGTTTTGAGTGACTTCATCGTAAAAGTAATTTATAGAAACATATAAAAAAAATTATATTGAGAAACTTCTTTTTCTACCTTTAAATCAGAAATTTTGATTTGAGACTTAAAAATAGAATCCACTTTGATAGTGAGCAATAAAATCCTCCGCAATGAGCCTTCTACGAACATGAATTTAGATTAATCGGAAATATAGGGAGCACTTACCACCCCATAATTGGCTTTTCACGACGTGAATTCAAATTAAACTGAACTAGTCGACCAGTGTGTTCGGACGCCAGGCAAAATAAGGAGCACTGAAACCCCCATAGTAGGCTTATTACTATGCGAATTCGAATTAATCGGGTTAGTAAGTTACGAACACGACAGATGGTTAAACGAAAAACAATAGTTGGGCAGTATTATGACATTCAATATGCTCATTCCAAATTTTTACTCAGTGCCCACTCCAGCTCTCCCTAGAAATGTGACACCTTTTGCTTCCTTTGTGAATCAACAAAGCATCAAAATAGCAGAACAAATGAGGATATTCTGTATGCCACTTTAAAAATCAGGATCACTATTTATATGTCAAAATCTTTGAGAGCCAAATATCTACTCCATGTAGCTTCTTCAAAACATTATCGTCGTGTTTTCTTGTTACAACCCCATCTCGGGAAAAACATCAAGATGTTGGAATCAGCAAAAAAGATGGTTGGAACTTGGAACCTAAAGCTTCAAGACAAGGCCAATGGGGCTGTGATCACTGCCATCAACATCTGGGAGAATGTACGAGTCGTGCACCTTGTCAGCAATGCATTCCGAGACAAGGAAGTAGTCGAGCCGCCATCCTGCCATTTTATACCCCAGGTGGGAAAAATATCATAAGAGAAAGATCACAGCGTATAAATTCTATGCCAAACTATCTGAAAAAACTTCATTAAAATAGCAAATGACATTGGACAAAGAATGTGATGTTGGAATTATCTTGTGAAGTAACAAATATGATAGTCCACGAGAGATTGGAGGGATAAGATGTTGGACGATTAGCATAAACAGGTCAATATAAAAGTTGAACTTTTACAATCACCGCTGTCTAAAGGGCAATGTTGTCATTTCACTAGACAGTAAAACACAAAATGAAACGCGAAAATATCTAATTTTAGGGGCTATGGAGAAGAAGAGTACATCAAGAAGCACAAACCGAGGCATGTTTCAGGTTTTCTTAATTTGTCATAATAAGAACAGCCCGAGGAAGCAGAGGACAAGTTAACAGCACCATAATAGAATAAATGTTTAAATACCTTTATTAGTTTTGCGTCCACCATGGCGGTAACCCCAGTAAGTATAACCAACGACACCAGGATGCTGCTTCCTGAATGTATCTACAAACCCCTTGTCCAGGAAGTTCGTTTCAAAGGACTGTCTTTCTTCTTCAGTAAAGCCTGCACTTCTTTTATTTCCCTAAGCAAATGAAGGAAAAAAATCAGAAACGATGAATCAGAATGATATCAAAACTAAAATGCACCTTCAGTAAGCTAAACTAACAACTGAAGACAATGCTAAAATCAACAAGGAAACAGCAATCCTTAAGTTACGAAGTCAAATCATTCTGTTAGCAATGATAATTTCCAATACTTAATTTGTATTCTTTAACCAATGAAATAACACTTCCAGTAGATGAAGGGAGCAAACAAGTTCCCGTGGTGCTAGGTCAGTAGGCTTTGCAAAATTGATACCCCCTCAGTCTCAATTTAGTTCACTTTTTGCTTACTAAGGTTAATTCAACCGACTTTCGAGCAAAATTGTTCATTCTTTTAGGAATTCGGAAACTACACCAAGAAGGACTATAAGTTGCATATAAACATCACGAAATAATACATTTAAAGTGCAATCACCGACCACTCAGTTTGACTCCAACAAAGGAAAAAGTAACAACTATTTCTGGATACGAGAAACATTCTATTGCCACTATCAAGCAAATCTTCTCCACTTGCTTCTAGAATGTTTCCTGCTAAAAGTCTAAATCTTGAATCATAAATCAGAGGTCCTTGGTGATTTTACTATTCCATGTTTCATCTTTTCTTCATAAAATAGACTACTTCTCCCTCCAGTTGATATTTAGAACACTTCCAACGCCTATATTAGCTTTCAAAGAATATTTTGACCTGTATACCGTAATTGCATAAGCTTTCGTTTATGTTTGATTCCAATGCTATTCCTAAGGATAGATGCTAAGATAATCACCTCAAAAACTTAGTAACTTAATTGTAGTATCGTTTCAATCTGCTCTAATGCTTGCTTACTCGTAGCTTTATTTTGTTCTCTTGGGGTCAATACTGATGCTACTTTGTATCTTCTCTTACAACTATATATTAAGAGTCACTTAGCGCCATCTATCATTCACATAAGCATAAACTGCTTCTGCATCATTTACATGATAGAACGTGACAGTAAAATACTTACAGCAGGATTATAAATATCTATCTCCTCGTGGGCGCAATTTAGATCACCTGTCAAAACAACAGGCTTCGACTTTTCTAGCTCCTGCAAAGCCACAGAAGAATAAAAATACTATGAAGATTAGACGTTAACAAACCAAAATAGTAATCTCCGGGACAGAATAAACAAGATACACCCAAAACAAATACGAAAGGAAAAAATCCACAATTTTTGACGACCATGAAAAATAGCAGCAAAATAAGAACAAATAGTGCTTGAAGACAAAAGTGGAAGTATCCCTGGCTGGATTCAATGAATGAAGGCTAAATGGCTTGATGATTTTGACTTGATGAGATTCAAGATGCCTATCTGAAAATGAATGAAAAGAACGTAACCTCGAAAATTGAGGTACCTGTAGACAAATGATACATGGTGCATAAGATGTCAGTAAAGAAAATAACACTTACTTTCATGTGATTGCCAAGAGAAGGATCCCACTCTGTAATTCTGTACGTCTGGTAAAGTACATCTTGTTAGTCATGTCGGTAAGAGGAAATGCATAACATAACAAATACAAAGAAGAGATATAAGACGTAGCGAACTACCAATCGTCGTAGTCCATCACCAGAATTTGGAACATATCCACACAGTAAATAGAAGTTATCAAATTCCACCGTGACAAGCCGTCCTTCAGTATCATGATCAGGTATACCGAGACCATATCTGATAGAAAGTGGTTTAATCTGTCAAAGAGGAAAACAAAAGGATAATACTGGTTAAATACCAAAGAAACCAAAACCAATTCAAGGAAAGAAAACCTCAATCTTCTTCCTTCTACTCTATAAGTAACAAATATTTCTCAGAGACTAAAGTAAGGCACCCAATGGAGGGCTTGACATAAAAACAGATATCATAAGGGAAAAACAGGCTCAAATAAAGAAGATAAACTGCACAGACCATTTAAAGATCTTCCTGCACAAAGAAATACCCGCAGATGAAGAAAATGTACATTTATTATGAGTCATGGCAGTAGCTAATTTTCGCGGTACTTTCTTTTCCTCTGACAAGGTCCATGTGGCACAATGAGTCGTTTACTCAACACCTCATCAACAATAGATTATAAGGTCCAAAATAAACTTTACTCGCTAATAAAAATACAGTCATCCCCTTCATTGTCCTTAGACAGAGAAAAGGAACACATTGCATTACTCTCTGACCGGATTGCTAAGTAAAACAAGTGATTTACTGTTCAAGCAACGACAACAACTACTACACTCCTCCAAGCTAGTCTGAATCAGCTATTATAAATTGCTCGACTTAGACCAGTTTCATTTCAATACTCTAAAAGTAGAAGTTCTCCATATCTTCTATGAAGATACATATCTCTAAATAAATCAAAAAAAATATATATATATATATATATATATAATGTAACAAACTAACATGTAGACCTTAACCCAATGTGTATGTGTGTGTATATATATAGCTTCCCTTGCATTTTCCTTTTGCTAAGTCTACATAGCTTCCAAGAGATAGTAGGTCTATTCAGACATTTTCTTCAATGTGGCATATATATATATATATATATATATATATATATATATATATATAAGTCGACCCTTTTCCCCTCTAACTTCTTTAACTCAGGTTTTACACTTATGGACCGGTGTATTTGGAGGTCTATGTTCAGTGCATGCATGGTGGAGTAAGATAATTTGACTGGTGTATGAAGAAGAAAAACTGAATGAAAAATAAAATAAAAAAGAAAATGGGAAGAAGACGGAAGGGCAAAGGATCATACCCTTGAGATGATTGCAGTACCAGAATACCCAAGCTTAGAGACACTGCATGTCCAAAAGCTATTCTCATAGCCATGGAGACTTTCTTTGATCGCTTCAACGTCTTTTTCCTGCTTTCAAGAATCAGATGTGAAATTAGCCAAGACAGCACAAATATTTGTATGGAAGGGAAAAAATCTCTAGTTGTCACATAGGAATCTACGGAGTATTCATAAACCATCACTGATGACATAAACTCATTGATGGCTGTAAGCAGTTTAGTTCTAAACTATTGAACTAGAAGGCAAGTTTCCATCTTTTTTCAAAGTATACCAATAACTAGAGTTTGTAGAACTTAGTTTAAAAACAAAATCATAAAAGAAAACCTCCAGTTTCTGTTGCAGTCTCGACAATCTAGATTCTGAGAACTCAGTCCGCCTTAAGTTTGAAAAATTGTGTCAACTAGGAAGCAAGTAACCTTAAGGAACTTGGATGATTACACACACACATACATTAATATGAGTGTGTGAGGATATACATGAATATGTGTGTGTGGGTGTGGTAGAAAAAGAAAAACAATTTCTTTCGCCGAGAAATTAAGAGGAAATATGTAATGAGACATAACTGCCTTCCGGGTATTGACCATGCTGCTGTTACACACAAATTTTATTGTTGTTCGAAAGATGAAGACCATAATTTTGATAAGTGAAGTATCGTCTGCATCCCAAGTTGTTTACAAAGATCTCAATACGTTGTAAGGTTGATGAGTAAGATAAACAGTTGTTATATCGCATGCAGAAATTTGAAGGACACACTCCAGAATGTCCAAACATCATAAGAAATTTACGTCTCTACCATTTCCCTTCCTTTCATCCACTCCAATAATCTAAGAACCGAGAAAGATAGGGTACCAACTACATGCCTGAAATTTTGAAATGTGTGTAACTTATGTATATAACATCTATTAAAACATCAATTTGATCTCATCTGAAAAGAGATTAAACCATTAGGCATAGTACATCAAAATCTTCTCTATCAGCAAGTACATCAGCTGTCAGCAAGCAGCTGTATGCAAAGATTCTTTCTCAAACCATTGACATTCCAAGACAATAAAACAAGTATAGAAATGGGGGTGACCTCAATTGTATACAATCCACCCATCCTGGCAGAGGCATCCAAGGTCATACAGATCAACGCCCTCAGAAACTCCAATATGTGCTGAAGCAGCGCTGAAAATTCTTGCTTGTACATTTTTTTTCCTATAAAATTATTCATCATTTAATTTGCTGTCACACCCAAGATGTACAGTAAGTCAAGTGAAATCAGACAAAAGAAAAATCAATTACCTTTGATGTCATTAGATTCAATCGAAAGCTCTTCGGTAATTTCAGCCTTTTTAACAATAATGTCAACACAGGTATCCTTGGTGTGGCCTTTTTTCATTTTTTTCGTCTGCCTAGCAACCTCTGATGCAACAACATCGCTTTGGTCACGATTCTTACTTGACACTTTTCTAGACTTCTTTTTGAAGCTATCTAACTACTCCAAGGCATCTTGATATGCCACAGATCCATTGCCTGCATCTATAGCAGAAAGTTACAGGTTAAGAGTATCTCTCTGTTACATTTTGGATTTTGGAAAAGTCACAGAATAATACTATGACCACCTAGATAAATACCGTTCATCAGTTTCCAAATTAAAGAAATTATTTTATGGGCTTGGTTGCAATTAGAATGACCGAAAAGATTACCGTTAAGTTTGCTGTCGAGGAAAGTCTTCAAAGAAGCAACAAGCTCTTGCTTAGTACCTCTTGGAAAGAATCCCAAGACTCCTAAAAAGTAAAAACACAAAACTGGCAGTCATGTCACAGAATCAAAGCGAAAGCTGCTGCAACATTGAGTAAATTTTGTCCCTCCCACACAAATCATTCTGAAGTGGAACATCACCAGAACAAAGGTTCTAGACCAACTAGTTCAAGTTCCAGATGAATCACTTAGTGCTATATGCTATAATGCTTACAGCCACTTGCTTAGTCCAAACCAGGGCCAGGACTCTTTTAGCTCTACTAAGGCAGCATATTTTTTTCACGTAGTTCGATAATTTTACTGATTCACTACTTAAGGAAGAATTTTCTGGATCAAGCTGGCAAGAGCCTGGGTAAAGCTAGAGTTTTTAATGCACAAAGGCAGTACATGTAAAAGGCTGTCAGGCAACAGTACATGTTATGGCTGTCAGGTAATCATTTTCACATATATAATTAACCTATATCTAACATGAGAAATTATGACAAGAAGCTATATAGAAAAATCTTCCATGTACACGTCGACAAGGTTTTGTAGCATAAGATTTCTAATATATGATATCAATCAAGTGGGGAGATATATTTTACCACTAAGCGTTTTGTAGCATGGGTTCCAAAAGGTAATATTAGAAATATTTTATAAATTATACACATAATATACTGAGTTTAATCGGGTGACAATGGGTTCACGTAACCTTGTCTTCACACCTAAATTCACCCCTGGTCAGGACGGATGGCAACCAATCATCTTTGTTTGAAACAGAAGTCCAGCCAATGTTTTTCCCCCCTCATTTTCTAAGTGACTAATCCAGGCACTTAATGGACCATAGGAAATTATTTGATCAAATCTCTAAACCAAGTATAAATTGGGATTCCTTTCTCCGGAAACCAAGAAACTTAATTGCATTACTACAAACATGCAATGCAAAACCCATCTTTGTTTCCTCCATTCTCTACTCTCTTATTATTTACTAATAACCAAGAAATCCCCGAGGGCCAATGGCGTACGGCTCAAAACTAAGTGATAGCAAACAAACATGAATCATTTACAACATAATAGAGCATATGATGCCAAACAGTTAGCACTATAAAATAGTAGTACCTAAGTTTTACTCTGAGCTGTGGAACTATCATTTTCTCTACTGTTTCCATATCCTCCACAAGAATCTTGCCACCATTTTCCTACATGTAATAATAACAATTCATTCAAACAAGAAAAAGAACATATCTTTCCTACTGAACCATCCTCCAAATGCTAAAAAAAGACATTAATTGGTCAAAAAGGAACAACCTTTGAAACACCCTTATCATCTGCAATACTCAATCTTTCATTTGATTTTGCAGTAGCTGATGAAGTTGAAAAGGGTCTTTTTTTAGACCCCATTATTGTCAAATTCAAAGAAACCAAAAATTGAAACTTTGGGTTTCCTAAAAATGACTCCAACACTGAGAAAAAGGTAACAGTCATGAGAAAAAAATCAAGAAAACAATCAAAACACAAAATAGAATATATATATATATATAAGATGAATATTAGTGAAACTTCAGTTAAAAAAAAAATGCACACACACACTTGAGAGATTGTAACATTAATTTTAATAAGATTACTATATTATGAAAAAGAAAAAAGAAAGTTCAATTCCTTCTTGAGGGTGTCCCAACACAACTCAAGGGGGCTATTTTTTTTCTTTTTCCTATGTAGAAAGGGTGTGGTTTGGAACTTCAAATAGACTAAATATCAACTCATCTAAACACAACAAATACAGAGAAAAAAGAATGAGAGGAAGAAAATTTTTACTTTTTGAAAGTTGCAGAACCCAAAAAAAAAAAAATCGAATTGTATATTTTAATGTTTACATCAGATTTCGTCTAAATGCTCCTGGTCATCATAAAAATAATGTGAGTAAAATGTGTTGATCCCTCCAACATTACAAAAAAAGGTCCGATGAGATTAAATATTATAATGTATTCATTATTAGTATAAACTTCAGGAAGAGATATAAGACCTCTTTCACCTTTTTTTTTCATCTAAGAATCAATGGATATGATTCTCAAATGGGACATAAAATCGAGAATTCATGTGATGCATTTTGTGAAAATTTGAATTGTCATAAAAAGATATTAAACATTTTTTGAGAAAAACAAATTAATGTTGTTTTCACATTTGATGATTTAATTACACAAATAGATGTGACTTGTTTTAGACCCCAAGTTTCAAATGTTGATTGGAATAACCTTCATCCTTAAACAAATCGCATAAAATGGGTAGGAGGAAGTAATAGTTTGATGTTCTGTTTCCGAAACTGAAACATTGATCATTATAGATCCAAGAATTTATATGTGGAGCTTGAAGCTGGCCATATTTTGCAGATATAGGAGATTCATCCTCGAAATTAATGGCTGCATAATCATGGAATTTTTTTTTTATTTTTTTATTATATATATATATATATATATATATATATATATATATATATATATATATATATATATATATATATACATTTTGTTTTTTGATAACCTTGTCCGAGCCAACTTTGCCCAACTGACTAATTCCTTGGTATCCACCTCCTACCAAAGAACCGTTTGAATAAGAAAACGTTTTACCTTGAAGTGAAACTTCAATTAAAAGAAAAAAAAAAAAAAAATTGAACCCGAAGACCTAATGATTCTCAACCCACTTAAAAACCACTAGGTCACACCTTGAATGCAAAATCAAAAGATTCTCGCCAGTTGGATTGCCACCCCCAGACCAGGTCAACAAAGAATAATATCAATGGCAATTTCTATTGCACCTACACAAAATCCATGTGCCCTACTTCACCTCAACCCAACTATAGCCTGGATTTTTTCTCAATCCAATTTCATTCATCTTTACTCTAGTATGAACTGCATCGTTCCACCTACCAGATTGAGAATATAAACTTGATAATACCACATAATGAGCTGGATTTCCTTCCTCAAGTTTGACAAGATGCTTCAAAGCAACCTCTGCTATCTCGATATTAGAATGCATTCTAGATGCATCCAACAAGGCTCCCCAAACACCGCCACCTGGTTCCATAGGCATTGTCTTAAGCAGATCCATAATTTCATTAAACAAGCCAGCACGTCCTAACAAGTCTACTAGACAGGCATAGTGTTCCACGTCTGGTTCAAAGTGATATTTGTCACGCATGCACTGGAATATTTTCCTTCCTTCAACCAAACCTGCATGTCTGCAGGCAGACAAGACACTAAGGAAGGATATAGAATCAAATTCGATGTCTCTCTTTTCCATTAGAGAGAAAACAGAAAGAGCACGATCACCTTCCCCATGCATAGAATATGCTGTAAGTAAAAATTCCAAGAAACACCGTTGTTCTTATCTCCCCAAATAACCTCCGAAAGGTCAAGTTGACCACATTTGGCATACATATCGATCGATACGACTGTTCCCTACAAGCTTATGGGACTGAAAACCATTCTTGATTACGTAGGCATGTATATTCATCCCTCTCTCAAGTATGTTAAATGTGACACCGCAGGCAGGATGCTCACAATTGTGACCACATTCAAACTGAAATGATTCGAATAAAATGGGTAGAAGGAAGAAATTTTTGTGAAGTCCATTTCTATATCCTCCAATCATCTGAAGGGGCCTTAGAGAATCAGTTTTGTAGATCCAAAGATAATTTCCACATTTGGCATACTATAATCTTCCACATTTTGCAGATACAGGTCAATTCAACGTTCTTGAACATGACAGAAGACTCATAATCATATCTTTTTTTTTGACAATGAAGGCACATGCCCAAGTGTACATCACCCAGGGAGGCACAAGCTGGAAGCACACCAACCAGTGTCCCTGGGTCTGGGTATATAATCCAGCTAAACTCAATTGGCAAAACATTTCTAATGCATTACAGCAGTCACCAACCTGGGCATACCCATTTATCAGAGCATTCCATGTCACTACCTGTTTTTAATGGCATCTTATTGAACATATTAAGTGCAGAACTAAACAGGTTGCACTTAGCATACACAGTTCCTGTTGAAATATCAGAACTAAATGCAAAATCACGGAGATTCTTCAAAGTTGGATTGCCACCCCCAGACCAGGTCAACAAGAATAATATGGGTTATTTCTAATTGGATATCCATATTATCACAAAATCCATGTTGGCTTTACTTCACCTCAGAAGACTATTACCTGGATTTTGTCCTCAATCCAATTTCATTCATCTTTACTCAGTATGAACTGCATGGGAAGATTGAGAATATAAACCTTTTCACATAATGACACGACCTCAAAGAAAATCTTGGAAAATATCCATATTAGAATGCCTAGATTTCCCTCCACCACCCACTCCCCAACCAAATCCACCCAACGATCACCCTCGAACGCACTTCATCTTCACCTACCCACCCCAAACTCCGCCATCTGGTTCCATAGGCATTGTCTTAAGTAGATCCATAATTTCATTAAACACTTTGCTTTGAAGACAACCCTAAAAAGTCTATATTTGTAAACAGCCATTTTTTAGTGTTCCAAAAATGGCTATTTTTGTAAATTGACCATTTTTATAAAATGATTTAAAATGGTTATTCAACCAAACCTTTATGTCTGCAGGAGACAAGACACTAAAATGCAAATTTGCAAAAATAAGCAACTTTTTTCTCTTTTTCAAAAAAGAGAAAACAAAAGTAGCCATTTTTGTGTCATGCAAAAAAATGCTACTTTACAAAATTGAACACTATCTTGGAAACACTGTCAAAAATGGTTATTTTAATACTTTCACAAAGAAGCTATTTTAAAAAATGGCTACTTTTTGCAAAGCGCTTATTTTTAAAGTAACTACTTTCCCTACAAAATGACTATTCATGAAAATTGACTACTTGAAAAAGTGACTATTTTGAATATTATCTCTCTCAAAGTGGCTATTTTCAAATGTGACTACTTTTACAAAGTGACTATTTTCTTAAGTGAATACATTGGGCTGAAATGATTCGACTATTTTTGAAAAAGTAGCTACTTTTGGCAAGTCCATTATGCAATATCCTGCAATCATTTTGTTCCATGATTACTTTTAGAGAACTTGCTTTTGTTGAACATGAACTCAGCCACAAAATGTCTAGTTTTGCAAAGGTGAGATTAGGGGTTCTTCACATGACAGTGTGGGTCAAACCCGTATCTGATAATTTGACAATGAAGGCACATGCCCAAGTGTACATCACCCAGGGAGGCACAAGCTGGAAGCACACCAAATATTGTCCAAAACATTCTGGTATAATCCAGCTAACCTGGGAAAATTGGCAAAACATTTCTAATCATACCAAACACACTCACCAACCTGGGTTTTATCCATTTTACCCATTAATTTACCCATATTTTAATGGATCTTATTGAACATATTAAGTGCAAACTAAACAGGTTGCACTATAGCATACCCATGGAAACCAAGGCAGTTCCTGTTGAAATATTTTAATCGATTTTGGCTTTGATGGCATGACAATGGACACTCTTTCCTAATCTCACTGCCCTTAGCTCTGCACAGGCTGGGATTACGCTCACCAGAGTAACATTATTTGGCTGTGAATACTCATTCTACATATCTCGAAACAGAGAGATCGCCTCTTGAGGATATCCTGATTGTGAGAAAGCAGCTATTGCTGCTGACCAAGCAACCAAATCTCTTCGCTTAATCCCCCAAAACAGATCTCTAGCTTTGTCCAACACTCCACACTTTGCATACATTGTCATTAATGAAGTAGCAATCATAACATCAGAATCAATCATTTCTTGAATTGCACATTCATGAATTTCAATCCCTCTCTCTAAATCACCCATTTCACCAGCCCCGATCTGTAATGCACTTACAGCTGATACTTTGCTCATTTTCAAGCCCGTCCTCTTCATGCAATCAAACAATTCCAAAACCTCACGAAAATTCCCATTATATGCATAACCTGCCATCATTGTACCCCATGAAACATCATCTTTTCCCCTTAACTCATTAAAAACTCGGTGAGCAACATCGGGATAATTACATTTTGAGTATGTATCAATCAAAGCATTATAAACAGAAACCGGAAACACTCTCCTATATACATAACCATGTATACACCTGCCTGCCCTCATATCCATTAATTTACAAACCCCAGGAAGCAAATTCAATAACGTCACCGTATTAGGACTAATTTACAAACCTCATATATTTATAAAACTTTATCCGATAGCGTAGATATCAAAATTTTGTTGGACTCTACAAGATAAGTTCAATATCTGTTAGGGTTTCTTGGAGGCTACTCTACTCCAAACCCTAGCTTACGCCTATATAAAGGGGCACATATTCCCTGAAAAAGGTATCTCAGATATCCCATAAACTCATGGGTATTCAAAAAGAGGTCAATATGTGGTCGGATATGGGTAATTCGAGGGCCGTTAGTAGCAGAAATAATATTGAAGAAGATGTGCAGGAGCTCCGAACTCCCTCCACGTATGTCGACGGTGAGTGAATTGGTACAGTTGTTTCACCCGCTGGACCAGTAGGAGCTGGAATAGAAAACGTCGTTAACATGAACGGCATTTCGAGTAACATCCAGGTTAAATGGTCATAAAAATACCCGCTACGTCTAAATGCGACTGCTAACACGTCTAGAACCTCCAAAGGCAGTTGATTTTCATACGATAAAAGGTCACGAAGCACCCAATCTCTATCATCTTTCTTCATATTCAACAATCTACTACTGCCAATTCGAGTTGTGTGATAGCAAATGAATGCAACAACGAAGCAGCCGTCGAGGAACATCATCTTACACCACTCACGGTCGTCTTGAAAGAATTGGTTAATATCGTAAGAGTACCAATTCCGAGCACCGAGCAACCGTTCTTCCACACTTGCATACGCTCGTTCAATAGATACCTGGTTTAGTTCTGCTAATTGCTTCACTGCTTTCAGCTTCAAATCCTTCGTGGATTGACCATCAAGGTTTCGGCAGTGAATTGGACCAATGGGAACAAAAATGGGCGTGTAGTACTTTTTATAATTATTCTCGTGCAGTATAGGGGAAATTCTTTGTAATTTGCCCGGCTCTTCATGTGGTGGGTCAGGTATATCAATGACAGATTGCAACCAGTCAGGCCCTTCGGCTGCTATACTGTTGATGGCATCAGCCTGAGACATTTATATATATATATATATATGTGTTGAAAGAGGCGATAAGATCAGTTGGATCATCCATGCATATATATATTATATATATATACACAGAGAATGAACATTAAGAACCTTGCACTTTAATTAGTTTCTGCAAAAGCTACAAGTTTTTATATTACTTTTTTTTTTTTTTTTTTTTTTTTTTTATATTACTTAATTTGAGACCAAGTGTGGTATTTTTTTATTTTTTTTTTGCTTTAACAGCGCCTTTATTCTCAACTTGACACACTAACAAAGGCAGATTCTAATATTCTACTCTTCCTCACTATTATTATCATGTTAAAGTGCTGAATTTAAAATTAAAATCATCCTTAAAACTGCAAATTTGAACGTCACATGTGAATTCTTTTTATTTTTTTATAACCATGGTATTCGAATCAGCTTGCACGCACCTCAATTAATTTTACAGAACATGTGAATTCTATGTCAATATTTGTTTATAGACTAAAGTTTCTCTGAAATGCAGCTAGACTTAATCAAATTCCTTAATAATAAATCATCATAATACATTAAAAAAACGTTTTACCCATTTTTTTCATTTCTTTCTTTTTTAAAATAATGAGACCGGATGATTTTTTTTTAAAAAAAATAAAAAATAAAAAATCAATACTCAACAAAACAAGGATCACTCCATATTCATCAATTCAAAGCAAATAAAAAAAAAATGCTGAGATGAAATAAACTAACCAACCTTCCTGAAAATCTTGACGCAAATGAAAATTGTTGAACACTGTATGAAGACAACTGCTGCTTTATCTTTCGAACAAATAAAGCTTTGAGTAAGCAGATTGCAAGTTTCTTCAAGGAGTTATTTGCAAGCTATTGGAAACTACTACGATTAGGATGTCAGGTACAGTCAAACTCTCTATAATTGTCATTCATTGTTAATAACAACATTTTATTATAACGGTTTGATTTTTTCCGAAACCAATTTTTCATGTTATATTTGTGACATTTATTATAGCGGTATACTCTTTATAAAATTACCTCTCTATAATGGTCATACTAAAAATTGTGTAATAATTTTTTGTAAGAAATATGTAATATATAAAAGTAAAATATTTAAAAGATTATTGCACAAGTCATTGGAGTGGAAGAACAAGAGACAACCGATGCAGAAGGTTACAAAAGCGAGAATCTTTGTGAAGAGCCTCGAAGCTAATGTCACTTGGGAGTTTTTTAGATTAAAGAGTCGACCTAAATATTAGTTGGAGAGAGATTATACAACCTTCAAGGAAAAGCTATTGAATTCTCTTTCGTTGAAGGTTTGGACAAAAATCGTCGTCAATTCAAGGTTACATGAAATTTATTAAACAACCTATAATTGTAGAATTCTTATGTCAAACTTGAAATATATAAATTTTCAATTAATTTTGAATACATATGTTCCTTAGATTATAATTCTTATAGGTATGGTACAACTAATTATGGATTTATGAGTCTTTTCAAATTTTTATTTAATGAAATAAGAAAATCAATTGAGATTTTAAAATTAACAAAGTATTTTATTTCTTTTATAACATTAAAAGTACAGAAAAATAACTTTTTGCATACTTTTATTTATAACAGTTAAATGAGATCTAAACATCAAATGTCAGTACACATACATAACAGCACCTCACTATAGCAGCCATGAAATTTTCAGACAAACGCTACATCAAATAGAGGTTTGAGTACTGTAGTACTAAATAAACCTCCACAATCTAATAATACACATTACTAGTTCTCCCATCAAAAAAATTATCAAGAAAACTAATAGGATAAAATACTGGTTAAATGAAAAAGAATACAACACGCATTTTACTCCATGATGCAAACATCAATTTTTTTTCTTTTTTTGAGAAGGTAATAAGCTTGCACATATATATATATATATAGGCTACACAAAAACTTTGGAGTCTCCCATATTTACAGTGCGAAATACCCGAAGAAACTCCTAATCCTTTGTCTTCTCACAAGGATTTTAAAACATCAAAAATAGAATCATGGTCTTCTAAATACTTTTCTTTACACCAAAAATAGAAACACTAGACGCTTCATTTTCATCTTCTGGATGTAAAATTCAGATATCTGATATTTTACATTCTGAATACGTATTCACCGCCGAGTGGTGTCACACTTTCGGTGGGAGAGGCCAGGGGCTAGCCTTCTCTCCACGTCCCCTTATTAGTAATTTTATATCATGTAGTTTCTTACTCTTCAATGTGCATTACTATTTGTTGCGCATTTGCGTTGTATTTTGCTGTTTTGCTGCTATATTTTTTGTATTTGTTTCAAATTCTTTTTCTATTTCTTCTCGCTTTTACTTTCTTTTCTTTTAGTAGAAGGTTTCGAGACGACCTCTGCTCCACAAAGGCAGGGGTTGCGTTCATCCTACCCTCTGCTGACCCCACTAGTGAGATTACACTGGGTATGTAGTTGTTGTTGTTGAATACGCGCACACAATTCTACAAATGCTTTGTGGGTAGATAAGCAACTTTGTCACTTTAATATCAATTTTCGTCATATCTCCTGCCGCATTTCCTTTATAAATTGCACAAAACGAAATTCAAGAACTTGGAGAATGAATAGCAATTTTCCGTCTTGAAAATGAATGTTATGAATCAGCCTATTGGGCCGAGAAGAAGCACTAGGACCAGAAGGCCTTCGCAAAGGTTGATTTGGGATCCAGGCCCATTTAGCAATTAGTTAAAAGACTAGGTGCTAGAAAA
>NC_081347.1:61240457-61259248 GCF_029784015.1 Lycium ferocissimum
TACAGCTCAAAATTAAGTGATACCAAACAAACATGAGTCATTTACAACATAATAGAGCATATGATGCCAAACAGTTAGCACTATAAAATAGTAGTACCTAAGTTTTACTCTGAGCTGTGGAACTGTCATTTTCTCTACTGTTTCCATATCCTCCACAAGAATCTTGCCACCATTTTCCTACATGTAATAATAACAACTCATTTAAACAAGAAAAAGAACATATCTTTCCTACTGAACCATCCTCTAAATGCTAAAAAAGGACATTAATTGGTCAAAAAGGAACAACCTTTGAAACACCCTTATCATCTGCAATACTCAATCTTTCATTTGATTTTGCAGCTGTTGATGAGGTTGAAAAGAGTCTTTTTTTAGACCCCATTACTGTCAAATTCAAAGAAACCAAAGACTGAAACTTGGGTTTCCTTAAAATGACTCCTACACGGAGAAAAAGGTAACAGCCATGAGAAAAAAATCAAGAAAACAATCAAAACACAAAATAGAAGTGATATATATTAGTACCTATTGGGAGTGATGACATTGTATAGGCCTAACTTGAGAGATTGTAACATTAATTTCTATTATATATAAGTGGCTAAGGAGGACCAACACAGCAATACCTACTTGTAACCAAAGCTTTACAAATTATACACGCAATGAATGCTTGTACCAAAAGCGAGATAAGTTGTTCAATTTAACCAACTGCTTTTTTATCCCACGTGGGCATATGTCATAGTGCTTAGTATTTATTCCTTTAGTGTGCACTTCAATTTTAATTCTCCGACATATTTATTTCCTCTGTGCACTTTTATTTGTTCACTTTTGACTTTTCACGTTCTTGTTGAATATTTATTCTCTTCACATGTACAGACGTATATTGTTCAATTTTAATTCTCCTACACAAATTTATTTCCTCCGTGCATGTCACGCCCCGAACTCCGGCCGGACGTAACACGGCAACCGATTAAGGCTCGATCGTATGTGACCGAGCGAACAACCTCGGCTAAATCAACATGTGATACCAAAACATAACTAATTTATAAAATAAAACTAACACATCTTCGATTAACTAAAAGTACCGAAATATCATAATGCGGAAATACTTAGACAATCTGAACATATCTAAAAGTAGCCAATATGGCTAAACCAAAACAACTGAACGACTGAGTATAACTGTCTACAAGACTAACATAACAAAATTCTACGTATCGGATGTGTGTGAAGCCTCTAATGAAAACAAAAAGTGTATTGTCTAGAAAAGTCAGAAGAAGCGTGATGATCGATATTGCCCCGAAGTAAGCGGGGCTCGTCCGCAGTAGTTGATACGAACACTTCTAAGTAGTTGATCGTCAACACAGATGTCGTTACCGCATTGCGAGATGCAGGCCCTGCCAAAAAAAGGGACATCGGCACATTTGAATTGTACTCGCTATGTAAAGCAAGCGAAGCAATAAAATATGGGAATCGGCCCGAACTAAACAAGAAAGCAAGAAGCTGAAGTACTCCCTGTTCTGGATGAAGAATCACCTGTAAAACTATAAATATAACTATGGCCTAGGGCCCAAATAATGTGCACAAAAACTGTGGCCTCACGCCCAAGCAATACGTATGCATAAACTGTGGCCTAGGGCTAAAAAATATAGAACAACATTAACAATTTACAAGACTGAGACTGGCTATAGCTGATAGCATGATAACTGTTTCTTATTATGGGACTTTGCAAATAATCGAGTTATAACAATGCATAAGTCTATAAAGATTACATGTTGAGTTCATGATGTGACAACAATGCGATTCTATAAGCACAAGTCTACTAAAGATTGCGTGTTGAGTTCATGATGTTCAAAGTGACAACCATATAAAGCTAATCCGTCGTTAAATAGGAAGCGCAACCCTAGAAGATAACGCTAAATCCATTTTTTTTTTTAATAGTGCTAAAAGATAATAGTTCTATATCATATCATGAAACTAGGGCTAAACTATATTCTGAGTCAAATTATTGACAAGTATGAAGAATGAGGCGTAGGGAGAATTATGAATATTCCCTAACGAAGATAGTTAGCCTTACACACCTTAATTCTAGCCTTTGAGCGTAATACAATGTTCGTCAACCCTTTCAACTTTGATCTATATCAATACAAGTCAAAGGGATTCTATATTAGCAATAATATCCATGCTTTGATCATCTAAACATTTTATCAAACACTTAGTTGGCATAAAGCTCCACAATCTCCATTAATGGTGTTTCTTCACCCAATTCCCATTCCATTACTTCTAGGTGATTCTACAATCTCAATTAGGTGTAATTAACATCATTCTCCATCACCCATATGATTATAACAATCTCAAGTCAACAATCCAAAACCTACTATAGTTCGTGCAATCTCTCTTTACTAAACTCATTTACTATTCTCCCAAGAACTCATTAATTCACTATTATGAATGATTAGAGTGTAGAAGCATTACCTTTTTGACGTTCAATCCTCTTGAATTTGAGTAGGGTTTCCACGCCCAATAATAATGTTCCACTCACAACTCTATTGATTAGAAGGGTTTACTCAAGTTAGAAAGAGATTAGGGACTTGAATTCAACCTAGAATCATGATAAAACTTACCTTGGAGGGTTCTTGAGGCTTGGGACTTGTTCCCTCTTACTTTAGGGTGATTTTTTGTGACTAGGGGTGTTAGCAAAATAAACCCCAAGCTTAAATATAACTTAAATCGCGAAATACCGACTTTTGACCCGAAACCCGACCTGTTATACGATGGGCCCGCGATGCACATGCAGCGCATGACCCCCTGCAGGTCAATATTCAGATAGGGTATTTTTCTGCGATCGGTGTGTGACGCGGGGCCATTGCACGCGCCCGCTCGCGCCCTCACAAGGGACCTGTGTCGGTTCTACACAGTGTTTGGTAAAATGAACATAACTTCTTGTACAGAGCTCTGTTTGGGCTCCACAATATACTGTTGGAAAGCTATTTCAAAGGGCTATAATTGTATGTTTTAAGTTTCCTCAAATTCCCAACAAAATTTCATGAAATTTTACTGGAAGGCAGACGTATCGTAAACTTAGGCGATTCTATAGAATTTTAAGTGCCTTATTATTAGCCATATTGAGACGATCATATCTCCTTACTCCGATCTCTGATTGGCCTGGTCCTTATATCTTTAGAAAGGTATTTCTACGTACTACAACTTTCATTAAGGGTACTTTCCCAAATTCACAACTAATTAAGGAGTTATGGGTTGAAGTAGGCCTATCAACCATTTTCACAAAACGTTCAAACCTTCAGTTTTTCCACTAAAACTCTAATGATATGAGTCTAACCTTAGTTCTAAGATACGGGGTGTAACAGTGCACTTTTACTTGTTCACTTTTGACTTTTTACGTTCTTTAAGAATTAATAAATCTCACGTTGACATATGTCACAGTACTGAATATTCACTCTCTTCTCATGTATACACGTATGCACTTCAATTTTAATTCTTCGACACATATTTATTTCCTCCGTACACTTTTACTTGTTCACTTTTGATTTTTCACGTTCTTGATGAATATTTACACTTGTCATAGTACTTAATATTTATTCCCTTCTCATGTATAGACATATGCGATTCAATTTTAATTCTCCGACACATTTATTTTCTCTATACGCTTTTACTAGTTCACTTTTGACTTTTTACGTTCTTGCTGAATATTTATTCTCTTCTCATGTATAGACGAATGCAGTTCAATTTTAATTCTCATACACAATTTATTTTCTCGATGCACTTTTACTTGTTCACTTTTGATTTTTCACGTTCTTTAAGAATTAATAAATCCCACGTGGACGTATGTCATAGTACTAAATATTTATTCTCTTCTCATGTATACACGTATGCACTTCAATTTTAATTCTTCAACACATATTTATTTCTTTCGTGCACTTTTACTTGTTCACTTTTGACTTTTCAAGTTCTTCCTGAATATTTATTCTCTTCTCGTGTATACATGTATGCACTTCAATTTTAATTCCCCGACATATACTTATTTCCTTCGTATACTTTTACTTATTCACTTTTGACTATTCACATACTTTAAGAATTAATAAATGAAGTACTCGCTCCGTCCAATATTACTTGGCCACATAACTTGACTTTTCACGTTCTTTAAGAATTAATAATAAAGTACTCCATTCATCCCATATTACTTGGCCACATTACTATACTTGACTTTTCACGTTCTTTAAGAATTAATAAATGAAGTACTCCCTTCGTCTCATATTACTTGGCCATAAATATATGTCTATTTTTCTATTCTATATTTTTCTTATATTTTTTATATTTCTATTATACATAAACGCCCAAGGTGGATGAACACAGCCAGAGGCATATCTAGCCTACAAGGTAGGGGTTCAATTGAACCCCAAACTTTCGACACGGAACCTAAATTTATGTGTAAAAAATTATTTAAATTGTAATAAATAGTAGATATGAACCCCTAACTTTAAAAATATAATGGGTTCAATGCTAAAAATCTTAAGATTGAATCCATAAAATTTAAATCCTAGATCCGCCTCTAAACACAACAACAATAAGTTGTACAAAAAGCAACTGAAATTGTACTCTAAGCAGGGACTAACGTGTGTAAATTTCATAAGTTGAACATTAATTCTACCTCTTGTGTGTTTACTTTTTAAGTCCCCACGGGTCCGCAGTGTCTCAATTATCCTTTCATTTCCTTCATTTGGCAGATACTCCCTCTGCCTCAATTTAAGTGTCTGTATTTGACTAGACATGGAGTTTAAGAAATAAAGATAGACTTTCAAATCTTGTGGTTCTAAATTAAAAATATGTATAATATAATAAAATATCCTTAGAATCTTGTGATTATAAACATGACATGTAGGATATTTAAATTGTCAACTTACTAAATATAAAAAGAGGCGGACATAACCAAAATAAAACAAATTTTAACAACAATTGAGAAATTAAGGGGGAAAATAAGAGGAAAAGAAGAAAAAAATATGGAGACTCACTAAGAAAAAACGCAATATCCTTTGCAAAATATACTAACCATAAAGGCTAACTAAATTGAGTAACCAAATTAATCATGTTGGGCCCCGTGCATCGCACGGACATAGTTTGCTAGTAATTTTAATAAGATTACTATATTACGAAAGAAAAAAAGAAAAAGTTCAATTCCTTTTTTTTTTTGGGGGGGGGGGGGTGGGTGGAGTTAGGAAGTAGGGAACTAACAATAAATTTTCTTTTAGAAAAAAAGAAAAAAAAAGTAGCAAAAGATTATTTTTTCCTTTTTGAGAAGGTAAAGTAATATAACAAAAGATTGGAATGAAAAAAAAAATCATTGAAGAGTTATGGTGTAACGAAGGATCAACCTTAATTACATATTTCAAATTTGAGCTCTCTAAATAATTTTTTTTTCTTTTAATGAGTCTTACATAATGTGAATTCAGTTTAATAAAAAAAGATTGAAATTATAATGTTTCTTCTTCTTCTTCTTCTTCAAGGAAGGAGGATTAATGGCATGTTCGTACTTTTTTTTTTTCTATAAAAGAATTTGTGAATTCGTTATTGTGTTAATTTTAAGAAAATACAATTTCAGAATAAAATGTTATTTCTTTAATTTTTTGATAAAAAATATTTATATTGTTTTATTTGTATATTTTCTAAATAGGTGTTTGGCCATGATTTGATTGGAAAAAAAAGTAAATAAAATTGAAGCTAGAAATGCATATCAAGGAAGTTATAGTTTTGAGTGATTTCTCAAAAGAAACATTGAATGTGAAACTTGATAATCTAGTTTTTTTTTTTTTTTTTTTAAACCACGGACTCATAAATTAAAGTGAGAATGTGTATAAATTAACTAATAATTTAGTGATAAAATTGTATGTAAAAATATGTGTTATGTATTCCATATGTTGGTATAAACTACTGATATGATTGGAATGGTAAATACTTTTCATCTTTAACTAAAGGTCTCAAGTTTGAGCCCTAAAAATGAAAACCCTTTGATAAGAAGCATTTTACCCTTAAAGTGAAACTTCAATATAAAAAATAAAAAAATTAACTTGCACTAGATGTTTACATCAAATCATACTAAATTACCATGGTCACATCATAAAAATAATGTTAGAATATGTATTAATTAATTATAATTTAATGATAAAAATGTATGTGAAGACATGTATGATGTATTCATTAAGTTAGTATAAACACCGGAAGTGCATAGCTGTTTGCATTGAACTCAATATGGACAAGATTCAATTGATATGGATTCTCAAAGGGGACACCAAAATACAGACACTAAAAGGGGAGAGAAAACAACAGATGGAGGAGAGAAGAACTCAGAAATTACACGACTCAAAGCTGCACAAATTGCAAATATACTTATTTATAGCTAATAATGCCGGTCCCATCCACCAACAAGAATTGTGGTGGAATAGTAATTACTCCTTCATCTTTAATTAGAGGTCTCGGGTTCAAGTCTTGTGTATGGAGTTGTCTTTGTTAGGTGGTCCATTCCAGCAATGCCATCACGATTAGGGATAGTTTTCCCATCCCTACAATTGACAAGAGAAACTCAAAATGGGGTCTTCCAACCAGAAATTACATGTAAATCTAAAAAATGTAAAATATAATTGTATTTTAACTCAAAGTTGGGAGCTTTGAAGAACCTGCAACAGAAAACAGTATCTCGGTATCAGTTGAAGGAACCACCAAAACGGGAGACAGCAAGCATCTATCTTTATAGTTTTGCTAGGCCAAAAAGAAGAAAAAATTAGAAGCATATTATTCAAAGGACAATCAAAAATCATCTACAAACAAAATCTGTGGAAACAAAAAAGAATTATCTCAGAGAGCAGAAATCTAGCAAGTAAAAAAGGTGAAAAAAGGGTATCTCAAAGCAAACTCAAATGAACTCTCCTGTGAATATACACTCATCATGTTTAACTATGCATTTGAAAGACCCAACCCAAAAGCCACTCGACAAGAAAGACACAACCCAAAAGCCACTCCCCTTGTAGACTCCCAACAAAACTCAAGACTTGCTATTTACATGAAACTCCTATGTAGAAACACACGAAATTTACTTCTAATAGACTAAATATCAACTCATCTAAACACAACAAATACAAAGCAAATGGAGAATGAGAGGAAGAAAGACTGTACATGAAGTTGAAGAACCCAACAACATAACAAATCGAGATGCTGTATACCCCACCATTGCAGATTCCGTCTTGCTCCTGGTCATCTTTTCGGCCAGTAAACCACGTTTGATCCCTTCCAACATTAAAACACTAAGGTCCGACGAGATTAAATATTAGTTGTAGCTCCAGCTCCTACTTCAGGAAGGGATATACCACCTGTTTCACCTTCTAAATTTTCATCTAAGAATATACTCCCATCGTCCCAATTCATGTGATGCACTTTCCTTCTGAATTTGTCCCAAAAAGAATGAAACATTTTGTATTAGAAACAAATTAACCTTCAACTTCCATTTCACACTTAGCCAAATGATTTAACGCTACACAAATAGATGTGACTTGTTTTAGACCACAAGTTTCAAAAGTCTTCAGTGGTTTCTTCAACTTCGTGCCCAGTCAAACAAATCGCATAAAATGGGTAGGAGGAAGTAATATTTTTGTGAAGCATGTTCTGTTTTGCGAAACTGAAGGGGCCTTATGATCAGTTGTAGATCCAAGAATTTATATGTGGAGCTTGAAGCTGGCCATATTTTGCAGATATAGGAGATTCAACCTTAAAGATGTAAATAGCTGCATAATCATTTTTTTTTTTTTTTTGATAACCTGGTGTCCGAGCCAGCTTTGCGCCCACCTGGACTAATTCCACGGGGCACTTGCCACCTCCCACCAGCATATGTACCAAGTAACTCTGTCCTCCAAGGCTTGGACAGATGGGAAGAAATCACCTAATGTTTTTATCTCTGTTAGGAATTGAACCTGAGACCTCATGATTCTCAACCCATTTCATTAACCACTAGGTCACACCCTTGAATGCAAAATCACTGAGATTCTTCACCAGTTGGATTGCCACCCCCAGACCAGGTCAACAAAGAATAATATCAATGGCTATTTCTATTGCACCTACACAAAATCCATGATCAACACAGAATAATATCAATGGCTATTTCTATTGCACCTAAACAAAATCCATGTGCCCTACTTCACCTCAACCCAGCTATAGCCTGGATTTTTTCTCAATCCAATTTCATTCATCCTTACTCTAGTATGAACTGCATCGTTCCACCTACCAGATTGAGAATATAAACTTGATAATACCACATAATGAGCTGGATTTCCTTGCTCAAGTTTGACAAGATGCTTCAAAGCAACCTCTGCTATCTCGATATTAGAATGCATTCTAGATGCATCCAACAAGGCACCCCAAACTCCGCCATCTGGTTCCATAGGCATTGTCTTAAGTAGATCCATAATTTCATTAAACAAGCCAGCACGTCCTAACAAGTCTACTAGACAGGCATAGTGTTCCACGTCTGGTTCGAAGTGATATTTGTCACGCATGCACTGGAATATTTTCCTTCCTTCTTCAACCAAACCTGCATGTCTGCAAGCAGACAAGACACTAAGGAAGGATATAGAATCAAATTCGATGTCTCTCTTTTCCATTAGAGAGAAAACAGAAAGAGCACGATCACCTTCCCCATGCATAGAATATGCTGTAAGTAAAGCATTCCAAGAAACACTGTCAGTGTTCTTCATCTCCTCAAATATACGCTCCGAAAGGTCAAGTTGACCACATTTGGCATACATATCGATAAGACTGTTCCCTACAAGCTTATGGGACTGAAAACCACTCTTGATTACGTAGGCATGTATATTCATGCCCTCTCTCAAGTATGTCAAATGTGACACCGCAGGCAGGATGCTCACAATTGTGACCACATTGGGCTGACATGATTCGAATTTCATGGAATGGAACGCGGAAATGGCTTCCTTGGCAAGTCCATTATGCATATATCCTGCAATCATTGTGTTCCAGGACACCTCATCCTTAGAGAACTCAGTTTTGTTGAACATGAACTCAGCCAAAGATAAACTTCCACATTTGGCATACAGGTCAATTAGAGCGTTCTTCACATGACAGTCCGACTCAAACCCATATCTGATAATTTGACAATGAAGGCACATGCCCAAATGTACATCACCCAGGGAGGCACAAGCTGGAAGCACACCAACCATTGTCCCTGGGTCTGGGTATAATCCAGCTAACCTCAATTGGCAAAACATTTCTAATGCATTACAGCAGTCACCAACCTGGGCATACCCATTTATCAGAGCATTCCATGTCACTACCTCGGTTAATGGCATCTTATTGAACATATTAAGTGCAGAACTAAACAGGTTGCACTTAGCATACATGGAAACCAAGGCAGTTCCTGTTGAAATATCAGAATCGATATTGGCTTTGATGGCATGACAATGGACACTCTTTCCTAATCTCACTGCCCTTAGCTCTGCACAGGCTGGGATTACGCTCACCAGAGTAACATTATTTGGCTGTGAATACTCATTCTGCATATCTCGAAACAGAGAGATCGCCTCTTGAGGATATCCTGATTGTGAGAAAGCAGCTATTGCTGCTGACCAAGCAACCAAATCTCTTCCCTTAATTCCCCAAAACAGATCTCTAGCTTTGTCCAACACTCCACACTTTGCATACATTGTCATTAATGAAGTAGCAATCATAACATCAGAATCAATCATTTCTTGAATTGCACATTCATGAATCTCTATCCCTCTCTCTAAATCACCCATTTCACCAGCCCCGAGCAATGCACTTACAGCTGATACTTTGCTCATTTTCAAGCCCGTCCTCTTCATGCAATCAAACAATTCCAAAACCTCACGAAAATTCCCATTATATGCATAACCTGCCATCATTGTACCCCATGAAACATCATCTTTTCCCCTTAACTCATTAAAAACTCGGTGAGCAACATCGGGATAATTACATTTTGAGTATGTATCAATCAAAGCATTATAAACAGAAACCGGAAACACTCTCCTATATACATAACCATGTATACACCTACATGCCCTCATATCCATTAATTTACAAACCCCAGGAAGCAAATTCAATAACGTCACCGAATTAGGAGTAATTTGACAAACAAATTGCATTTTCTTGAAAAGGTCAACAGCCTTAACCGGCTCTACACTCTGTGCAACCCCAGAAATCATTGCATTCCAAGCGACAACATCCCTTTTAGGCATTTTATCAAACACCTTCCTTGCACTATCCAAATCACCCATTTTACTATACATATCAATAAGCCCAGTCCCAATAAATACATCATTTTCAAGATCTCTTTTCACTATATCTTCATGAATCTTGATACCCTTTTCAAAATCATTCATTCCAGTACAAGCTTTTAAAACAAAAGTGAATGTATACTTATCCGGTTTAATAGACTTGTGTTCTAATATTGAATTGTACATATTTAAAGCTTCTTGATGCTGATTTGTTGTTACATATGCTCTGATCATTGAGTTCCATAAAATAACAGGTGGGTTTGGTGTAACATCGAAAAGGGTACGAGAAAGATTGCATTTTTTGAAGGAAGAGTATAAATTTATGAGAAGGGTTGTGGTGGAAACGTTGAAAGTAAAGCCAGAAGTGATTATATGAGCATGAATTTGGAAAAGAGAAGTGAGGTCTTTGCAAGAAGAGAGAAGACGTTGGTGGTAAAGAATTGAGCTCATTTGTAGTTCTCGATGTTTTTCTGTGATTGAAGAATTTGCGTTGGCGCCACTATTAGGCGTTTGACCATGAAAACTTAATATTTCACTTTATTTGGCAAAGTTGCTGACCAGGTCGGGGGTTTGTGCTTGTAGAAATAAAGATAAGATTACATACTGCATCCATTAGTGAGAGCTTATATTAAAAACAAATATGCTACCTTGGCATTTATGTCGTTAATAGTTTGTATTTATGCCATCTTCATTATTTGAAATGGAAATTCATGCCACTTATCGTTAACAACTCAAATGACTGGTTTTAAAATACTAGAAAATACAAAAATAAGTTTTATTTGGCCAGGTGCATGAATGAATCATTTGGACCTATAAATAGACCAAAATATTCATGAGTGGCATGAATGAGGCATTACGGATAGTTCGGTGTCATATTTGAGCTTTTACCCTACTTTATTTGAAATTTTAAAGTTGGAGTTGAAGATGCAGTTGTGCTTGGTTATAGTTTTGCAAAGAATATTTGATTATAAGCGTACTGAAAGTAAAAAAAATAAAAAATGTGACAACGGGATTTTACTGTGAATTCATCCATGACCGGGTCATGAAAATAAATATTTAAAATAATTATTAGTTGTTTAGGAAATAAAAAAAAAAATTAAAAATAAGAAAACATTTTGAAATATTTATACTTTTTGCAAACATTACTATTTTATATATTTAAATTATAAAGATTTAAAAAATTTAATAATGGAAAATTTATTTATTATTATTATAAATAATAGTAGAAAAATTTTAAATAATGGTAAATAGAGATTTTATGAGATTAAAAACATCATCTCGATCTATATTGTCATTTAAATAATGATAAAATAAAAAAGTATTTAGACATTTAAATTAAATCCTAAATAATTCTATTTTAGGCTCCTATATAGAGATACAAATCCCACGCTAAGACCTCTCTCATTTTTCTGTTTATATGTACTTCATAAATAAAAAAAAAAATAACTAAAATGTGCTATTAATATTACTTTCTCTTATTTAGATGGGATTTAATGAAAAAAACAATTAGGGAAAGAATAAATATATCGTCTTTTGGAAGTGTCACGGATTTAGACTCTACATAAAATGAATATTCATTGTAAAAATACTATTCAATTTTACAAACACTTTGATGCACAAAAATTTATTCTTAATATATCATTATTTTCAAAATTTTTATCAAATATATTATATATGGGCCTACAAAGTCATAAATCTGATAAAGAATTAATTTTAACTTTATATGGATTCACCAACACTATTACAATTTCCAAATTCTCTTTAAGCTATACATCAATGCATGGTTGAGCACTCAAAATGTGTACTTAGAAAATATAAATAATTTTGCTAATCATATCACATCACAAAATAATTTATAAAGAAGTAACAATGGAAACTCAAAATTAAGTATACAATAAACTCAAAATTGGAAGCACATGAACAAAAAGAAAAATATATAAGTTTTGCTAGCAAATAATCTGGCATATATAAAATGAAAACAACAAAAATTTATTCACGTTGAAACCATTACATAACTACCAAAAATGGATTTAGAATTCTTCTTGAACACTTCTATATTTTTAGGCAAAATAGTTTAAAGTCAAATTTTAAAGGAAAAACTTTATGTGTTGAAAGGATTCCAACCATATATTGCACCTATAAAAAGCGAAAAAATTCTCATTCAAATGGAGTAAATTAGATAAAAGAGCTAAATTTTACTGCACATGCAATATCATTGGTCACTTTAAAGATTCAACCTCTCAGTTGTAACAATTAAAAGTTTTGTAGAGAGAAGTAACAAATGACAATGGGCTGATTAATGCACACAAAAGTTTTTTTTTGCAAATTAGTTTGCATGCCTAGTAGTTAAAAAATGTAGACAACAGTTTTAGGACTTGGAATTGATTCATATATACAGTTAGTTTCATGCTTTTTATAATAAAAGCTTTCATTTCAACAATTAATTTTCAATTTCTCATAAATTGAAAAAAAAAAAAAAATGTTACAACTTCTACATTTTGTTAAGGAAGAATTGTTTGCAATTAAGATAAATTAAGAGGTTTAATTAAGCGACTTAAGAGAGTGGCTTTTGAAATAAAAAATTAATTTTTTAAAAGAGAAAATCCAAAAAAAACAAAAAAAAAGATAAAAACTTTATGATGTAATGGCATACTTATGCCAAGTTTGCCCATATAGATAAAGTTGCCGAGTTGAAGATAACTTTGGTTTGGTTCATAGTTTTGCGTTAAAATAAAATGAATTTTTTAAAATTGAGTTTCGGAAAAAGGACTGATTGGTAAATTTTAAAGATTTTGTTTGAATATCTTGCAAAATTTAAAAAAAAAAAAAAAAAGTGACAACGTCTTTTAAAAACATTCTTTTCTTTTCTTTCAAATTAAAATAAAATAAAAAAGAAAAAGTTAGAAAATTGAATTTCTTTTCTTTTTAAATTCTTTTTTAAAATTAAATTAAACCCTTATTAAAAAAATTGACAATATTGTTTATCCTCCTTTGGCTGTTAGACCACAATTGATCTTATTTTTTGCATTTAAAGTGTCATTCTTTCTGTCTATTAAACCTCTATTGCCCTTGACGTTAATTTTTGGATTAAATTCCTCTTCGTTCTAATAGAATTATAAAATGATTTATGTGGAGCTTTAATTAAATAGGTAGAACTAATTTAGAAATAAAGTAAGTACTACCTCGTCGACACTAGACAAGAAAATGCATTTTCCCCATTCATTTTATATTGAGATAATGGTCAAAAACACACTGAAATATCACCTTTTTGCGAGTTTCCTCCTGAACTATCATGTGTTTGTGTTTCCTATCTAAACTATCACCAACTATTTATCAAAACACACATGAACTATCACCAATTATTTATCAAAACACTCTTGAACTATCAAGTGTTTGCATTTCCTACCTGAACTATCATCAACTATTTATCAAAACACACCTCAACTAGTATCTAATGGTGCTGGAAACTCGCAAAAAAGTAATGCTTCAGGTGTATTCTCTTCTTTTCTAAAATAAGAAAAATCAATTAGTTCCCTTAATTATCCGCGCGGAGTATCATTTGACACCATTTAAAAAAAAATAGAGAGAGAGAGAGAGAGAGAGAGAGAGAGAGAGAGAGAGAATGTACACCAATTAGTTGAGGTGTGTTTTGATAACCGATTGGTGATAATTCAAGTAAAAAACGCAACTTGATAATTTAGATAGAAAACTCACAAAAAAGTAATACTTCAGGCGTGTTTTTTAACCATTATCTCATTTGTATTTTGTTCTCTGTTAAGAAAGAATCGAATGTTAAATCACCACGAATATCTATGGTAAGATGAAAAAATTGTATAGAAAAATTCTTCACATGTTTTGAAACAGATACCATCATATAGGCCTGTGCACAAATCGGTTCAACCCGAATTTCCGAACCGATTCGAAACAATTCGGATAATTCAATTTGGATAATACAATTCGATTTTGATTTACAAATGCAATTGTAAAATATTACGGTTTAACGGTTCGGATACGGTTGGCTTCAATTATCAACCGAACCGACCCGAACAAACCAAATTTATATGCCACTAATGACTAATATGACTAATACTCTAATAGTCTAATGATATATACGCTTAATACTTAATAGTGAAGTAATATTTATTTAACTTCAGAAGTGGTACAAATCTGCATGCACTGGATATTCATGGCCTTCTTGTTGGCCTCAAGCTGACTTCCCTTTTGGTGTTTCATCTTTTCATTGTTGTTCTCACAAGCCATCTTTGCCTTTTGGCCATTGCCTCCACCATCGCTTTGTTTGTTCTTTGATCTTATTTGTACAAATTAGAGTTTTTTTTTTTTTTTTTTTTTTTTTTTTTTGGTGTTTTTGAATGCAAACTGAGTTATTATGCTTATCTGCTTACAAGTTGCAAGATGTTGGATTATTAATTTGGTATATGTAATGTGGTGTTGGCGGATTTGTATGCTTGCACAAGTTGTCAAGCTCTTGTTTTGCTATTTATATTCTATTATGCTTGCAAGTTTATGATTTTTTCTTGGTTAATGTCTTGATTATAAGGCTGCAAATTTAGGATCTCGTTATTTTTGGTTATGTTCACTCTAAAACTGAAATGAATTAGTTGCTTGTTTAAATTTCGAACAAATCGATTTGTGTAACTGAACCGAAATAATAAAAAACGAATCAAATTGAACCTAGAATGAATCGAGTTTGGTTGCGAATTTTAGAAAGTCGAAATTCGAAATTTCAACTCGATGATGGCTAAACCGAACCGAACCGATTCGTGCACAGGCCTACCATCATAGTTGGATAATCCTCGTCTAATCTTAGATGTTTTATGTTCAAAAGTCTATTATTTTTTAATACTAGATTTTAGATGATACACATATATAAAGTGATATTCTGATAACCACTAAATCTTATCATGAAAATTCAAAAGATTCTTATTTCTCGATTTGTGTGTGTCATCCTCGAAAAATCGAAAATCCACCCCCTATTACTATGAAAACAATCATGCCCTTTACATCGCAACAACAACAAACCTAGTAAAATCCCACAAGTGAGGTCAGGGGAAGGTAGAGTGTAAGCAGACCTTACCCCTACCTTGTGAAAGCAAAGAGATTATTTCTAATAGACCCTAGGCTCCAGGGGTGAGGAAAAAGAAGCAATAACAATAGCAAGATAGTTAGATAAGCGAAGCCTAACGAAGCCCTTTACTTCACTACATGGAAAGTAAGGAACTTCTGTTAGCGTCAGACCTTGAGTCAAATTGATCGCGTCATGTGCAACGTCCATCAATGATGGTTCAAAAATGTCATGTGCAAGGCAAAAAGCGCTAGTTAATTTCCCCCCATCATTTTGAGCATTGGTGGGGATAATCATCATGTACAAGTGTTGTTGAGAGGCGGTAGATACGCTCAGTAAAATAGTCGAAGTACGCATAAGCTATAGCCCAGACGGTACCAATACGAACAAAAAGTACTACAAACAATTATATTGTTCTCAATCAAACTTGCTATAACAAAGTCATCTAATACTCTTACAATACTAGGTATAGCTAGAAAATAGCAGCTTCATGAAAAAGATTGTTCAAATCTCTAATAAATCTTAGAAGGATTTCAAAGGAATAACAAGCACTAAAAGCTGTGAAATTATTGAATCAGATTGAACAACTTCATCAATGCCAATATGAAACATTACCCGTGTAAACTAATGAAATAGAAATAAAAACGATAACAATAACAATGGCATAAAATTCAATTTTGAGGAAAAGACTATAGGGTTGCGGTGCATAAGCAACTCTCAAAAATGTTGCAAGGATAACACATCCCTCCATCAACCATACCCAACCACATGTGGAAGGAAATTTAATATCACCTCCTTAGTAGCTTCAACACATCGCCAACGAGATGCAATGAACCAGTAACAAGAACCTGGAACAAGAAGTAATAATGCTTTAGCTATTATGGTGGTTGACAAAAATTTTATTGTTCCAGCCTAAAAGTGTGGATTGTGATGTTACATCATCTTTATTACCTCAAATATTAATCAGGAAATTAATGTCCTAGGTTTCAGCCATGAGAAGTACGAAGCAACCAAACATAAGCATGAAATTATCTTCCATCCGAAAGCTCTAACAGACATTGACAATCGAGTTGGTTGTCACTTGTCGGTTTCATGTAGGTCTAGTTGTAGTGTGATTTCTCGAGTTATATCAAGGAAAATCAAGATAAAGCACTCATCTCTATCAACTTGAAACTCTAGTTTTGCACATGAAGCTTTTTTTTTTCCAAGAAACTAATCTTATGGATAATAATGTAGTTCCCCCACGTCCAAATACACCACGAAGGAGCAAGGATAGCGAGAGGAACAATCTTTCTAGCTTCACTTGTAGCTTTGCAAATGAACTTATGGTGTCATCTATGACTAGTATGCATATATGAAAACCTCTAAAAGTCTAATGCAAGCAGGTTTATCATGTATGTCATACTACAAACAGTCGTAATGCATTGTGATATTCCAGCAGTGTTATGTACCTGAAGTCTAAGGGAAGGGTTTTCTCTAACACAATCCCTCAACCAATTTATTGCCAATGGTAATGAAGGAATAACCGCACTACTACAAGCAAAATATCCATCTCCTGGACCACAACGAGAAGCCTCTTCATAAAGGAATTCACGCGGTGGTAAGCCTGCTGAGGCCTTTATCTTGAGATTCAGATCAGGAACATCTGCATTAGACAGGAAGATATATGAGGCTTCTAGATGGATTAGCACCTGAAAGCTTTTAGTGCTATAAGCAACCATTTCAGGAGGATCCTTAACCAAGAAATAAGACGTGGTGTCAAGCTGATATGGTTGATCAATTCCGAACATACAGTTCTTCCTTTAGTGACAATGCCTAAGATAAAATTTGGAGCTCCCACACCTCTCTTGTTTTCAAATTTCAAACAAGGATGATATACGCTGCTTAGGCAAACATTTTCGAACAGCTACTGCAGATTAAACCTGTTTGAATGACGACAGCCAAAAGATCGAAGTAACATGAATTAACAGGAACTCTTACATCCAAAATCTTTTTATAAACCGTAAGCGGAGTATTCTTTTTAAGGATATGTTTCAGATGCAAGCAGCTTTAATCAGCTATTCAAGACAGAGGAGCTTAATCCAGATAAAAGCAGTCCACCTAAGATAGCTCAAAGACACAAATCATGCAAGAGAAAATAAAGTAAGACAAGCTACCAAGGAACAGGGCAGAAGTTACCTTTGCCATTAATGATTCTCTCCCAAATTCTCTGAAGGTTAAACTGCCACGATAAATCCTTGCCAGGGATGTTTGAGGGTATAGTAGAGGTAGCAGAAGTAACCTTGGTATATGCCGAAATGCTTGGCACAAAAATAGCTTTTGAGAAGTAAACACCTGCAGAAGGAAACATTCATATTCCCACTTATTATTCTCAATAAAACCACCTCGTCATTTAACATAATAGAGATTTAAACGAGATCAAAGAATTTTCTGTGATTTTCCTTGAACTAGACAGGCAAGGTGCCCAGGCACGAGCTATTTGGACAAGCATGAATCCATCATATGTTGGTAAAATCATGCAAGCCAAATGACAAATACTTCTGCAGAAGTAAAAATCATGCAAATCTGCGGAGTTCAAACATTAATGACAACAACGAATTCCTACATGATTATCTTGTTCACTACCTGATGATGCACAGGTATCGACAAGCTTAGGAAGAAGAATTTGAGGATCTCTTGCATCCATGCAGTTGAATAACAGAATCTGCAGTGCAGAGACCATCTTATTCAGAAAGCACACCACTCAACAAAGACAAGAATTAGAGGAAAGGAAAACACATTTGCATAAGATTTATGAAATGCAGAAAAACTGAATATCATGTATTGATATGAAGTTTCTTTTACCCGCTTCAATATTTCGTCAGACTCCTCGTTATGACAATGTTTGATGTAACTGTTTGTCCAAACTCTCTCCATTGTTTCGACTTTTGGAGAAACTGATGAAAGTGACAGGTCTTTTCGTTCAACCGCAGCAGCAGAATACCATCTTGCGCAGGCATCCATGCTCTCGGGACTGTGAGCTCCATCAAGGTAGAAGGTCAGATCTCCTGATAGCCTTTCACTTCGTCCAGATGAATTGATCAGAGGGTCAACAAAAATCTGAGCCCTCCCAGAAAGACGTGCAGCTGAGAGACCCCTCAAGAATTGCTCTGGTAGACTATCTTCCTCATATGCCTGTTTTGATGCCAAGAAAAGAAGTCTGGATCACTCTTCTTAAGCGACATTGACTAACGAAATCCCCCTACATTACATAGCAAGATGGCACAAGGGTGCAGGTGCAAGCATACAACTATCTTCTGATCGCTTCAAAATATGAAGGAACATCTGTATTTCTTGGAAATTTTATCAGCTTTAGAATTATAGGTCGTCCACACCATAATTTTTAATTTTAAATAAGTGCTTATGACAAA
>NC_081347.1:61259348-61278520 GCF_029784015.1 Lycium ferocissimum
GTCCTTTTTAACTACTCCATAATTGCTAATTGGGCCCGAATCCCAAATCAACCTTTGTGAAGACTTTCTGGTCCTTTGCTTCTTCTCGGCCCAAAAGGATGATTCATAATGGGCAATTTGCAGGAATGTCCTTTGCTGGGGGTGGTCTTTAATTTTTGCCCCTCAAATTGGTGGTCTTTAATTTTTGCCTTTCGCTTAATACCTCGAGGTCCTGGGTTCGAACCCAGGCTCAATAAAAAAAAATAAAAAATTGGAAGGCATAAGTTAGGATTCGCAAGGCATAATCTGGGGTCCAACTTATGCCTTAAGGCAGGGGTTTGCTTAAGGCAAACTTTTACTCAAAATTAGGCCTTAAGGCAAACCTCTGCTTTAAGGCCTAGCTTTTGCCCAAAGTTAAGCCTTAAGGTAGAGGTTTGTAAAATTCCAGCAAAGTAATTTTTATTTTTTTTATTTTCGCCTTAAGGCAGAGTTTGAAACTAAGAAATAAGTTGGGGTCTAACTTATGCCTTGCGAATCCCAACTTATACCTTGCGAATTTCTTTTTAAAATTTTTGACGGAGCGGGGGTTCGAACCTGAAACCAAGGAGCTTTTAGCGAAAGACAAAAATTAAAGACCACTAAGTTGAGGGGCAAAAATCAAAGACCAGTCCTTTTGAAGGACATTTCGCGCAAAAAATAGATTCATAACATTCACTCTCAAGACGGAAAATTGCAATTCATTCTCCAAGTTCTTGAATTTTGTTTTGTGCAATTTATAAATGCAACAAAAGATATGGCGAAAATTGATATTCAAGTGACAAAGTTGCTTATCTACCCACCAAGTATTTGTAGAATTGTGTGTACGTATTTAACAACAACAACAACTACTACTACATACCCAAAGTAATCTCACTAGTGGGGTCCGTAGAGGGTAGGATGAACGCAGATCTTCCCCTGCTTTTGTGGGGCGGAGAGGTTGTTCCCGAAAACTCTTCCCTCAAGAGAAAAGAAAGGAAAGGAGAAGAAATAGAAAAAAGAATTCGAAACAAATACAAAAAATATAGCAGCAAAATAGCAAAATACAATGCAAATACGCAACAAATAGTAATGCACATCGAAGAGTAAGAAACTACTTGATTACTACATAAATTAATAATAAGGGGACATTCAGAGAAGGCTAGCCCTTGCCTCTCCCACCTAAAGTGTGACCCCACTCGGCTGTGAATACGTATTAATTCTTTATTCAAACTTAATTCCAACAAATAAAATAGAAAATTCTTGAGTAGGCTACTTTCTTTTGAATGATAAATCCTTGAACTCTTAATAATTAAAGGAGGGCAATTCGCAGGAATGCCCCTTATTCGGGGTGTTCTTTAATTTTTTTCCCCTCAAATTGCAGGTCCTTAGTTCTTCCCTTCGCCTAGAATACCATGAGGTTTTGGGTTCGGACCCCGGCTCAGGCATAAAAATTAAAAAAAAAAAAAATCGCAAGGCAAGGCTTTTAGAAAAGGATGCCTTATGCGGCATAGGTTGCCTTAAGGTATAACTAAAGTTCTACCGGATCTGGCCGAGGTTACCTTATAAGGCAGACTTTTAGTTATGCCTTAAGGCAACCTCTGTCGGAGACAACATAAGTTGTCTTAAGGCATAATTAAAGTTACGCCGAATCAGCATAGGTTGCCTTATAAGGCAGACTTTTAGTTATGCCTTAAGGCAACCTCTGTCGGAGACAACATAGGTTGTCTTAAGGCATAACTAAAGTTATGTCGAATCCAGCATAGGTTGCCTTATAAGACAGACTTTTAGTTATGCCTTAAGACAACCTATGCCGAATCCGGCATAACTTTAGTTATACCTTAAGGCAGACTTTTCTCAAAGTCTTGCCTTGCGAAATTATTTTTATTTTTATGCTTTCGAGCGGGAGTTCGAACCAGTGACCCGCATTTTCGACCAATTTTCAAGAGAAGGGCAAAACTTAAAGACCACCAATTTGAGGGGTACAATTTAAAGACCACCCCAAAAGATGGACAATCCGTGCAAAAAAAAATGATTAAAGGAATACCTTGGAACCCATAAGAGATTTACTTGTCTATATATTGTTCCATTCGATCGGTGGAAATGTAACTATTTTTTTTTTATTGTCTTTATAATATTCATATTGATTTATATCGTATTTATTTTATCCATAGATTCTCAAAATTCATAAAGTGTCTAGTGTTTCTATTTTTGGTGTAAAGAAAAGTATTTAGAAGACCATGAGTCTATTTTTGATGTTTTAAAATCCTTGTGAGAAGACAAAGGATTAGGAGTTTCTTCCTGTATTTCACACTGTAAATATGGGTGACTCCAAAGTTTTTGCGTAGCCTATGTATTAATATACAAGCTTATAACCTTCTCAAAAAAAGAAAAAAAGTGATGTTTACATCATGGAGTAAAATGTGTGTTGTATTCTTTTTCATTTAACCAGTATTTTATCCCATTAGTTTTCTTGATAAATTTTTTGATGGGAGAACTAGTAATGTGTATTATTGAATTGTGGAGGTTTATTTAGTACTACAGCACTCAAACCTCTCTTTGATGTAGCATTTGTCTGAAAATTTCATAGCTACTATAGTGAGGCACTGTTATGTATGTGTATTGACATTTGATGTTTAGATCTCATGTAATTGTTATAAATAAAAGTATGCAAAAAGTTAGTTTTATGTACTTTATATGTTATAAACGAAGATAAAATACTTTATTAATTTTAAAATCTCAATTAATTTTCATATTTCATTAAATAAAAAATTGAAAATAATAATAAAGCCATGATTAGTTGTACCATACCTATAAGAATTATAATCTAAGGAACATATGCATTTAAAATTAATTGAAAATTTAAATATTTCAAGTTTGACATAAGAATTCTACAATTATAGATTATTTCATAAATTTCAGTTTCTTAGTGATAATATAACAATTGAATTGATGATGATTTTTGTCCAAACTTTCAACAAAAGGGAATTCAATAGCTTTTCCTTGAAGGTTGTATAAGAACTTAACAATTGACTCTCTATCTCTCCCCAAGTAACATTAGGTTGAGGCTCTTCATCAGCACTTTCGTTGTTGCCTCCTGCATCAGTTGTCTCTTATTCTTCCACTCCAATGACTTGTGCAATAATCTTTTAAATATTTTATTTTTATATAATATATTTCTTACAAAATATTATTACACAATATTTTAGTATGACTATTATAGAGAAGTAATTTTACAAAGAGTGTACCGCTATAATAAATGTTACTGTTGTTATAGGTAGAATGTTGTTATATAAAAAAGTAAAAAATATAACATGAAAAATCGATTTCGTAAAAAATCAAACCGTTATAATGAAACGTTGTTATTAGCAACGAATGATAATTAAAGAGAGGTTTGACTGTACCAGACATCCTAATCCTAATAGTTTCCAATAGCTTGCAAATAACTCCTTGAAGAAACTTGCAATCTGCTTACTCAAAGCTTTGGTTGTTCGAAAGATAAAGCAGCAGTTGTCTTCAAACACTGTTCAACAATTTTCATTTGGGTCAAGATTTTCAGGAAGGTTGGTTAGTTTATTTCATCTCAACATTTTTTTTATTTGCTGTGAATTGATGAATATGGAGTGATCCTTGTTTTGTTGAGTATTGATTTGTGAAACAAAGCAATTGATAATATATGCTCGACATTTGATTCTTTAGTCCATTCTTTCCGGTCTCTTTATTTAAAAAAAAAAAAAAAAAGAACTTTTTAATGTATTATGATGATTTATTATTAAGGAAGATTCCTTGAATGAATCTAGCTGCATTTTAGAGAAACTTTAGTCTATAAACAAACATTGACATAGAATTCACATGTTCCGTGAAATTAGTTTAGGTGCGTGAAAGCAGGGGCGATTCTATGTATAAAATATGGATCACGTGAACCCATAAATTCGGTATATTATATATATAATTTTTAAAATATATCTAATATTAACTGAAGGAACACATGGTCAAACTAGACCGAGCGGAGCATTGGTTAAGTGTTGGATTTAATCTTTTAGGGATGGTTTGGTATGATGGATAAGCAAACATAGTAATGAGATAAAAATTTAGTACCACCTTATCCTTTGTTTGGTTACTAATCGTGGGATAAGTTATCTCTGGATTAAAAATAGTGCTGGAATAACATATACCCATCAGAGAGTGAAATATTAATCCTGGGATAACTTATCCCATGATAAAATAGTGAAATTGACTAAAATAGCCTGAGGTTCTCAAAACCCTTTTTCTACTACATAAAGTGGAGGGTATTTTTGCAAACAAACAACTTTTTCTTAAAAGTTATACAATGCATGTTACTTTTAATACAACAAACCAAACAATCGATAAGAAATAATATCAGGATAACTAATCCAACGTAAATAATCTCAGTATAACGTATCCCAACATAATTAATCCCATCATAACTTGTGTTCAAACCAAACGACCCATTAAGATTGTGGGATTGAACCCTACTAGATGCACTTTTGTGTCTTTTAAAAAAAAAAAATTTAAGCCGAATCTATCCTCTTGAAATCCTGGATTTGCCTCTGCGTGCAAGTAGACTCGACACCGCGGTTATCAAAAAAAAAAAAAATTCACACGTGACGTTCAAATTTGCAGTTTTAGGGATGATTTTAATTTTAAATTCAGCACTTTAACATGATATTAGCAAAGGCACCAAAAGTTGGAAATTTTTACAGCGGTAGAGGCATAGAAATGACGTGGTGTGTGAAATAGTATTTTATTGATTATAATGTGGGACCCACTACTTTTTTCTCATCATTCTCCTCCATTTTTTTTCCAACAGTGTAAATTTTTTTTCTCTAAAACAGGTTTCATTGTTCTAGCTATTTGTTATTTTTTAAATTCATTTTTACTTGATATATATATATATATATATATATGGCCGGTGAGACAAGCTCCCCCTAAGTATCAATTTTACAGGAGCAATTGCGCTAATTTCATTTACTAGTATTTGATGAAAAAAAAAATTACTACTAGTATTTATTTGATGCATAATGGGGAAGTTTGAGCACTAACTTAAATTTTTTTTATTGGGAAAGCTTATGGTTCGATTTGGTTTCTGCAGATGTCATATGTGACAATTAACCTTGCTTTTTTTCGAATCAATAAAAGAAGGGAGATTGTCTTATATATACATAATAAGAAAAATATTTACGAAATATAACAAAACTTTTCAGTTTACAAAATATAGCAATAGATTTCTTACAAAATACATACGAAATTTTCACTCAAGTTTTTTCTTTTTTTAAAAAATATACTTATATTTTCAAAAAAATATTTATTTATTTATTTTTAAAACATTTTTTAAAATAATTAATTTTTTTTGCTCAAGGCCTAAAAAATCGTTCAAAATTTTGTGTATGAAATGTGTGTATTTCGGTCAAAACTTAAAAAGTTCGCTCAAAATTTTGTGTATGAAAAATGTATGAAATGTATATATATGGTTTAAGGCTTAAAGCTTTCGCTCATTTTGTGTATTAAAACATTATGAATTATTTATATCTCGCTCAAGGTTTAGAATTCCGCTTACATTTTTTGTATACAATGTTCATGTTAGGTTTCTGGAAAATTAATACAACTATAATATCATTGTATACAACATTCATACAATATTTAAGGCCTAAAAGAATCGCTCAAAATTTTGTGTATGAAATGTGTATATCTCGCTCAAGGCTTAAAAAGTTCACTCAAAATTTGTGTATGAAAACTGTATTAAAAATTTCGCACACATATACACATTTCATACAGTTTTTATACACGGAAAATTGATTGAATTTTTTTAAGCATTGAGCGATGTTTTTTAAAATATATTATTTTAAAAAAAAATTAATTAATTTTTTTTAAAAAAAGTATGAAAAATGAAGATCCGTTATATTTTGTAAATAAGGAAAAGTATTGTTATGTTTTATGATAAAGAGTCTTTAAGTAGGTAGCCTATGTTATTTTCCCATAAATAAAAGATTGGTTGATTAAAGCATTAAAGTTTGGTCCTGCTGATGATTATGAAGGTTAGACTAATCTTTCCAACCTTAATACATTTTTTTAAGTTTGTTTTTTTTTTTTTTTTTTTTAATTTTTTCGTAGGGGTAGGGGAAGGGGATTACAATGTGGGGATTTGAACCTTCACCAACAATGTGAAAGTTCAGCTAACCAACCAACTGAACTACTAAGATCCCTACCAACTTTATTACATCTGGTTCTGTTACTAGTTTAAATGTGTTGGTTTCTTTTTCTTCGGCCTTTTATAACCCTTTGGGGTTGTTTGGTTATGTGTATAAAAATAGTATTAAATAGAGTATATTAGTAGTACTCGGATTAACTACACTAAGATTTGTTATTATGGCATTATTTCTATTTGGTTGGTTGTATTAAAAAAAATATGTTGTATTAGAATAGAAATAATATTGAATAGTATATCAGAATAAAAATAGTAACGGTATTGTTAATGCAATTATTTGATATGTATGAGAATAATACTCCCTTCGTCTCAAATTATTTGTCGTGATTTTCAAAAAATAGTTGTCTCAAATTATTTATAATTTTAAAAATTTTAAAGCACAAGTAATTATTTTTTTCTCCATGTTACCCTTAGTAGAATTTTGTCATTAATGGAGATGACACATAAATAGAGTAAACATTTAATCGAGAGATATTATAACTTAGACATAAATAAGGGTAAAGTTAGTCAAATATCCTCCTAATTAATATTTCTTAAGGGACGTGTAAAACAAAAAAAAAAAAGGATAAATAATTTGAGACAGATGGAATACTGAATAAGGTGTGTAACTAAATGTATAACTAATACATGTTTTAGTTTTACATAGGTTGAAAATAACGCCAAACAAAAAATTAAATAATACCAAAATTAATATCTGTATTATTTTTTCTAATATCTCCTACCTAAACAAATGTAATATCATAAAGTACAAAAAAATAAAATTAGTGTTGTTAAGCAAGAATTGCAAGAAAATCTTTGCGTATTATAAGGGTGAGTGTGAACGTTCAAATAATTTATCTTATTCTAAGTTTGGATATGGACTAGATTCACTATCGGTTGACTCTTCCTCAAATTTATTAAAGCCAAGTTTGTTATAAAATAAAGATTATAAAGTAAATACACTAAAATAAGTGTATAGAGAGAGACTGATATATTATTCAACTTTGAACTGATATATAAATAAGTAAATATAATGAACCTCCTATTTATAATAGGAGATTGCTTGATGGCCAAGCAACCCAACTTGGTGTCCAAGTTATTAACAATGCTATTACTTGGTGGCTAGGTTAACTTGGTTTCCAAGTTACTTGATCTCCAAGTTAATTGGTCTCCAAGTTAAATGAACAATCATATATCAAATATTTACAACACTCCTCCTTGGATGTTCATTAATAGATGATGTGCCTCGTTAAAATCTTATTAGGAAAAACCTTGTGGGAAAAAGTCCTAATGAAGGAAAAAGAGTACAACACGTTAGTAGTTGTCTCATTAAAAACCTTAACAGGAAAACCCAAATGGGACGAAACCTTGGCTAAGGAAAAAAGAGTACAACACGTATTTTACTCCCCCTGATTAAAGCATTACATAACTCTTGAAGACGATACACTCCGATTTTGTATACCAACTTATCATATCTTGAAGTAGGCAGAGCCTTTGCGATTAGATCTGTCAAATGATCATTTAATGAACTGGTTGATCATTTGCAACTTCATTACTTAGATAGAGTTGCATTATCACCATATAATATTGTTGGAATCACGTCAAGTACATTCTTGACTTGCTTCATAAATTGTTGTTATCTTTCTATGATTTGACTATCATGTAAAACAACATAATGCGGTAGTAATCCTTCATGCAAATAGATAATATATCTAGATCGAACTCTTATGTCAATCAGATGAATGCCCTGTATATCCAAAACATTTGACAACATTTGTTAGGATAAACACATTCATGTCAAGGCTTTCATTGACAATATGCAATAGATCGTATTTCAATATCTCTATGAAGGAGAGAAATCATATCATGCTCATAGATATAGCAAGATAAATAAGTGCATCACTTGCACAAATATATGGTACGTCAGGACCAATATAATTTTCTCATTTCAACTTCTTTCAGCAGATAATCTACTACTTTTGAAAACTCTTCAAAAGCTCCAAAAATATTCAAGTCATCAACTTGCACAATAATATGAAAGGTTCTGATTATCATAAAGAGACAAGGGTAAACATGGTCATCTATGTACCCTTCATCAATGAATATCTTGCCTGACATAAACCTTATAAGGATTATGAACAAGTTCCTTAAGAACTTGTATATGCTTCAGGCATTTTAGATCATTCAGATTTTTTTTGAATTTTATCAAGTAAGACATATAGACTGTGACAACATCCATTTAGTAGTTAAATGGCATGACATCTTTGATGTCCTGGATCGGCAGTCCAATAAGTACATCGTTACACTTTGGAAAATTTCCCTTAGCAAGCGAGTAGACTCACGAAGGGCGTGATGAATACGAGGGTTAGATAAGCAAGGAAGAGAAATTGTAGTCCTAATTAAGATTTCCAAAGACATCCGAGTAAAGTGAGAAAGTTGTTAAGGGAATCGATGTTACAAGTTAGCGCTTGGACGAAAACTACGAGTATCGGGTTAGTGATACCCAAGGATGTTATGAAGGAGAGTTATAGTGATCCCTAGATTACTAATGAAGTGATAAACAAGTGTTAAGAAGGTTCCATAAGGATGGAGATCAAACGAAACGACGAGAACAACTGGCGAAAGCAAAATGATTTCCACGACCACTTCCACGGCCCATATAATATTCCACGGACCGTGGAATGGTTCGTGGAACGGGCAACAGAGAGAGGTCTGGCTGGTCGTGAACCACGACCAGTTCCACGACCAACACAGGTTCCACGACCGTGGAACAAACCGTGGAAGTCCCGACACCGAAATGTTCTAAGTTTATATAAGTGATGCCCACTTCATTTTATTCATTTCCATTCACGTCTTCCACTTTCTCTCCACACCTCTAGAACCTTCCAAGTATCTCACCCACAAGAAAACCATAGAAATCAAAGATCAACAACAAGAAACCAAGTGAATCAAGTGAAGGAAACCTCATGGAAATCATCTAAATCAAGAGAATCCAAGGGAGGTGAAACTAGGGTTTTGTGCAAAGGGGTATATTATCATCTAAGGCTTGTTCCTCCATCATCCAAGGTATGTTTTATAGTATTTCCATAATGTTAAGAGTATTATAAAGTTGAAACACTTGGATTACAAAAGAATACATGAAATGGGTTAGATATAGAAGAATAATGTCATCTTGAATTGGTAGTTGAAATGAATCACTTAAAAATGGATATGTAGAGATTATAAATGCGTTATAAATGATATCTAGAGCATGAAATGAGCATTGGACATGAAAGAATGTGGTAATGGGCTTAGTCATGATTTTGAAGAATTAGAGTAGAATTGGGAAATGTGAATAACATAAATGAGTGACGATTGTGAGTATGGTATTACGAAATGTGGATGGTTGAGGGTTAATATGGAATATGGGAAAGTAATATAAACAAAGGAAACGCTACCCGATTTTCTTTAGCTCTTAAGAAGTACGTTCTTGTAATTGACTAGCTAATGACGATACGAACCTCTCAAGGTAAAGACGCAAAGCATTAAAGGAGATGATAATTAAACGACAAAGGTATGTAAAGCTAATCCTTTCCTTCCAAGGCATGAATCCATGTATGCATTTCCTCCTCTTCTATGAGGTTCCTATCCTCAAGAAAGTTAAGAGCCCTCACTCATGAATAGCTGTACGAGATAAGAGATATGCCATGAGCAAGATAACGATAATGATGATGGTAAGCTAAGGACTAGAGATGCTATAGACTATGGTATAATGCCCCTAAGAGCTAATGATGCTATATATGTAATCCAATGGCATTGATCATTTGCCCCCTCACCTCATGCTTGTTCCTTTAAGGTGAGGCAGAATACGTATGAATGTTCCATAACGAAGTCCGGGTCCATGACCTTACGTCACCCTGATATAAATATAGATGTCTTGAGTTCAAATGCATGTATTAAGGATATGTATAATTATATGTGATGTAAGAACGCTAAAATATATCACACGATGTGATTATGACACAATTAGAGATGAAAGAATAATATGTTCATGAAATAAATGATAGCGATGAACCTACGATAATGTATGATGACAAGTATATGAAGTATATGGTGTCTATGCACAAATATATGTATTATGACGATATGATGATGCATGTACGATATGAGAGATATGTGAGGTGATCGAGCCCTCGTGGCCGAGTACGGATAATGATCAAATGTGTATAAGTAAACACGGCATAATGATAGGTATATGTGTATGTTATGATGAATGCAGGATGATGACTAGTTGTGTAAGGGTTATGACACCCCTATGTGATGTATATGTACGTATGTATGTATCGAGCCCGGAGCGGCCGAGTACGAATGCTACCAATATCGAGCCCACGAATACGAATATTAAGCCTATCGAGCCCACGAGGGCCGAGTACGAATGTCCGCAAGTCTATCGAGCCCTGAGGGCCGAGTACGGATCGTTAAGCCCATCGAGCCCGAGAGGCCGAGTACGAATGCCATCATGCCTATCGAGCCCAAGAGGGGCCGAGTACGTATGCCAACGGTTCTATCGAGCCCAAGAGGGCAGTACGTATCAAAGAATGCCATCGAGCCGAGAGGGCCGAGTACGTGTGCTAGCGATCCTATCGGGCCCCAAAGGGCCGAGTACGAATAATGCCAACCTATATGAATACGAGTATGCCACACGTATGATACCGTTACGAATATGTTCATGTTATATGTATGATGCTTACACGAGCACGCTTTATGCTTCACGATGATAACTATATGAATATGATTGTGTGTTACTCCGTATGATTATACCTTGGCGCATCACATTCATGTGAGTACGAATGAAATAAGTATGTGATATCTTTACGAGTACGATTATGCTAAGTATATGACTCGAGAAAAGTACTGATATGCTTATACCATGTAATCCAGGGCTATGTATACGCAAGTACGCGATACGACTAGTATGACAAAGAGAATAGATATAAAAAGGTAAGTAAGTAAAAGATATGAACGTATGTATACGAGCACGAAATAGAATATGGAACGCCACTATGAAAGCAGTAAAACAAGAGAATGTCGATGTCTCCCATCTCATGATATTTATTATTATGTTTCTTCATTATTATCGGGCCACGCTTTACATACTCAGACAATATTGAACGTCCGCACTTCGGGGACGCCGTGCTCATGCCCGCGTATTGAAAGAGAGTGCCGATTTATTCGACGCGCGAGCACCCATTGTCCGTGAGGTGCTATTTTGAGACATTATTTTGTGTACTATTTGGGCACGGCGGGTCCTCGTCCCGTCCCTATGTTCGTTGTTCTAGTAGAGGCTCGTAGAGATACGTATGTGTGGGTTGGTCCCATAGTCATTATGTAATGAAAGCCTACGTGTATTATTCATTTAGCCCAAAGGGCCTACGTTATATAAGTAAATATGTTCTATATGAAAGACGTTTTCTATGACTATGAATGACAAGAGAAATGAATAAAGACGGGGTTAAGCAAATGGAATGAGGGTGCCGTGGTCGCCTCGGTACTCCGTCGCCCGTAGGCTCCGGTCGTGACAATTACGCTTAGCAAGATGCATCATATCAGTTGGCAATTATTTCTACGTCGGCATGCTTTAAGAGGCGTAGAACTTAGATCCTCATAATCTTATATAATATTGCGCGCCATATTGTATCAAATCGTCGACGAGATATCATTTTGTATCGGTTCGCAATTCGACATAACTTACTGAGATCTCATCACTTCATTATTTTCATGTACCTGAACCTCCCATAAGGTTTCATGAAGTATTATGTCGTAGGCTCTTCAAGAGCACATTGCCTCCTTATTATGATCATTTTGATCATTTGGTCCTCCCCTTTTTCAAGAATTATTATATTTAGAACCGATTGGTCTACCATGCCCCATGCATGCTGAAGAACTCTACCATGCTCCATGCATGCTGTAGACTCTGTCCTTCAGGGATATTAGGAGCATTTTGTAGATGAAATATGAAATGTTGGGTCAGCATTTGATTTGAATTATCTGATGATTATACTGATGATAATTCACAACATATTTCTTAGCTGCATATTCTCTCCCTCTTATGTTAGAAAACTAACACATATCCTCATTTTCTTTGGGAAATCCATCTGTGCATTATGGTATATCCATTAATTATATACCGCACATCAAAAGCTATAAGATGGAAATATTTAGTTCCTGACCTTGAACCAATTATGAGGGGAGAATTTATCATAATTTATTGATCTGAAGCATACAAGTGTCGTTGTATGCAATATATCGTAGTTCAGACCAACATCTAAAGCTCTGTACTCATAAGCAATGGTTTAGCTATATTATGGAGGCATCCAATTCCAAACCAGCTTAGATTTAAACCAGCATTATCAAGATGAATTGTCTTAATTACATATTCTGGAAATTGTGCTTCCAATTCAATTATTTTGAGCAAGCAACTTCGTAAATGTCAAACTGCCAGTTGACAATAAACTTACATGTGACCGTCTCAAAGATGCATCGATTTAAGACATCACATTGCAGGTGAAGGGGCCCACATTCACCTTTTATATTTTTCAAAATTTTGGGGATTCAGTCCCAACATTAGCTGGTGTAATCAACTTATCATGAGAACAAGCAACACAATTCTTGAAGAATCTTCTAATTCTTCAATCTATTTTGAATACTCAATTAGCACATTAGATTTAAATCAGGACGACCAAAATGATCTTATCAACTGATAAAATTTTCGTACCCGTAAACTTCAAGTTTACCGTGACGAGTGCTATTTATTTTAGTAAACTTCTGGTTTACTATTGCATGAGATTTTATGATATAATTTTTTGATTTATTATGACATGTGATCCCATCATGCTCGGGTAACGTATCACATACGTATTCCGTACCTGTAGTAACTTAAAGTATTCAATCTTCCAATCATTTTTAGTCTCAATATGATAAGCCTTTTTATCGCTAGTAAACTTTAGGTTTACTACAATTTGTTTTCTGATCATAACAATTACGATTTAGGATAAATGGTGCTATCATATGTAAGCTCTTCGAGAAACTTTAATTTATTTACCATAATCATATGTTATTTGGACACTGCTGGTGTCATGCTACTTGTAGATTGTAACGACCCGTTTGGTCGTTATAGTCTTTTCAACATTTTTGCCCGTTTTCGAGCATTGATTAGCTCACTTATTACCCAAAGGGACTGTTGACACGCTTCCCGGGGTATCTAGATTGGGTTCGTGCAACTTTTGGAAAAATATAGGTTTAAAGTGAAAAATGTTGACCCGAGGTTGACTTTTGGGCAAACTAACCTTTTCCAAAATTTCCTTGATTCCGAGAAGTCCGGATGGTCGTTTAGAACCTGTATGTGTATTTGGTTCGATTTCCAATGCATTCAGATGCATTTCGGGACTTTGGATGGGAAATGGAAATTAAGGCATCGGGGGTTGACTAAGTTAACGAGATCTCCGTTGGAAATTTCGAGACCACGAACGCGTTCGCAGCGTATTTTTGTATAGGTTTAGGTGGTCGGGTTTTAAGAAGATAGCCTCGGGAATAACCCAGGATTTCGATTGAGGACTTAGAAAAAGGGGAGATTCGATGTGGTGCGCAATGGCGGTGGCGCCGGGTGGTGGTTACCGTAGGCGGCATGAGTAAAGTTGTCCATACCACTGTGGCGGTAACTCAGCCTCTGTAGCGGCGCCGTCGTAGTGGCATTCCAACCGCCGTGGTGGTGACGGGCAGTTATAATTCATTAAATGTGTCTTAAATAAGTCTTAGACCCTCATTATTTCCTATCTCGATATTGGAGCTTGTAGAAACTGTTCTTGGAGATAATTTGAAGAAATTCTTGGAGGTAAACCTTGCCTAATCCTTTACTCTTCCTTAACCACAATCATCTTAGATTCTCCCCTTCCCTTTAACATTCCCTTAGAAGATGGAATTTGGAGGAGGGTTTTTGGAAAACTTTTTTCTTAGGGTCATGTATGATAAATTGATGATTTTGATGCCAAAATTTGATGAATCTAAGCTTAGTAATCATATATCTTCCACTTTTAATGTTGAATTTCGGATTTGGAGACTTAGAGTTTATACCCAATTTAGGGGTTTTTACTTGAAATCAGATTTAGGCCAATTCTTGAGTTAAATCAATAATTAGGGGTTGAGTTATGATCACCTAGTACTTAATTTGGTATTTTGCCCGCGAATTTTCCATTTTGCCCTCGTGGGCTTGTTTCTCCAATTTCTAGGGTTAAAATGGACCGAATTAAAATAGTAGCAATATGAGTATCATTCTTCATGATTTCTAACATAGAATTTGATTATGCTTAGACTACTTAGGTTTCGAGGTCCAGCGGAAGGGTAAACCAAAAGAGTGACTTGTTGGTGTTGCGGTTCGGCAATCCAGGTAGGTTATGGTTTCTTTTGATGAGACTTCATATAGTGAATCACATGTTTAGATTATGGGATTGGAGATAGCATGTGAACCTTCGGGTATGAAGTTGGGATAGATATTGCCTTATGTTGGGCCCTGATGTGTGTTGGGACTAGCCACCCCACTATGTGTGTTTGATTGATTAATTGTTTTGGCTTGATGCTATGTGTAGTTAATAAATATCGAGTCCTACTTGTCGTCCTGATTTGGATAGAATGGACATGTTGTTGTTAGTATTTGTGCTAGATATATGTTGGCGTACCCACTGTTGGTACTTGAGTTATTGATATATGTTGGCGTACCCACTGTTGGTACTTGAATTATTGATATATATTGGCAAACCCACTTACTGGTACTTGACTTATTGATATATGTTGGCAAACCCATTGTTGGTATTGTGATGTGATCGCGTACCCCGTGGTGGTACTTGTGATATTGAACTTGATCGATTTACATATGCATTGCACGCATTCTCTCATATTCATGCATGGCCGATACCCGGTGATGATCCAGTATCGTTAATTGAGCGAAATTGATATTTGATAAACTCTTTTACTTGAGTGATTATGAAAAGACCGATGTCCGAAGATCCATTCCGGAATCGTTGATTCTATGAAATTGATATTCGATGAACATCAATTACTTGAGTGATCGTGAGAAGGCCGATGTTCGAGGTTCAATTCCGGAATCATTGATTGTGTGAAACTGTTATTTGACGGACTCTTTATTTGAGTGACTGTGAGGAGGTCAATATCCGATGAGCTATTTCGGGCATCGTTGCTGCATGGCCGATTTCGATGTTATCCCGAAATCGTTGTTAGTGCATGAACTCCGCGGGTCCCCTAGGATGGTCCGAGATCGCCGCTGTGAGCAATTAGGGTAGTCCGTCCGTCGGGCAAAGATCCGAGACGAGTGGCATTTAGACTTCGCAAGTCACGCTGGGTTGTGCTACTGAGACGTTGCTATTTCCGTCCAGAGTACATGTGTACACCTCATTTGCACGACACGACATCACATTCATGCCATTATTGCACTACATTGCATTATTACTTGATTGAAGATTGGTAATAATTGGATTGTGATGTTTCTGTTGTGATGATTGGATTGTGTCGATTCTATTATGGTAATTGGATTGGATCGGATATACTTAGACTTATCATATTGGGGTTTAGATGTTTACATAGGTGATGACGGATACTCGGTTGCGATTATATTGTTTCATACTTAGTTGGTTTATTTGCTTATCTGCTTTATTTTCTAAATTGTGTTAACTATGCTTAGTCAGCTGATGATACCTACAAGACTTGTGGTTTGTTATGACCGCACTTTTGTTGCATTCTTTTATGAACCGAGTACTGTGTCGATCTACTTCTCTGACCCGTGGCTGATCGACTCTTCAACTTCCATTCGAGTTTCCCAGGGTGAGCATGGCGTCCGCTGACCTTGAAGACCCTTCTATTACTTATATCTTACTTTCCATTCTGAGACATGATTCGAGACTACTTATGTATTATTACTCGGACTTTTAGTATTTGAATTTAGATGCTCTTGTATGACCAAACCAGATACTGAGGTGGATTTCATTACTTTCGTACTTGTTAATATTATATTATATTTATGAGACTTACGTTATTTTACTTTTTTCCGCTATTTTCTATTATTTGTGAATGTTGAGTTAAGGGTTCGCCTATCGAGGTAGAAAAGGTAGGTGCCCTTGCGATTCAGTGAAATTGGGTCGTGATAAGTTGGTATCAGAGCCCTAGGTTACCCGGTCTTTAATACAAGAGCGTGTCTAGTAGAGTCTCGTGGATCGGTACGATAAGCTCCGTACGTATCTGCGGGAGGCTATAGGACATTTAGGAAATCTCACCTTCTTTCTTCCCGTTGTGCTACTTTATTCAAATTGATTTCTAGGAAGATCAAATTAGTATCTGACTCTTATCGCTTCTCTCACAGATGATGAGGACTCGCGCTACCATGGCCCGAGGTCAGGTGCCGGAGGCCTAGCCGGCTACGGGCGCGGCCGAGGGCGAGCGGCCGACGGAGGGTGCGACAGAGCGAGAGAAAGCCGGGCGCCGTGCAGGGGTAGAGCTCCGACGGTAGGACAACGCCTAGAGAGATCTTCGTCCCCCGAGCCCAAGGATGTGGCTCCAGCTCAGACACAGCCTGAGGTTACTTCTGATCAGGCCATGCATGACATAGCCCTGTTGCTTCGTCTTGATGCCGGCGGGCGGCGGGTAGTGTTACTACACCGAGGGGGTCACAGTGACTGTAGATTGGGCGCAGACTTCAGCAGAGACTCCATGAGGGTAGTACATCTCAGCTGCAGCCTATGGCTCGCATGGATGCTGGAGCCCACTCCCGGCGATGATTAGCTCACGAGGGCATTGTTATGATCGCACGACCGGGAGGTGGTTGGGGAGGTTACGGAAGAGCGACGAGGGTTTTGCGATGTACCTCGGTAAGGATACCCTGTGAGTTTTATTTTTGATATGCATGAGTTCTTGCCGTGTGGGGATAGTGGAGACCCATGGCGTCGATTATGTGTCCTACTAGTTTCGCGGCGACGCGAAGACATGGTAGAGGTATTTCGTGGCGTGCAGACCTGAGGGTTCTCCTCCTTTGACTTGGACTCAGTTCTACCGGGCCTTCACCGAAGTATGTGCCCCCGGTCTTTGAGAAAAACTCGTAAGGGCGGTTTTGCCTTTAGGTAAGCGAGTGGCATGTCCTTGGAGTCCTATGTGACTCGTTTTATCACTTGGCCCGTTCTACTCGTTGATCCCTCGAGGCCGATAGGATCGGACGGCTTGTGGGAGGACTAGTGGGCTCTCTACGTATTCATTGCCTTCGGATGGAGTACGGTAGGGCTTCTTCCGGTCCATTATTGAGCATGCTTCTTGTGGTTGTTGATCGAGTACGATTAACTTGTTTAGTTACTTTTATGGCACGATACTTGGGTAGATATGATGATTTTGGATATGGTGGACTTTGATATTATACTGGGTATGTCTTAGTCTTTATCATGCGATTCGGGACTATCACGCTCAAGACAGTCACTTTAGCAATGCCGGCATTCGTAGGCTCGGGAAGGGGAGAGGTACTCCTATGTCCCGCTCCAAAAAGATTATTTCTTTCTTTCTAGCGGTAAGCAAGGGGTGTGTGCTTTAGCGTATTTGGCGCATGTTCGTGATACGACCGTTGCATCTCCACCTTCGAGTCTATTCCTATAAAGCATGAAGTTCAAGTGAGGTATTCGTCGCATTTGGTCGGCACGCCGCCCGATCGCGACATTGGATTGTATCGATTGCAGTACCCGGCACCTATCCTATTTCTATCCCACCATACTCCAGATTGCCCTCGCCGAGCGAGGGAGCCAAGGAACAATTACAAGACTTATCGAGCACCTGGGTTCACATTAGATCGAGCGTCTCCTCGAGTGCTCCCGTGCTATTTCCGCGAAGAAACATAGGACCATGGTGACGTGTATTGATTACTACCGGGCCGAATAAGGTCACCATTCGAAACAATTGCCCTATGCCTCGTATCGTGACCCTCATGCTCGACCACCAGAGTGCTTCGTTGTTTTAGAAGATTAATTTGCGTTCCGCTTATCACCAAGATTGGGTATGTAGAGGATATTCCGCACAAAGATTTCTAAAAGTAGATATGTCCATCATGAGTTTCTAATGATGCTCAGGCTTATCAACGCCCCGCCGCATTTACGACTTACGAATGGCATCTTTAGGTTGTTCCTTTCGATTCTTTTTGTGATTGCGTTTATCGATGACATCTTGGTGTATTCCAAGAAGAGAGGTGTAGAGCATGACAAAATTTACTGCGTCGTCTCGGGATTGTCGTATAAAACATAGTTTGTTTGCTAAATTTCTAAGTGTGAGTTCGTTGTAGTTCATGGCATTCTTAGTGTCAGCTGGTGTCCATGAGTGGGTTATGGTTGATCCACAAAAGATCGAGGTCATGTAGGTCGTGGCTGAGGCTTACCACTGCTACCGAGATTCGTAGCTGCACAAGCGCGTCAGCACGTCACTTTGGTGAAGGATTTTGTCGCTATCGCTTCATCCTCGAATTCTCGTATCGAATGTATGACGTTCCTTTCTGTACTGACGGATGATCGCGCAGAACTCAAAAGTCGTTTCTTTTGACCACAACTCCGATCCTAGCCTTACTCATGAAAGGTAAGGACTTCGCTATCTATCGTGATTGCCTCTAACGGGCTTAGGTGCTATGGCTGATGCCGGGAGGGTAGAAGATAGCTTGTGCTTCCCGTCAGCTGAAAGTTCACGAAGAATCGGGCTTTACCCATGATTTCGAGTCGTTCGGCCGTGGGGCTTTCGCCTTAAAGCTGAGGCATTATCAGACGTGTCCACGGAGGTGTTTTCACTGATCATCGTAGTCTTCTGTGTACGTGTTTACCCAGAGAGATCTTAATTACGCAACACCGGGATGGACGTGGAGCTCCCCGAAGGACTACGACATCCTATTCTCGTATCACCCCGGTAAAGCCAA
>NC_081347.1:61278620-61284055 GCF_029784015.1 Lycium ferocissimum
ATTAACTTCAAACCTTATTTGTCTACTTTCAATGCTTCCACCGTTCCATTTTGATATTTATCTATTCCCTTATAAGTGGAACATTGCTCTTATAACTAATTTAATTCCTTCGTGAACTTAATTGTTGTTATGAAATAATAAGTGTGGATGTCCACCACTCTGAAATAAATCTCACCTCCTTCATGATCTCAAAGGTTTAATGTAATGTCTCCAACTTCACCTATGATCTTCCCCACATTCTCATATGTTGAATGTCATGGTTATAGCTACCATTTTATATGCCTCTATATATGCACCACCACTACTAAAAAAACCGGGATTTTCGACCAAAAATTTCGACCACACGGATACGAAAAGGCCTTATTTCGACCAATTTTTTCGACCACACGCTGGTCGCAATCACATTCTACCGAATTTAAGGGAAAATTATTTTCGACCACATGTGGTCGAAAAATTATTCTTATATTAAATTATATATTTAACTTTTCGACTACGTGTGGTCGAAAACATTATTATTTATATTTAAATATAAAAAAAATTATTTTCGACCGCATGTGGTCGAAATTGTAAATTGGGCCCAGATTTTCGACTATATGTGGTTGAAATCTGGCAACAATATTGCTAAATTTCAACCACACGTGGTCAAAATTGTATTTTTTTGGGTAGAATTTTGACCTCATGTGGTCGAAATTGTGAAATATCTGGGCTGATTTTCGACCACCTGTGGTCGAAAATCTGGAATATTTTTTCCAGCATTTGCCTATTTTTGACATCCCACCTGCCAATTTTCAAATAACCAAATTCATCAACCAAAACAGTCATCCAATTCATCAACAATTCAACACAACAACCATAAACAATGTTCAAACACTTGAACACTTAAACATTGTCCATTCAAACACTTATAAACAATCAAATTCAACCTCAAAGTACTTAAAATCAAAACTACATTCAAACACTTAAACATGATAAACTACATTCACAATTAAACATCATAAACTACATTCAAACACTTAGACATCTTAAACTTAAAAGTACTTCTAATTCGAATTAAAACTATATTCAAACTCTTAAACATAATATACATATCCATTTAAACATAGCCGAATTAGAATCCAAAAGCACACTAATCGATTTGTACCATCGGCGTTCTTCTCCTTCCTCGTGTGAGTAATCTTGAAGATCTCATCTTGAGGTACTGCCTTACCCCTCTGGAGCTCCTGCAAACAAATCAAGTTTAACAACTAAAAAAGTAATTTTTTCAATTTTATGTTATGTACCATGATTCATGCACCATTTTAAAAGAAAAAGGTATGAGCGTAATTGAAACAAATCCGGACCAGATTAAGGCTACCATCACAAATAACATTATTATTAAAAGGATGCATGCCTTTTCATATGTATAGCGAAAAAAAAAAATACAAAACAGAGGAGGTAACCTCGCCGTAACTATTTACTTGATTGGAACAGGCTTCAATGTGTGAAAAATAGAATTGCTAGTAAACTCATAAAAAATGAGGGATATCCCACTCATAACATCTATAGTTAACATTAGGGAACATCAAGTGAAGTATAGGTTCTGTACATGAAACAAACCCGAATTCTCAACACAAATATATATATTCACTGATAACCAAATAACAACTGCAACACTCAAACTATTGAATTACAATATGGATTATACTGAAATAATAAGTAATTAAGGATAGAGATAAGAATGGAGATGAGAAGATAGACTAGGAGAAAGGGGATGAGAGGAATAGACAGTTTCTTCTACAGAATACACATAAACCATTCTATCTAACCCTTGGTCCCTTTTAACCAATTACAAATTGGGCACGATCCCAAATAAAATTTCCCAACATTTTAGTCGGCCCAATAATCTCAAGTGGATCAGTTCTATTTATTACTTCTAGCCCATAGGCCCTTATGTAGTCAACTTGGTTCATAACAATACTTCCCACCTCAAGAAGAACCTTGTCCTCAAGGTTCGAGTTAAGCAGAAATAGTAGTAGTATCCGCTCGACATTGTCATCGAAGCAACCAATTCAAAGCAACATCTTCACATCTAATTTGAGTCGTAATAATATAGCAACAAGAACCACCATCTGCCATCAACAAGAGCAATCTACATAAATGTGAATTTGCACCAAGGATGTTGCTCTGAAGTGAAATCAACTCCATCCAATCCAAGGAATCCTCAACCATATACCCTATATCATACCTCAAAGTAACCAAAAGAGCTTCAACAACAAGTTTAATGTATTGATTTATTACTCCTACAGCAGTGTAAATAAATGCATAGACAAGTGCAACACAGATTGGTCTAATCTCCATATGTACAGCTACTCTCCCAAATCCTAGTTTTAACAATGAGTAAGGCATTTTGAGGAATTTGATAAGCTTTCTAACTGAGATGATAGCCCTGGAAAATAGATCTTGCCATCTGACACTAGGGATTAAATCATCGAAGGACTGATGCACCCTTTTGTTCATGTAAAGATAATTTGATGTCATCCAACTAATATCTTCAAGGGCCTCGACAATATCCACGATAGGTGCGTGCACTTAGTAATTGTGATCAAAGCAACTTAACGAATCATATATACCTTCCGGTCCAACCACCACCATTTTTCCTCCGACGTAGACCTCCCGTAAAATAGAACGAACAATCATTCTATATTAGTTGATAAAGCCAAGTCATTACTCACTTAGAATCTTCATCAGATGTCTCGAGCAATCACGTCCCTTGCAAGCTTTAAGAACTAAACTAAAACTAAAAAGAGACCAAAGCAACAAACTATAACAATCAAAAAGATACCAAAACAACAAACCATAACTAAAAGATTCATTGATTAACATAAATGTGCGTAAAAATTAGCCCCAAAGTGATGCCAAATGCAGAAGAGCATGTCACAAAAAGACAACAACAACATTCAATTTCAGTATTTCATTCTATTTCAATTCAAAGCCCTAAAAAAAAAAAACATAATATAAACCCCAAAACAACTATTGAACACTAAATAAAGTTATCAAATCTACTAAATATAGAAGGTAATGTAACTAATAACATGGTATTGAAATACAAGTTTGAGCACTAGTTCAATTTGGGGGTTGTGTTCATGAGATTGAGGAAGAAAAAAAAATAATACCGAGCCGGCGGCGTGCGGTGGAAACGATTGCCGGTCGGAAACGCGCGGCGCATCCGGCGGCGACGCGTCGGTCGAAAACGGCGGTGGCCGCGGCGTTGACCGTCTCTAAGGAGGGCGTGGGGCGGTCGGGTGGTGGGATGGTAGAGAGAGGGAGAGAGAGAGAAAGAGAGAGAAAGAGAAGGGGAAAATGAAAAAAAAATTAAAGAGACTAGATCTAGTCTAAATCTTTTGAAATTTTCGACCACATGTGGTCGAAAATAATTAAGTCAGATTTGACCGACCTTGACTTAATTATTTTGACCATATGTAGTCGAAATTAGATTTTTATTTTTATTTTTTAATTAATTATTTTATATTTATATAATTTAATTATGTATAAAACGTTTTTTTCCTATTTATTATTTGTATAAAAAATAATTTCGACCACACGTGGTCGAAATGCATTTTTCCTGTTAAAAAATCGACTCGGTGTGGTCGAAATTCTATAAAAAATTAAATTCTTTAAATTTCGACTACCCGTGGTCGATTTTTTTTCGACCAAAAGTGTGGTCGAAATTTTTAGGTCGAAAATGCCCATTTTTTTAGTAGTGCACTATAAATAGAAACGTAGAAATTCATACGGTACACACTTGTAAACACTTGTAGGCACTTGAACACATTTTAGATGAATAAAAAATCTCTCCTCTCTTGTCTCTCTTTCTATTGTTTTCATCCTTTGTCATTGTTACTCTTTTAGCTTAATTTACAACACCTTATCAACACTAATTGTCTCTAATTTCAATTATATTCACCACTTCCAAGGTGAGTTTTATTTAATCAAATGGGAGATACCAATAATTTGATGTGATGATCGATGAGAAGGAGGAGTAAATAGTTGTTGATCAAGTTTATCCATATGAACTGATCACATCTGAAGCAAAGCAAAGAAAAGGGAAAGCCAACAGCATATGCTAACGCAAAGATATGTTTGACATATTTCTTTATTCAATTTTTGTTTAATCGAAATTTATCTAGTTGCGATAGTAACTAGTTTTCCGTGGATTTTGTAAAGTCGTATAGCAGATCTGGACATGTACATTGTCACTTTATGATCGGATCGTAGTTAAGGTCATATGCTGCATGCCTATTGTGTCTGGAGAAGCCTTTCACGAAGGCTTAAAGTTGTATTGGTCGATGGATACAGAACCATGAAGTTAATGTTTATTTTGGAGTGTTCTGGTATGTTTTCCCCTCTTGCTGTTGATAAAATAATTTTACCTTCGGCAGTTATCCTGATCATATTTATAAATGTCTACAAAATGAGGCTCTTGACATTTAATCCTTATTCTCTAATTTTTTATGCATCAAGTAGTATTGCTTCATGGATATTTAAATATATATCATCTAAAGATAATTTATTGGATACTTAAGTTTGCTACAGTGTAACAATTGGTGTATTTTTAAACGGATGAATTGCTTAAATTATATTTCCAAGCCTAGATTTCCTTCTAACCAATGTTACATAGGCAAGTAACTAAGTGTGCTATATCAATTTTGACTGTCAATTGATGGCATGGATGCCAGTTTGAGTTTGTGCAGTACTATTTTTCCCTTGTATATATGTTACCATAATAATACTTGTAGAAAAGGCTCATTTGATTTGAACTACAAATAAAGTTCACAAATGGAATAAACACATTACTTTGTGACTAACATTCATAAGTAAGTTTTCAGTTTTCAGGCAAAGAACCACTTATGGTTACTGAATATATAAGGTGAGATTTGCGTTATGTTATCTTATAGTCTACGGAATTAGCGAAAAGTACGTACATAAGCATAAGATATTCTCTTTTGGCTTTCTTTTATATATTTGTTCGTTGTTACTAACATACTTGAGCAGACCTATTGGACTTCTCGTGGTAGATATATTTTTACTTTGACAATTTATTTTATCATCACTACCACAACGAAGGAATGTTGCTGGATAATAAAAGTTAATTTATTTCACTTAAATGTTAGAGGTTACAATTTATATATGGTGATTTGAAGCGATGTTGTGACTAATTTTATTTGTGCCTATATTTACAGAAGGCAAACTTACAGGAATAGCTACCATAAGATTGGATGTAACCAACCGTAGCTACTATTCCACTATTACATCTCGTAGCTAATATTATGGCAAAATACGTATTTATTTTGGTGTATTTGGAAGTCTTCAAATACACGGATATGTGGCATGTAACGTGTATGATAAAAACAAATCCTCGGATATTAGGCATTACTCATGCGTTTAATATGGAAGGT
>NC_081347.1:61284155-61522990 GCF_029784015.1 Lycium ferocissimum
GTTCTATATATAATATTATATTCGGCATTTTTAAATACGACTAATCTTGGTGATTTTAAAAAACGTGAATTTCAAAACTATTTTTTTGAATAAAGGACCGCGCTTTAGTAACAGTATTATGCACTAAATTAGTGCTCAAAAGGCATTTTAATAACTCTAATGAGGTGATTTTTTAGTATTTTTGGATTATTTAAGTTTTCGCGACCCGGAACGTAGGGTCCATCAACAAACAAAACGACGATCGCTATTCTAGATATTCGTTAAATTGTATATTTTTACACAATATGCATCTACTTCTAAGTATTCTCTTGACCACTATTCAACACTTCATTAGAGACAAAAGGCTTCAATTTTGGCACCACTATCAAAATACCAAATGTAATTTTTAGTATTGGAAAACTTGAACTAACAAATGTCAAGTACCATTTTACTTGGAATGGGCAAACAATAACATTAGCAAACAGTAAATTATATCCGAATTCTGAAACCCAAACAAAAAATTCTTACCATAACATGGGGCTAATTCTTCCCTACTATTTCTTTTGATTAACATATTTGGTAATCAAGAAGAAAGCGACAAAGAGAGTTCCCCTAGAAAATTAGGGCAGGGAGTTTATCTAACAAAGTGTGGCTGTTTATGGTAATTTTATTAGCTACGATTATTAGATGAGTTTTTTTACCAGGAATAATAGTCTTTAAAGGTTGTTTAAGGGACTGAGAGAAAAGCTAACTTAAAATACTTTTTCAAAAGCTTATTAGATTTATGGCTTTTGACCAATTTTATCTATAACCTTTTTATACTCATTCAAAAAAAAACTCCGTCCATACGTTAATTGTCTCCTTCATCTTTACACTCCCTTTGGCGAAATTATAAATAAGCAAGTATATTTTAATTATCTCTCTCCAATAAATGCATTATAATCACTATTAATTATTTTCAAGAACACTTAATATCAAGGATAGGATGAGAAAAACGTTATTAATTCTATATTGATTTTGTAAATTGATAAGTAATTTTTCGATAGATATTTTTAATAATATGGACAAATGATATGAAATGAAAAGAGTATATAATAAGGACCAAAATAAAGTAACTTTAATATATTAGGAACCATTTTTGATAATCTTTTCCAGAAACGATGTATATTTTGTTTTAGAAAATTTTGCATAGAAAGAGACAAGAAACTTTAGATAAGTGAGAATAATTAAAAAACGTAAGTGGGGTCTCGAAATAGTCGGGAACCATGACCTTCTCTTTTAATCTGCCATTTGTTGCCATGTTCTAGTAAGCACCATTATTTCATTGACTTTTCTATAATTGTCTATGTTTACACATTCAAAGTCGAGATCATTCCTCTACTACTATACCGTCAATACGTTGTGTGAAGTCGACATGGAAATTGCCATCTCCAATATGTTTTATATATATACCTTTCTCGCTTAATTAAATATTTTATTACTTCCTCTCTACAAAATAAAGTCGCCGCTTTAAGAAAAGCATTATTCCAAAATAAGAGGGCTGTTTTTTAATTCAAGATAAAAAATAGCATTTTATTTCAACTATACTCTTATATTGAAGAATTACTTCTTCTAAATAGTGTACGGTTCTCAAGAAACATTTAAATAATCAAAATATTGGAATTATAACAATGATCGGAGATCCAACACCATTCGCACTAGTCCTTTCGATAAACTGTTCTTTTGCTACACTATCCTTTCGGTAAAGCCTTGCGTACACACTATCCTTATCAGATCCGACTTGTGAGTTACACTAGCTATGTTGTTGTTGTCGCTATTTCTTAATAGATGAAAACAATACTAATTTGGAGATGAAGGGAGCACTTAGGGTGTGTTTGATATGACGGAAAATGTTTTCCTATTTTCTTTTGTTTGGTTGTACTTATGATCTTGAAAAATGTTCTACTCAAAATAGGTGAAAATGTTTTCCATAAAAATTTGAGGGAAAACATTTTTCGAATTAATAAAAACGCACCAATGCATTCCCCAACCCCCAACCCCATCTCCACCCCTACACCCACAAACCCAACCCCCACCCCACCCCCCCCCCCCCCCCCCCCCCCCAAACCCCCCTCTCCCCCTGCAAACCCCACCTCCACCCACCCTACCTTCCACCAGCCCCCATCGATTTTTTTTTTCTATACTTTACTTTACTTTTAAAAAAAAATTATAAAACATGAAAAAAAAATCTTACCCCCTCAGTACCCTCCCCCCAACAGCGTTCCAAAATTATTATTTTTTGTAAAAAAGTTTATTTTCGGTTTTTTACAATTACATTTGATAGCACATTGGTCCGAAATAACTGTCCTTAATATTGATAATATCATATGAGAACTTAGTACAGCATAGGTTCTCCTTTAGGATTAGTTGCTTGATTACCTTAGAATTCCATTCCACATGGGGTTCTCCCCCAAATTTTTATTGTATATATTTTTTTATAGTGACCCGCCCCCACGCCTCTCCCTCTCCGCAGCCTACCCCACCTCCTAACCTATACTCCCCACCACCAAAGTTGCACTCTGAATCAAAATTTTCATACTGGTTTTGCTTTAAATATAGCAAATTTTCTTAAAATAATATTTTTCAACTTGCGTATTAAAGATAAGAATATAAGTAGAAAAATCACTTATTCTCTTAGAAAATATCTTTTTGAAAAACATTTTCCGTCATACCAAACACACCCTTAGTAAGGTCAAATTATTTAATTAGATTTATATGCTGAAGAGAACGTACTAACTATTTTACATTTCCACAACATGCCCATGTCTTCCCCACTCGTTTTCCTAATAAGATTAGTCAAAAGCACACATGGGATGGGATCCCCGCTTCATACCACCTACCCTGCTGGGTGCCCTCACTCCTGAAATGCATCTAATCTAAGGTATCTCTAAAATCCCCTCAAAATGAATGTATTATCATCCTCCTCTCATGGCTGCTCTCATCTTCTTGTTCTTCTAACCTTTATTACCCCATTTTCCTTTTCATTACCTGAACACCATTCCCACTTCACCAAACACACTCTTCACCACAACAACACTTCTTCACAGCCACAACAATACTTTGAAATAACTCATCCATTACTATTCCCAAAACTCCCTCCTTCATGCACTTATCATATCCTCAAGCACAACTTCAGCAATACAATTGGTCTTCCACCTGTTTCCACCACTTACTCACCTCCAAACAACTGTTCTTGGACACACGTGGCACTTCAGTTCAACGCTTCTTCCAAAGGTTTACAATATGAACGTATCGCCGCCGTCTGGCTTGGCGGTGCTGAGCTCCTACGTACCAGCACCGCCCAGCCTAATGACGGCGGCGTTTACTGGACTGTAACAAAGGATGTTACAAGTACTTCATCTATTCTGGTCAAACAGAATATATCTCTTTCTGTCATGCTGGAAAATGGTCAACGACATTTATACAGGTGCTTATAATGTCAACATTAGTTTCCGTACTATGATGTTAAGAAAATGGATCCTAATGATATGGTTTTGGATAGTCCGATAAAAATGGGAGTGAATGATTTGAGAAGTATTGAGTATGAAAAACTAGCAGATTTGATAATACCAATATCAAGAAATGGGAGCGAAGGATTTTGGTTCCGAGTTCTAAACGAATCGGAGTTGCATGGGAAGAGAGTTACTATTCCTAAGAATACATACAAAGCTGTGCTTGAGATTTACGTATCATCACACGGGTATGATGAGTTTTGGTACTGAATCCTCCTGATTCGTACATACAAATGAATAATTTGACTACCAAGAGAGGTCATGGAGCGTACAGGGAAGTTTTGGTGAATATAGATAAGAATTTGGTAGGATCTGTGGTTCCATTCCTGTTATTTTTACAGGTGGAATTAATCCTCTGTACTGGGAACCACTGGTTTCAATTGGGGCATTTGATCTTCCTTCTTACGACATTGACCTAACGCCATATTTGGGGCTTCTACTCGACGGTCAAGCCCATTTTCTTGGGCTTGGGGTGAATGACAGTATCCCATTCTGGCTTGTAGATGCCAATTTGCACCTTTGGGTGGATAACAATTGCACATTGCTCTGTCAAGTGCAGGCTGACGCTCTTGATTTGGGTACCCCTAAGTTCAAGATTGAGCAGAAATCGAGTTTTCTAGGCCTGGATGGGTCATTTGAGGTTGAGTTGAAGAGAAAGAGCGAGATTTCTTCTTGGGTGAACTCAACAGCAGGGAATTTGACTACCATAACTAAGCGAGAATTGAAGTTCAAGAACAAAATATACTTTTATCTAAACGGAACTGAGAAACATATTAAGCAAAAAGTGAAAGAAGAGATGGAAGTTGAAGTGCTGTCTGATAGTGGTAGCACAATCTCTAAGACCAAAGTGAAGAGGAAATTTCCGCTTACTATAACCACTAAGACTTTGCCAGCGAAGGAGAATGGTACAAGCTTGATACAATCTGATTTAGACCATGAATGGAAGGAGAAGAAGAAGTCGGACGGAGGTTCTTCAAGTACTTTGACAAACAGGCAGCAATGCAATGGGTGGATGGTTGTTCAAGATCGCAATGTTTTGTACGGTGGAGCAACCACTCAACAAACTTATTCTTACTCTGATGAAGCTGATTGCTATTCTCGAGTCGTTTCAGCTGTCAATGGCAAGCTTATGAATGACACTGCAAACAGTCTTTGTGCAGCAGCTCCTTTGAAGTATGGTTCATTTTCTGCTTTGTGACACCCTGTTTGAAGAATCCCTTTTTAGTCCTACAAGCATCCCGTGTGAAACACTGTAGGAAATTTTGATTCCAAATTTCTTGCCAAATTTAGTTTGCCTGTACAATTTATGTTTTTGTGTCAAAGGCGCAGGCTTCAATAAGGATGTGAAGTGTTAGGAAATTCACTTTTTTTTAATGATTTGCTGGATGTAATGCTTTTTCTTGTCTTTGTGTTTGATATGAACTGGAGTATTGAACCTTCATTGTCTTGGGGATGCGGGAGCCTGAGGAGTCACTGAAGTGGATCTTGTTTTATTTCTGTTTTCATAATGAGCTCTGAATAACGGTAATAACAACATTAATAATATAAAATACAAGCACTATTCTTCAGTCCCAAATTTGTTATATGAATTATGACTTCTTCATTTAAGCTCAACTCATATCATCATCATAGGTTGCAACTTGAAGTGCCGTCGAGTTTCACTTAAAACAGTTGGTGGTTTTATTACTATGGGCTACCAGTTGCTGCTGTATCATTATGGGAGTTTAGCATTCAGAGATGGAGCAGACTTTTTTCTTTTTTTGGTTGCCAATAGATTGCAGAAAGATCTAAAATTACATTGACAGTAAGTGTCTCGAAAAACCTTTAAGCTTTTGAAATTCAGGTAGACTTAGCAGCAAGATGGGTACAATGAAAGAAAAGATTGGAACAGTCCAATTAGTTGTGATCTTGGTACGTGTAACGTGTACTTGAAGTCACTATCACTAGGAGTCGTTTAATGTTGTTAGAGATTTTGGGTGTCAATAAAATGTAAAGAATTTTTAGGGCCAAGGAACCTAAACTACTGAATATTGGATCTAAGAATTTAAATAGATAGTGAGAATTCATGCAACTGGTCACAATTAATTTAGGATTGAGACGTGGCAATTGATATTGCACAAAGACGCATAGCCTTAGATAGCTGACACTATCCTCTTTTAGCTTCACGCTCTACAGTAAAGGGTGGCTCAAATTTGCGTAGGTTAATAATCCCTACCGAAAAACAAGCATGGAAAATTACCACGGTAGATAAGTACGCCAAGGAGCAATTTATCTTTTCATTTTGAGAGAAGACAATCACTTTTCCCTTAGGAAGTATGAATGTGTACTAATTTCAGTACTTCCTTGAGGGGGAATGAGTGCTACATTCAGAAGAAAATTTTCTCTAACTTGTTGAGAACTATATTTTGTTTTCTTTCTCTCCTCATAAACTCGAGACATCACTGTAAAATATACAACACTGATGGGGCTTTCATTCTCTTGCAGTGTCTTTGGGGCGCCAAAAGTCTTTCTTGCCAACAAGAAATTGCTCTTGATGCAGAGTTACTGACCAATGAAGTGAACGCAGAATTGAGCCTAGTTGTTTAATCATCTGAATAGCGTCCTGAACTAAAACGTATCCACCTGGTCTCACCATTCTGTCCATCTCCACAGCGACTTCCACTAGGTCACATCTGCAGACGGAAAAAAAAAACTAGAAATTCATCGCAAGAAACATGTGCCTACACCTGTTAAAAGACTGACAATTCTTGTTAAAGCAAATCAAGCTGAACATTGTGTTAGCCTCTATCTTTCGTTATTCAGATTAATAACAAATCAAACTAGTAATTAGGAAGTAGACTGAACCTATGACTTAAATTTCCAAAGAGGAAGCTGGAATGTAGAAAATCATATGTCCGAGGATAGGTATTGAAGGACTCGCACCAGTCATGGTATGTGCCAACCAACCCCCTATCAAAGATAATGGGTAGGGTATCTGGTCCACTGATAGGAACAACGTTCATTACCCACAGTGGTCTATCAATGAGTGCTGTAGCAAATCTGTCTTACCATATGAGTATCAGTAAGACAATGATCAGAGAATGGAAGCAGAAAAGTTAAAAAAATAAATTTGTCTTACCCTCCATAGCCTGCATTCATGTCCATCACATTCCTCACACTTGACCAATTTATAGCAAGGCCTCCTAGGTACACATCTGATACCAGTGCTGCCCAGTGTCTTGTATCCTCATTGAATATTTCTTCAGCATCTGTTTCGAGGGATAGACTTAGAGGTTTATCGTTGAGCCGCTGGGGCCAGGGTGCAGGCCACTTGTAGCTACTCGGGGGGATTGGTAGAAGGCAGCTGTCCAGTGGCGTGTACCTGTATATTGGAGTGAAATTCATGATGATTAGAATGAAGATATAGGTCATTATTGTCATCAGAGTGTTTCAAGCATACCATGAACTATTCAGCCTATGCTTCTGCTCGCACATAGGGGGATGATTTACTTTGCGATTCTCATAACAGGAAGATGTATCTGGTTTTTGATATATAACTAGCCCGACTCTAGCTCTTTTAAAGTAGGTCCTCGCCACCATCTTCCAGCACATTGCTTCAGTCAGATTAACCATAACTGCAAGAACAAGACCGAAAATTATGTGCTATCAAGCATAACAAATTACTTAGTTCCAAATTAATTTCGCCATTACAACTCTGTATTTCATTTTGTTAATCTTGACTCTTGCAGTCATTTTCTACAAAATTTATTGACAACAAACAGAAAAAAAAATGGGAAAAAACTAGCAATACTGCCTAATTATCATTCTCATCGAAGTTAAACTTTAAACAGAAAGCGTTAGTAAATGTCAATTCATAGAACTAAGTGTCCATGAGTTAGAACCTTTCCAAACATTCTTATGTCCTTCATCCTTCTTATAAACTGGCGTTGCAGACCATATGAAGTACCCTCCTGGCCTAAGAATCCTGTTGAGCTCCATTAATGGTTTTCCTCCTGCAGTTTTAATTAGTCAACATGTTGAACAATGTAGCTGATAGAAGGACTAGAAATTTGAGAATAGTCATTTACCATCTGCATGCCAGTGAACCCTGCATCTTGCACAATGAATCATATCATATGCATTGTCTGGAAATGCAAGCTTTTTAGTAGCAATGACTGAGAGAGTAGCAGGGATTCCACGCTCGAGGGCAAACTGTATCTGAGCCTCATGTTCATCCTTTGGAGCAAATGACATGGTAATCACATTTTTATCCAGCAAATAACCACCGAAGCTGGCAACACCACATCCAACATCTAAAACGGCCCTTATACTCTTTCCCCATTCAATTGTTGGAAAAGTCTGAATAAAACACAAGAAGGAACTCAGATTAAATATACCATAAGAACATTAATACTGCATGCATGTTTATCAGTGTCTAGCTGAACGAACTGCTCAATCGAAAAAACATAAACAAACAGCATTCCCTCCACCCAACCCCACATGCACAAAGAAAGTAAAGGGCCAAAAACAGGAGGAAAATGAAAATGAATACAAACTACTTGATTTTCCACATACTTCCTGGATGATCATAGCCCAATTAACCAAGCAAATTAGATACTCCACCAGATAACGAAGATCTGTATAGATCTTAACTTTTTATGGTTACGAACTGAGTGAATTTGTTAGTAATTAGTACAAACTGTTGAACTACTCAGAAAATCAAAGGAAACTTTAATCTGTCCGTTCATCAGAGATTAAACTGCAGGCACCTATTACAAATACTATGATTAGGCATGGAAATATATTGGTCTGACACGTCCAGAAGTTGTCTCTTGAAAGTGCAAGATATCTCTTCCTCAAGATGAGCCCCTCCTAACTTAATTGCACAAAATATTTCTCAAAGTGATGATCAAGATTTTTGAAAGACAACAATTTTAAGGCACCAAAATGAAAATCGCATCAATTAGACTCGTCACATATCCTTCAAACTATCAACAGTTTACATAAAAAGAATATGATCAGAATTCATATTTCATAACAAGGAATAAATATCCAATAACATGAAATTGAGAGACTTACACAGGAGCTACAGCAACACAGTTCAACAGAAACAGACATACATTATAGATGATCATTTCTTGGGGTGATGGAAGGACAAGAATGCTACAAATAGACATAGTACCTCTTCAATGAATTCGATATAGTGATTCACTCCATCCTTGAACTGTGTTCCACCACCAGGGAAAACAAAATAATTGCCGTACTTTTTCACCCAATTCTGGTCTTTCTTATATTCCACAAGCTTAGGATGAGGAACATTGTTATACCATATCTATCCAGAGGAACAAAGAAAAGAAATCAAGAAGCAGATTAGGCATGGCTATTTTTTTACAAGCAGAATATCATGAATCCAAAATGACTTCGCAGAGACTGCTCTATGTACAGCAATTTCTTCAGATCTATAACGTTCAAAAAACCAACTAAGTCATATCTAGCTAGTTCCATTCAAATATTAGCTGGTGACACTTCTAGTCTTATTCAATAAGGTGCTTCAAAAGAATTACTACTCATTGGTAAGCCTATTAAGCAAGCAGATGACAAACAAAAACCTGTAACTCAGAAAAACATATCAAAATCCAAGAAACACAAGGATGGTGGCCTGAAAAAAATTATAGATGAAGGTAAAACATGCCAAGAAACTAAAAAAGGGTAGAAAAAGAAAATTCAACTGTATATTCGCCTTTTGTAATGGGATAATTACATTTTTGGAACGCTCAAAAGAATAATAGCCAGCAATGTTCAGGTTTTGTATATCAAGTATATATACATATAATATACATAATCAGTGTATAGATCTTGTATATTTTGGTTAGCGCCTGTGATTAATTTCGGCTGATGGGCCAAAAATGAAAAATTCGCTTTTGTAATTTAACATCACGAGAAGAAAAACAGACATCACGAGAAGAAAAACAGAGGACAAGAATAGAAAAGAATAAGGGGAAATTTTCAAAATATACCACCCAACATAAAATATTACGCATATTTTCAGTTTATACAATATTATACAACATTATACTAGGGGAAAGCATTATACATAATGTATCAACCTTGTATAAAAGTGCATAAAAGGTGTTTATACACAAATATGGGCTAAACTGGGTAACAAACTCAGAATATGGGCTAAAGCATGTAAATATTTTCTCCCAATATGGGCTAAAAAATATAAATGCTTTTAATCATTCCGCATTAATGAAGGAAAAGAATTTAAGAGCGTGGATTGGCTTATTTATCAAAAGAAAATTGCTAAAATCTCAAAAAAATCATTCCACATTAATGAAGGCAAACAACTTATTTAAAATAAATCCAAACAAGCTCTAAAATTAATGCAACTGATAAATGAAATCAAAAAATCATATCTCTAACGCTTTCAACTACGAATCCCATATCCATTTAACCATAATCACCATGTCACATTTAAAACAAACCGGAGAATTAAAGAAAACAAAATCTTACCACCAAAGAAGTGAAAATCTCACCATGTCCCTACTCTTAGGCCACGCAACCGGCAACTTATAACCAACCGGCAACGGAATCAAACACCTTGGACTAGGAACAGGACAATGCCTTTCCCTATGCTCCATATGCCTTCTTGATCTTATTTTCTTGATTGCTTGCCAGTTATCGAGACACGGTATGTAATCAACCGCCACTGGACCTGGACATAGCTTCCAATCATAAGAGAATGTTTCCAACCCGTCGTTCTTGATCATTGTATCGTTCTCATGTTTAATCGTTACATTATTCAATGGAGCATTAGACGACTCAGGGTCCATCATAAAATTATTCAGGGGCACGGTAGACGACTCAGAATCGATCGTAAAATCATTCAGGGGCACGGTAGACGACTCAGGATCGATCGTAAAATTATTCAGGGGCACGGTAGACGACTCAGGATCGATCGTAAAATTATTCAGGGGGACGTTAGACGAATCAGGGTTGATCGTAGTATTATCGATTTCATTGGATTGGTGTAAAGGTGGGGTTGAAGTTGAGCTAGTGTTACGATTATTATTAAACTCAGGGATTATTGATTTGGATTGAGCCGTGCTTTGAGCAAAATCTATGGCAACGAATATGGGGGATTTTTGGGAGTTAGAAATCAGGAGGAAAGTTACGAAGATTAGTAAAAGGAAAAAAGAGAAGATGAATGGGTATTTGCGTTGTTTGAAGATATCTTGCATTGAGGACGATGATGATGAGGATATAGCCATTTTCTTTTTTACTGGGGGGTTGAAATTCTATTATTTTGTTGTTGTTTGTCTTCTTTTTGTGCTCATTCAAAGGAAGGAGAAGAATGATGTAATTCGAGAAAAGAAAAGAGAGTCAAAAGTGCATAGGCGAAAAAAAGGAAACAGAGGTCATCATTTCACAATTGTCACATTATTTGGGGACAAGGAAAACTGTTTGAGTTTGAAATATGGTTAGAGATTACAAGGATCTGGGGTGTGGAGTGGGCCACACGAAGCAGGGAAATCTGTTTAATAGGACATTGGAATTATTGTTTTCATGGCGAGGGGATTATGTAAACGCTAAACAGTAATCCCTTCATCCCATATATTAGTTGTAATATTTTCATTGGTACCGAGTCCTTCCCCTAGAAACGGGCCTTACCTGATGTCAATTCCGAAATACTCGGACTCTCAATGCGATTATCGGACACCGAATGAAAAAAAAAATGGAAATAAAAAATATGTTTTTATTAATTTACCCTTATCTCTCTCTAATAAATTGCACTTTATTTACAACGAGACAAAAATAATTAATTTCATCTAGATTTTGTAAAATAACAAGAAAATTGGAATAAATATTTTTAGCAATCTTGACAACTAATATGCGACTGAGGGAGTAAAAGTAAATTAATAAATAAACCACTAAACAGAGCCGTGGGGTTTGGAGCTTACCCGGTTCTCCTTAGTTTTATTTTTTTTACTTATTCGTACCCGCGCGAAACGCGGTCAATATTATTACCAATCCAATGAATGCATGACACATACCTTCACATGCATTCTTATTAGTAAATTATAATTAATTAATATTCATTTCCACCTTAATTATAACCTAACAGTTAACATCATAAATTAATATACTTTATTGTAAGCACCAAATGCGGATAAACCATCAAAGACTCAACTTAATAAATACACTTGATTATAATTAATACTAAATTATCTTCAATCATTAAAAAGTTACTTATGCAATTGATAGCTTATGTAATTAAAAAGTTACTTATGCAATTGTTAAAATAGGCTTCTACTGTTTATATTTATACATAAACTCCATGTACAAAGAAAAACTAATCTTAAATTTCTTAAGATATCATGCTAATTAAATTTAACTATAGAAGAAAATCCAAATATTGTCCTTGCAATATTTATTCAAAGAAATTTTAATACTTAAAAATCCTTCTGCTTTCAAGAATGGTGCCTTGTATTTATTATGTATCGATTCCCAAAAGAAATGTATTGATATGCTTTGAATTGAAATTTAGCTACTATACTCTCTATTCGTATTACTTAACCTCATTATTATTTTTCTGATTTCTGAATAAGGAGAAATAATATATAGAGTACATATAACATGCATAGAGTTGAGTATCTCTTCCGAAAATGCACAGAGATAAACATAAAATTTACTCTCCTAACAGCTTTTCAAACTGTCTATTCATAGTTCTTAATCACGAAACTATACATATGACATGCATTCAAAGGTTTAAAAAAATATATATATCTTAGCCAAATTAGTTGATAATCTATTGTATCTTTAAAAAGTGAATTTTTAAAAGTTAAATGACAGTATGCTCTCTAATACTTTACACCCCATCCTTAACTCAATATCTCAATAAATCACTCAACGATTCCAACGATCGTCATACAATCTCTTTATATGTACATCAAACTTATATTAAAAACTAATCTTTCTCCAAATTGATGCTCACCTGCAACCAATTTAAGCATGTTAGAGAAGAATTTAGAGAAGAATTAATCAACAAATTAATCATTTCATCAACAAAGCATTACAAAATCCAATTTTGAGCTTTATCAATTCACAATTAAACAAATTGTGGATTACCATCTAGCCAATATTTATATGACATTCAATTGCGAAAAGACTCATGAAAACTAACTGAATTGAAGATCATCCAGATGTTCGTTTTCTAGCTTTAAGTTGGACTATAGCAAGAAAAGAGCAAAAAATAAAAAAGACTATGATAACGTAGAATAATAATTTAGAAATTTAAAAGTCAAATTTGACAGTACATTACCAATGATACTAACAATAACTAAGATTTTATTTCGCATTAAAGAGAATATTTAAAATGTGGAGGGCTCTTTTGCGCATTTCCTCTCTTTTCTTAGTTGCTTGATGCTATCCATAGTTTTTATTTTTCTCAACATAAATCAAAAGAACTTTTAGTATCAAATTTAAATATTGAACTCTTATTCTTTGATAATTTTACGGTGAAAGTTTTGACTACTTTTATTTTTTCCTCTTGTTTGTTCCTTGTAATCAATAATGGTTTGTTCATATTTTGGGTATAATTATAGTGTGGTACCACTTTTTATTAGCTTGCCTGTTAACTTAATAATCTTGATCAGTACTCTCCTTTTAATAGATAATATAGGTAAATTTTATTTTTATACGCCTCAAAATTTTATTTATTTTTAAACGTTTTCTTCCATTACTCGGAATTCTTTTATTTAGCGCATAGCGGGAGCTTAGTGCACCGGGGTGTCCTGTTTTTTTACTCGGTATTCTTTTATTTAAATCTATCATTAATAATAATTTTGAGTACTATTTTACTGGATTTTATCCTTTAAATTAATCAAACAATACTTACAGGACTCTATTCACCTCTTTTATATACTATTGTTCCTGCTATGATATTTTAAATTAATATTTTTCCTTTAGTGTTTTACCTCTAATTCAGATAAACAGAATCTTTTTTTATTCAAAGTATAATTGTGATCTCGAATTTGTTGAAAGTATATTATTTCTAATGAAGAAATTAAAATGAAAAGGAGAGAAGATTACAAATGGATCAACAACAACTTTAAGAAAGAAAGCAATTCTGAAAACATATCTTCCTTTGAAAACACAAATAATAAGGTGGATCAGATTATACAAATATTGACGTTTTCAAAGTTTTTCTTCACAGTAACGCCTCTTGCGTAAGGCATATATGAAGAGAGATCTCTAAAATAGTATGCTTGTGAAAAAATAAAAGTATGTTCATTTATAAAATCCGACCAACCATAAATGATACTTATAAAATTCTAGAACAACCTTAGTACTCATGATCGACAATAAGAGGAAAAAGATAAATAAAGTAAATGCTTTCTTCAAAGGAAATACTCTACAGACTTACAGTTCTCTCGACATTATAGATGTAAGAAGCCAACAGAAATTCTTGTTAATCAGAACTATGCTTTAAAGATATGAAAAAAATTGGATCATAAAAAAAGAAACATCTTTAAATAGAAGAGCACAAAAAAAAAAAAAAAAAAAAAAAAAAAAAAAGTAAATGTGTAAACTATACCACTAAAGAAATCTCTCCGTGCGATGACCCTCCACACTGAGTCCGATTATTTGAGTTTCATCCCTTTCAGAGCTTTTAATTGCTGCAGTTATTCATCCATGAGAAATAGATCAGTAGGCCGCTGCTAAATCAGAAATAATACAAGATTAAAAAAAGACTTTTTAATAGGTTACTTTTGATTAATAACTTATCAATTATGGGAGATTGAATAAATAATTGTACGAAGAAAATAATATCACAAGATATGAGTAAAGATCTATTTGCTTAAAGCCTGAACAGAGAGTGTGAGAGCCGAAATTGATAGAATTTCATTCGTAAAAGAAAAGGTCTAATGGAAATAAACGCATTCTAAATTATGCTGAACCTGAAAAACTTCGTTTGTCAAGTAGTATGCCATCTTGGTTACCCTCATTTTATTGGTTAAGAAAAAGGTACTCCGTATTATAGGTGATGAAGTTATGAGATTTTTCAAGCTAAGAATAGAGAATTTAAAAAGAGATATTTATCTTTAAATCAAGTTCAAATTAACCACATGATTCAAATTTTAAGGATATTTGTGCCGATCATATTGGTGATACTATTTGGATTACCTCAAATTTAAATTTCTCTAATTGTTTGGCTCTATCTATGTCTCTATAGTAGATTTTAGATTTAAATGATTCTATCTATATCTTTATTGTTAGATTTAAATTTGAATCTTAACATTCAAAGATTTGCAGATAGAATCAAATTCTGGTGGGTTTGCTTTAGCTATATCTCTACGCTAAATAAGCAAATATTTAAATTTTGAACTTTTCTTTTTATGTTTCTCTTTTTCTGCCATTTAATAAAGTGGATATTAAATTATTAATTGGTATTACACAATCTAGTAAATATTGTCCTAAAATTAGCAAGTGGCATTTTATTATTAGAACACTAATGTGCAGCTTATAATCTTTATATAGGTCCCCCCGTATGGTTCACAACAAAAATCGTTAGCTTATTTTAAAATCTAAGTGCAGAAAGGCTTGGAGTTCCATTTTTTCAATTAAAATCAAACCACAGGATTAAAATTTGGAATTTTGTTTTTGAATTCAAAAAATTAGATAAGTATTGAGTTGATTTAAAAATAACGTTCAAATATATATAGGATCTTATCACTTATTAAATCGGATTTGGATAAACTTAAATTTTAAAAATTTAAAATAATTGCAATTTCAATAAGTAAAAGCATGAAATGAAAATTTATTGATTTTGAATTTAGTGTCGTTAGTGATTATCTTTCAATTCAAATTTGATAATTTTATCTTTCAATTTTTAAAATTATCTTTTAAACTTGCTTTGTCCTAATTCTCATTAACTTTGTCTTAAAATTGTCAAGTGGCTTGTTATTGTTGATGTTATACCTCGCGGTTTCGTACATTGAGATTCGTCGTGCGTTAGTGGTTCTAGTCTTAGATACAGGGGTTATCAAGGTTAAATGAGATTAGACAAGTTTATCTTATAGTTATAAGGGGTTAAGTTCATATTTATCAGGTATTGGAAGGATTAAAGGTTGAACAAATCGATGAGAATACGTTTCAGGAAAAAGTGGGTTTTACGGTTAGATATACGGACCGTATAACTTTTACAGATCGTATATCTGGCTGACTCCCACCGTAAATTGATTCCAGAAAGGGGTAAACCAGTGGTCAGGATTTACGGTCCAATTATACGGACCGTATAATTTTTACGGTCCGTAAAAGTGGACAATAAATCTTGGTCGGTGCTAGGTTTTTTTTATATATAATTTCGACCCATGTTCATTTTATTTCATTTCAACATTTCCCACATCCCATGAAAGCTCTAGAACCTTCTCCTAAGCATATCCAACCAAACCCAAGTGAAATCAAAGATCAAAAGGCGAGAATCAAGGGATTCAAGTGTTAAAAGGCTCACTAGGGTTTGTAGAGTCCAAGAATTCCTTTGGTGTTGAAGTTGAAGGTTTTACTCAAGTGGAAAATTTGATCCAAAGCTTATCCTTATGTGATAAAAGGTTAGTTTTCCCATCTATTTCATGTTATTGAGAATGCTTGGTTGTTGAACAACTTGATTGAGGGAAGAAAGTGGAAGAGAAAGTTCAAATATGGATTTGATGATATTTTGAGTAGTAAATTAACTTGGGTTATAATTGTTAGAATGTTTTGAGTGCAATCTTGTTATGAGGGGTAATAGTGATGATGAGGGAGTGTTGTATACAAGTGTACAAGGGGTTGTGTTGAAGTTGTTGATATAAATTGATTATGAGAATGTGTTTTGAGATTAAATTGAATATAACTACTTGATTATGATATTGTGGATGTTGTTATTGTTGTTTGGGAGTTGTTTTATAATATGGTGGAAGTCGATAAAATAGAGGAAGTGCTGCCAAAATTTTGTTAGCTTGTCAATTATTCTAGTGTGAACTTAAGAGTGTTTTTAAGACTTAACCTTAGAATGAATCCTCTTGAATGTAGATTTTGCGGGCTTTAGAGGAGAACGTTAAAAAATAAGGAGTCGTAAAGGTATGTTAAGGCTAACCCTTTCTTTCCAAAGGCATGATTTCCTTATTGTGAATCCATCTAAGATATCTGTAATGCCCTATTCCTACAAAATGCTAGAAGCTCATGACTTTCAAGGTTCTTAAGAGATTATTGATAAGAGTCCTTCATAATGATAATGATAATGATAATGATGATGATGATGGTGGTTATTCCATAATAGAAATCGGGGGTTTACCGACATTATGTCACCCCAATAAAGTTGTAATGTTTCCTTTGGATACACATGTATGTCATTGTGTGTATAGCTATTTTGTGACACCGAGCTTATATAGTTGGGTATGATATCTATTGCGCGCACACCACTGCAGTTGGGTATAGACAACACCGAGCCTTGTTATGGTCGGGTACGGACAACACCGAGCCTTGTTATGGTTGGGTACGGACAATACCGAGCCTTGCTATGGCCGGGTATGGGTGACACCGAACCTACATGGTCGGGTATGGTATCGTTATATGTATATGTATATGTATGAAATGTTTCCCTTAGAGAAAGGTTAAGTATACATGACAATCGTCTTAAGAGGTATTATGAGGTATAAAATGTTCTCCTTATCTTATGTTATCTTCATGCTTTCATCATATTACTATTCATGCCTTACATACTCAGTACATTATTCGTACTGACGTCCTTTTGTTTATGGACGCTGCGTTCATGCCCGCAGGTAGACAGGGAGACAGACCAGACCTTTAGGCTGCTTCATCAGTGATTGCATAGAAGTGCTCCATTTGATCCGGAGCTGCAGTAGTTGGTATTATTCTTTTTGTGTACATATATGGGCATGGCGGGGTCCTGTCCCGTCTTTATGATATTACATACTCTTCGTAGAGGCTCGTAGACAGATGTGTATAGCTAGATATCCCATAGCCTTATCGGTTCACATTTTGTATATCATTTTTATGGCCTTGTCGGCTTGTATATATATGGGCATAATTAATGATGTTTATATAGATGTGCCTAAGTTCGATGGAACTTGTGTCATTTGGTTTATAGTAATTATGAATTAGCCATGCGGCTCACCTAGATGTGATTATGAGAGTATGACAGGTGCTCGGTAGGGTAGTTCCGGGTGCCCATCATGGCCCTTCGGTTGGGTCGTGACAGTTGACACCTAATTTTTGACCTCCCATAACTTGTTTTGATTACCCAAAGTCTTTGAATATCAAACAGAGTAAAATATGTGTTTTTAGAAGTCAAAATAATTTTATAAAATTATTTAGGTAATATTTTACCAATTTTTTGCTTGATGAAGTAATTTGCATAATATTATAAATTAAGTTAAGTATTTTACAACTACGATGTTTTGCTAAAATTAACCAAGAGAAAATAATTTACAACAATTATTTATTTAATTGTTTAAATTGTCAAAATTGTCAATTGTTAATTATTTCACTCTATTTTCAAGGAAATTGATTAATTAAAATAAATAATCCTTTTGCCCCTCAAATTTCAATTTCTGCATAATCAAGTCATATTGACAATTTTTAAATTAATCATAATTGCTATAGATAACTAATTATGGTTATATTTGTAAATTTCTTATGATGTGTTTATTATGGCTACACCAATATATGTATTCATTTCACGCCAAACATCCCCTTAATAACTTACCCCCTTCTTTTCCTGAAAACCCTAGGCGCCGCCTCGAGAGATTTCTCTCTCTTCGTGTCATTCATGCCGGAAATGGCAATGTTTGTGGGCCAATAAGGCTTGTGCAGTCTTAGTATGGGTTTTTGGGGCAAAGCAATTAATTCTTGCCCACTTTCCACCGCGATTCAACCAGAAACACGGTATAACCCTCTCATTCTCTCTATTTCTTTGTTTTTTCTGAGTATCAATATTCAAAACTCTGTAAATCTTTAATTATTTTTGTTTGCATTTTTTTAAAATCGTGGGTGTTGATTGGTCCATGAGAAACCAAAGGGATTGACCCAGTTTTAGGTCGATCTCGACCATTGATATGTTTTGTGAGTAAATCCTAACCTTTGAATGTTGAAACGAAGGTTGATTCTCAAATATTTGTGAAAGTCCCACATCGATTTGGGATTCAATTATAGGGTTCTTGGGATTCTATATAAAGAACCCCCAATCCACCATTTAAAGAGGAGGCGATTGAAAAAAATATATATTTACATATAAAAATCGAATAGCTAGGGTTTCAGTAGTTTGCTTGGAAACCTTTATTTTTTTATTTAGTTAAAAAATTTAAATACTTGTGCCTGCTGTGTGGCTGAGGGTGGAGAAAAAAATTTCTTCAAGTTTATTCTTGGCTAGGTTGCGCATCAAAGAGGTGACCTTTCTTTTCCCTTAGTTATTTTTAGTTTATTTTTAGTCATTTATATATTCTAATACTTGTATAGCTTAATGCTCGGGTTATTTGTGATGCCTTTAGTCTTATACATGCTAGTTTTGTTTTAGCTTAATCTTGTTTTACTTAGTTCTGTAATGGTTTAGTCTTATGTGCACTTAGAAGATTAGTTATGTAGATTTTAAGAACTAATTTACATATCCTATGATTAATTAATGAATTAGTTTTAGGTAAATAACCTATTAGTCATGTAAATATGGGTCTAACTTCTTCATGATCAGTGGTTTGAGTTTTCTTGTTAAACCGTGCCTCTTCTGGTTTATGATGGCTTTGAGTATGACCTATGTGTTCAAGAATTAGTTAGTTATGAGTCTTTTTTTTAATTATATCTAGTTAACCCTGGTCAGTCATATGTGACATAACCTAGAGTCTGCTTGATCTTGTTTTCTCCTACTTGGTTTCCTGTCTATATATTGTTATAAGTTCATTAGGTATATGTGTGTGGATAATGACCATGCTAACTAGCTAGTATGCCCCTGTGATTAGAAAGTAATGATTTGGTTTATAGTCTTCTTGCTTATTTCATAGGATTAGGTCTGCTCTAAGTGGAATCATTCATGAAATCCAAGTTTACTTAACTAAGTTTGAATCATCTACATTTTGAATAAAAGTAATGTTTATGATTAACCTGTTGTTATCCCAGTTTATGGATTTGTTGGCTTTTAATGTAACTGAGTTATTTGAGAATGTTTTGAAGGGTTGGGTTTTAGTCACTTGTCCCCTTATGAACCTGAAAAGGCATGCTAATGCGAAGTCTTAGTTAATCTGGGGAGTATCATTAGTATTCTCTCCTTAGTTAGTTCATGTATATGATCTCCTAATGTGGTTGAGTGGCATGATGGGTGTTTGTGACTCTGGAATACATCTGATTTCAAATCATTCATTTAAAAGAAGAAGTTTGGTACTGTCACATGATATTTTAAATGAGAGTAAGGTTTACTACTTAAACTAAGTGATTAGAAAATGGTAATAGATAAGTTTAAACATCTGATAGTTTCAAAGTTGTTGGTCACAACATGCTTGTAAAGTTCATCACCCTTACTTGGTTTTTAATGAATCTCAGTTAATGTTTTAGGAGTCTTTTATCATGTTTAAAAACCAGTTCTGTTTGATGTTTTGATTCAACTTGGCCCATGAATAGCCACTATTTTCCCTATTTGAGTCCAGCCTTGTGCTTTTACATGATCCACTCAACAATGTGAAGCTAAGTGAGTATGCCATACTTTTTTTTTTTTTTTTTTTTTTTTTTGGTTGAGTTCTGTTTCAAAAAGGTTTTCAAAGACTAGTGAAAAGCTATGCTTTAAACTGAATCCATTTTACTCTTTCTTTTATTTGGGACACTGTTTAAGAATGAAACACTCAGGCTTGATTTACTTGGTCAGTCTTCTTTGTTTGGATCTTGTGCCTGGTTGCATTTTTCTTGTCAGAAGAGTTAAACATATTTTTTTTGCTGAAAGATGACCTGTTTGGATTTTGAAATTGCTTTGGGATTCCTAGTTGTTCTCCTGTGTTAGGGATCTTTGTTTTGACAAAAAATGCTCAATTTGTAATTGGTCTATGGGACTTTAAAACTGGAACATTTTGAATTGTTGGAGAACTGTCAAACCTCTTTTTCTGGCAAAATTTATTTGCTATGTTGATTTTAAAATAATCTAACTTAAGTAATTGATAACTTGATAGGTGGTTGTTTAGTCATTTTGTTTTGGCTTGTTTAGTTATTTTGTTTTGGCTTGTTTAGGCACTTTGTTTTGGCTTAAATGGTTTCACCTATTCACTAAGGTGAAGAACAATACTTGTCCCTTATGAAATATTGGTTTGAGCTATACTGTGTTGTTTCACCTTAAAGATAACTAAAGAAGAGTTCTACGCAGTTCACTTAAGTATGCTAAAGTCTGTCAAATGAGTATACCAGTCCTATTATTTTCTCATATTGACAAGTGATAGGGGATTTAAAACTTGGCTTCTTTGGGGAGTTGGACAAGTTCTGGGAACTGTTACTTACTTGATGACTTGTGTTTGACACCTAATGGCTGCTAATTGTTTCTCTTTGGAAGCTAGTCACTCATTACTTAAGTTCATATCTTGTGTTACTTGCTTAAAGAATATCTCCTTGAATTGGTTAAGTGTTGATGCTATTAGATGTACTGGTTCTGTAACTGTGGCTTATCTCTTGCTTTTATCATGACTGTGTGATAGAAGTGCTTAAACCTTTCATCAATCCTACTTGAACTTAATAGGATGTTAATGTCTGATAAGATAACCAAGTCTGTTAAAATGCACGCTTAGACATATTGATTAGAAGGTTGTTTGTTGACACCATTCATGTATACTTCATCTCCCATAATACTGTGAGCCTAACACATAATTGGAGAGGCAAAACAACACTTGGGGATGAAGCTCAAACCTTCCCTGGTGTCTACCATGCCTGGGGTTCCTAGAAACCCCTTGGATCTTGTGTGGCATCAGGAAAAGAGGGTAAGAGCTTTCCCTTTTGGGCTGTTCTAATCTCTCCATGGGTGTGTAAATCCATAGTATGTTAGTTGGTGGTGGTGTATGTTTGTTTGATTCACTTTTTGGTGAAGTAGCCTTATGTGTACGTTATATTTACCCTTTATTTCTGGGCTTTGAATCTGTTACTATGGGCTTATATAAGTTGAAGGGAACCCGGAATAGTTTATTTCTCCTCATCTCCTCTCGATACATTAATTTTCTTCCATGTACACCAGGTGATATATCACCTCTATACCCTCAAGGTGTATAGAAGTGAATATATTTAGTATACTTAAGGTATATCATTCTTGCCCTTCATGAATATGGGCCTGTACTGTGTTAGTTAAGTCTCTTGGGTCGACTGTTTTGTTTTTGTTTGGGCTCTTCTAGCATTTTAAATGAGTTAGTATACTTGGGCTGAATATTTCTCTTTCGTGAGTAAATAGTCCATGTGGGCTTTGAGATTTACTTTATCATTTTGCGCCTTACACTTTTTTTTCTGCCAGAATTTATGTGACCACTTAATGACCTATTTGTTTAAGTTTATGCATTTGTTCGGCCTGAATATAAATTGTTTTCTTTGTGATTTAGTGTCCTTACTTGGGCCAAATACTAATCCTAGTCTTTTGTATGTTTCATGGGAACCAACTTTGAGCCCTTCTGGCCATCTCTTGCATCATTATGTATTGGGCTTAAGGCCCAACCTCCCTCTCTTTGATCGAGTCCGCTAAAGCATAGGAAGGGAAGCAAATATTCATTTTGAAAGGCCCAGCCAATGAGTGAAAATGGCATTGATGTGCTTAAGGCCTAACCTCCCTCTTTTTGATCGAGTCCACTAAAGCATAGGAAGGGAAGCAAATATTCATTTTTGCTAAATTTTTCCTTGAAATTATGATATGATATAAAAATGACATCTTTTGCGGAAAACTAAAACATTTGTAAACAAATAAGTACATTAATCACATATTGAAGCTCGTAGGTTAACCGTATTCTATAGATCTTTAATACTAGGGTGCGTAAAACCTTCCCCAGGGATCACGAATTTACCTCGAACTTTGGTCCAAAAGATTTTTACTTATTTTTGGAAAAATCACTTGGTTTTCCTAGTTTTCCATAATAATAAATTAGCTTGTACCTCATTATTTAAAAAAATATATATATAGATTTTATTAGTAACTTTTATGCCTTAATATCCGATTATTTTCATTAAGCTTAACTACGTTGCTTGTACCATCTATTTATATATATATATATATATATAGATTTTATTATACGTATTTCTTAATATCCGAGTTTTCATTAAGTAGGCGTTTGGCCATTAAACCAAATATTTTTCACTTTATTTGGTATTTTGGAGTTGGAGTTGAAGATGGAGTTGTGTTTGGTTATAGTTTGAATGTATTGAAAGTGAAAAAAGTGAAGAAAAATAAGTTTTGGTTGTTTTCCAAATTCCAAATACAACTGTATTTGAAATTTTTATGGCCAAATACCATGAAAAAAAAATCCAAAAAAAAGTGAATAATTCTCATGGACAAACAGGCCCTTAAATGAGTTGTATTCAGAGTATAGTTTTTGCCTTTAGCAAACTATTGCTTTATGGAACTAACATTTGTCACCGAGTCCAAGGATTTGATTTTTTGGACTTTTCTGCAAGTTGGCAGTATACTAGATTTATTTAGAAATGAGTGGTATATATGTTACCAACTAGATGGAAGGATGGTCGTGCTCAGCATGAGCCCAAAATGTAAATTTTATTGGGGAAAGAACATCAATGCCCACTACACACAAAATAATTATCCTTTCATGCCCCCTTTTACTTTCATATCTCCATTTACCCCTTTTTTTTTTTTGGTAAATAAGAACTTTTATATTACCAAAAGGATATGATCAGTACAAAGCAGAAGAGAAACCTGAGCCCCAGTGCTTCAGTTACACTTTTTCAACTAGAAGCTAAAATAAACACTGAACAACTTTATCCCACTTCATGAACAAAAAAGCAACTACTACTAGGGATAAAAGTTACATTGATCCAACCATTTGGCTATCCTCATAGAACCACAGCCTCTAAAGTGTACTTCTTGGACTATCACTTTGACAATGCTATCTACCGTATGTCTTTAGTTCTGAAACACCCTCAGGTTCTTTTCCCTCCAGCTGCCATTGTCATTCTGTAGACCTCTACTTCTGCACTTTTCCCCTTTGCATACCTACTAGCCCATTGTATTTCCAGTTCCCAGTAGGTAGGAGTTCTATTAACATCTGCCACTTTAACAGTTTTGACCAGACCCACGAAGAGAATTGGCATGAGAAGAATAGATGAGAGTGACTGTCATCAGCTTGTTCACAAAGTAGACAGCCTGTACTTGCAGTAATCCCCCACTTTACCAACCTATCTCTTGTATACATTCTGGATTATGCAGCAACTCTTAATATAAAGATCCACTTTGGTAATCCTATGGTGTTGCAGGTCAGCCGTCTCCACTCCACTTTTGGAAAGTCACCTCTGATTTTTAGGTAAATTTGCTTGATAACTAGTTGTTGCATCTGATGAAATTGCCCCATATTATACCCTGCAGACTCTACATACTTTGTTGCCTTCAAATTTTTTTTAACAATCCAGGATGCTTGCTTAGGGACATCCTCATATATGTTTCTATTCTTCCTATAGTAACAGTGTATCCCTCTCACCCATAGCTTGTCTTTCTTAGGCCTAAGGCTCCATAGAAGCTTGACTATAGCTGCTTTGTTCCATATGTTAATGTTCAAGATATTAAGACCCCCTGTTGTCTTAGGCTGGCATACTTTTTCCCAAGATATAAGTGCCTTCTTGGACAAATCAACATCTCCTGTCCATAAGAAACTCCTACAAGTAGATTCAATGACCTTTATCACCTTCTTACGTAGCATAAAAACTTGAGCACAGAAGATTTGTATGGAAAACAGAACAGATTTAATCAATTGGGCTCTTCCTGTATAGGAGAGAAACTTTGTGGTCCAAGACTTGATTCTTCCCAGAATCTTGTCTATTAAAGGCTTATACTGAACAATTGAGACTCTCTTAGTACTTAGGGCCACCCCTAAGTATCTAAAAGGAAGTCCCCCCGATTAAAGCCAAAATTGTCATAATTTCCTCTTGAGTATCTCTGTCTATCTCACAACAATACACTGAACTTTTTGTAGGATTGGCAATCAGACCAGAGGTTTGAGAAAAACACTGAAATTGGTCATAAAGCAGTGAGCTACTATCCCCTCTACAGAAAAGAAACAGATCATCTGCAAAAGCTAACTGAACTATGTTCAACTTGGCACACTTGGGATGATAGTTGAAGTCAGGGACATGTTGCAACTGTTTTAACAACCTACTGAGGTATTCCATACTCAAAACAAAAAGGAAAGAGGACAAGGGATCCCCCTGTCTTAATCCTTTTTTAGCATCAAAGTGTTGAGATGGTTTACTATTTATAATGATGGAATAAGAAACAGAAGTCACGCAGCTCATTCTCCAGCCCACAAATATACCAGGGAAATTGAGATTGTGCAAAATTTGTTCTAGGTATGGCCATTCAACTGAGTCATATGCCTTTTGCATGTCAATTTTGAGCATGAATCTCGGTGACATACCTTTCCTCCCATACCCCTTCACCAGCTCATGGCTTAGAAGTATATTATCAGTAATGACTCTTCCTGGCACAAAACCTGCTTGACTATAGTCGACTAGGCAATCCATTACATTGTGCATTCTCTTAGTCAGAACTTTAGATATAATCTTATAGAGCATTGTACAACAGGAAATTGGCCTAGACTCTTTAATAGAAGAGGGATTTTGTACCTTGGGTATTAAAGTGATAGTGGTGCAGTTAATTGATTTGAACAGCTTGGAATCTTGAAAGAACTGCAGTACTGCATTAGTGATTTCCTCTCCTATAATAGACCAGGTGTTCTTGAAAAAAAAGGCATTAAAGCCATCACAACCTGGTGCTTTTAGCTCAGAAATATCATGTAGTACCATATACACCTCTTCTCTTGTAACGGGAGCTATAAGTTTGACCTGCTGATTCCAGAATTCATCACTCTAGGATTGATTGAAGGTAGTTGCTCTGCACATGTCCCCAGCAGGTTCTTGTAGAAACCAATTGCTTCATTTTCTATTTCTTTATAAGAGGTCAACACCTCTCTTGTACTTGACACTAACCTGGTAATGTGGTTCTGTGATATCCTGCTTTGGATGCTAGCATGGAAATAAGTAGAATTAGTGTCTCCTTGTTTCAACCACTGCACCCTTGACTTCTGCTTGAGGATACTTTCCTCCACAATAATCCACTTCTCTAGCTCCTGTTTCAACATTTTCTCTTGAGCAAACAAGCTGGGATCATTGAGATTCACTCTAAGCTTCTCTTGTATCTCTTCTAATTGATGTCTAGTGCCCTGTATTCTAGTTTCCACTTTAGAGAACTCCTGAGTATTTAGGTTCTTCATTTCTTCCTTCATTACTTTGAGCTTGTTCAAAATTCTAGCCATGCCAATGTTATGTGCTTGTTTGTCCCAAGACTCCTGAACAATGCTAAAAATATCCTTAAGGTTGAAGAGGTGGTTCAAGAATCTGAAGGGTGAATAGGGCTAATAGTAACACTAAGCAGGGCATGATATGAAAAAATGAGTGTCTTTAACTTCAACTTCCACCTGTGGCCAAGTGCTTATCAAAGTAGGATTGACCAGTGCCTTGTCAATTCTTCTATGGACATGTGATTTGGTCCAGGTGAAGAATCTGCCAAATGACTTCATGATGGTAAGGCCAGTATTGTCCAGCATCTCCGTAAAATCTCTTACTTCAGCATCTTGGACTTGACATCCCCCCATCCTATCCTTCTCTCCCAGAACAGCATTAAAATCCCCCATGATAAGCCATGGAGGCTGTACACTTGCTTCCATACTCTCTAAGGCTTGCCAAAGTGGTTTCCTGTCCATAATGGTATGCATTCCATATAAAGCCGTGAACTCAATCCCCAAATTAGTTGTGAGATCCCTCAGTGAACATTGCATAAACTAAGGCTACATTAATCAGACCCAAGTCTACCTTACTAGGATCCCATGCTAGCCAAATCCTTCCCCTATTATTATGATCATAGTTGTCATGCCATCTCCAATTTGGAAGTACCTGCTTCATAATTTTTAATGCCTTCTGCTTTGCTACTCTATGTTCTATGGCAGCTATAATTGTAATTCTGTCTTTGTTCACTATTCTACTAAACTCCTTGTGCTTGAAAAGCTTATTAAAACCCCTTACATTCCGGGTTGCTATGATTATTGAGATGGCTTAGGTGGATCAGGGGCCCTTCCCCTAGTACTAGTACTACCTTGTCCAGCATCATGACTATTCATTGCAGCTAGAAATATCTGTTGGAATGTAGTGTCTTTGAGGGAATAAACCCATTTGCAGTTTTCACAACTTGTTCTTGAGGCAATGGGATTCTACTAGTTGTTTTCCCTTTTGCTTGTTGCCACCCTTCATTTGCATTATCTTGGCTGTCATCTGCTTAAGTATTCCCGGAGCATGTTTCTCCAGTAATCTGAACAGTCCCATCCTTATTCTGCCAAGTTTGCTTAGCCTTCTTAGCAGCTCCTTTAGGCCCCTTATTTTCTACTCTGGGCTTGTCTGGCTTCTGGTGCTGTTTAGGCTTTGGTTCTTGACATATATGACCAATCTGACAACATGAGGGGCAATATTGAGGCTACCATTCATAGCTAACAAACTGATCAAAAATAGTGCCACAAGGATCCATCACCTTTACCACTTTAGGAGGTGGTCTAGTCACATCCATTTCAACCAACACACGAGCATAGGTTACTCTATGTCTCCTAGTAGTACATTCATCTGCACACAGAGGCACTCCAAGGTTGCTAGCAATCCTACTCAATGAATTTGGGCTCCAACAGTTTAATGGAAGGCTAGGGACCAACACCCAAATGGGGATAATCTTCAGGATCTCCTCACTAAAATTAAAAGTTGCACTCCAAGGCTTTACTATGACAGGCTTCCTGTTAATCATGTGCGGCCCATATGCCAATATTTGTTCTCTATCAGTAGGGTTTTTTAGTTGTATAACAAAACAGTTGTCCTCATGATAGAGGACATTAGGTTTGTATCCGAAGGACCACCGGTTAAGAAATCTATAAATTGCCCCAATAGTAGGAGAGTCCCCACAACATACTATATCACTGCATTCTTCCAAGGTCTTTGTTTCCTTTTCAATCTTTAATTTTTCAAGCTAAGCTACTTTAACACCATTTTTAATAGTTGGGGCAATAAATTGAAGACTCACACCCTTAGAAGCCATGTTATTACTTGTAAACAAAGTAGCCCATTTCTTCTCAACTGCTTGCACTGGATCAACTTGTTTATTCACTTTAGTTTCCGGTGCAAGTGCAGGAGGAGGAGCTAGATCCACATTCCTATTAGTTCCCGGAGTTTCAGTCATCATTAAAATACCTGGTAGAGGGGTTTTTACCCGTAGATTTGTTTGTTTCGCTACAGTTTTCTGTCCACCCTTCGCCATGGCTGAGTTTGGAGGAGTAGCCATAAACCCTAGTCGCACCATTTCCGCCTGAGCCAAAGCTCGGATTTTCTACTCCAACTCCTTGTTCAAAGAAGCTAGAGCACAATTACCCTTGGCTGCAACACTATTCTCCTTGTTGTTGGTAATTAGTTTGATCAATTGTGGATCATTGAGTTGTTCGTATTTCTGTGGTCGACCCCTGCCCTTGGCCATGGCGGCGTTGGTTGCACCACCAAAGTGCGCCAAGAGCTAGCATGCACCAAGAGAGAGAAGTGACCTAATATAAAACTATGTACCCTTTCTACCCATTGTAGCTTTTGTGGGTAATTGTCTCTTTTTTCTTCTTCTTTTTTGTTTCTCTACTTCTTATCTTCTTTACTTCTTCTTTTTTTCATCCCCCCCCCCCCCCCACACACACCACCCCCTTTTTTGTTCATTTATTTCTTTCCCAAATCAGGCTATTTTTATTTTCTTTTTCACCATAATTTGATTTCATATTTAATTCTAGCTCCTTTATTTTTATTTTTGCTCTATTTTTAAAATTTCTTGTTCCTTTTTAATTTCACCTATTTCTTTTTTATCTCCATAATCTAAATTCATTCATCTTTTTTGTTAGTTTTATTTATTATTTTTTTTATTTCTGGTGATTTTTATTTATTTTTTCTCTTTTTTTTTTAATTTCATTTTTTCAAAAAAAAAAAAAAAGTTCTTTAGTTCCTATTTTTTTTTTCATAATCTAATTCTACCTTTTGGCTTATTTTTTTTTTTTTTTATATCAATAAGAAGGATAACTGATATATTATTTTTTTGTTTTTTGTTATATCTCAAAAAACAACATATTTTAGCATATAGTATACCAAATCAGTAGCAGTTGAAGTATACTATTGCAGTATACTATGATACCCACGTGGTATATACCATATACTAACATGGTATCATAGGGGACTGTCAGTTCATTCCTTCAAGAAAAACACTCAGTCCTCTATGATACCCACATGATATATATTATATACAGATAAGGTATCATAGAACGTTGGATCATTCCTTCAAAAAAAATACTACTCAGTCTTCAATTATACCCACATGGTATATCATATACTGACATGGTATCATACAGGACTGACAGTCCATTCCTTCAAGAAAACATTGAGTTCTTTATGATACCAACCTAGTATATCATGTACTAACAAGGTATCGTAGATAGCAGATTCATTCCAACACTGCTCAATTCTCTATGATGCCCACAGGGTATATTCATATACTGTCAGGGTATCATAGAGGACTGATTCATTTCTTCGAAAAAAAAAAAAAACCCCTCGGTCCTCTATGATACCCACACAGTATATTCATATACTGCCAGGGTATCATAGAGGACTGGCTCATTTCTTCGAAAAAAAAAACACTCCTTAGTCCTCTATGATACCTACACGGTATATTCATATACTGTCAGGGTATCATAAAGGACTGATTCATTTCTTTAGAAAAAAAAAAAAACACTCCCCGCTCCTCTATGATACTCACACGGTATATTCATGTACTGCCAGGGTATCATAGAGGACTGGTTCATCTCTTAAAAAAAAAAAAAAAAAAAAAAAAAAAAAAAACACTCTTCGGTCCTCTATGATACCTCACACGGTATATTCATATACTTCTAGGGTATCATAAGGACTAGTTCATTTCTTCGGAAAAAAACACTCCTCGGTCCTCTATGGCACCCACACGGTATATTCATTTACTGTCAAGGTATCATAGAGGACTGGTTCATTCCTTTAAAAAAAACTCCTCAGTATTTTATGATATCCACATGGTAGATATCTATACTGATACGGTATCATAAAGACATGTTCATTCCTTTAAAAAAGAGCTCAATCCTCAATGATACCAGCCTGGTATATATCATGTACTGAACCATCTTCTATGATATCCTATCAGTATATGATATATACCATGTGGGTAGCATAGAAGACTGAGGTTTTCTTGATGTAATGAACTGTGAGTCCACTATGATACCCTGTCAATAAATGATATACCATGTGGGTATCATAGAAGATCGAGTAGTGTTTGCTATTTCAATTTTATATCATTTTTAGTGATTAATTATCATAAAAAAGTGACCAAAAAATAGAGCCATATTTTAGATATAAATTTTGTTTTTATTTGTAAAATAGAAAATTTCATAATTTTTTTTTTATTAGTTTAGATTTTAATAAATAAGCTAGTGACTTTAGTATCTTTCTTAATTACATCTTATTGTAATCTAATTAATTAATTTCATATATTTTTATTAGTCTAAAAATAATAGATAATATTATTATTTTTTGTATTTTATATTTATCTATAAAACAAACTAAAAGACAAAAAAAGAAGAGAAAACATAAACATAGGAAAAGGACAAAAAGTTAGGAAGACGAACAACCAAAAAAAGGAAAAGAAATTAAGAGAAAAGGGACAAAAAGGAAAAAATACCATAGATTAGGATTTGAGGATTGGAGCCGCATAAATAGGAAACTAAGTAGGCCTTCGGACATGCGATTTGAAATCATGAGATAAAATCAGCGTTTGGACATGCATTTCATCTCATGGTTTCAAACCATGATTCGAAGTCCTAAATCATCTAAAAAGGCCTGATTTTGGGGTTTCAAACCATGGTTTCAAAATTTTTAAATATAAAACTTGACCCATAAGTTTATATTTGTAAAAAAAGACCCATAAGTTGGTAAATATTTCTAACAATTACTCCCACCAATCATTTACCAACCTTTATTTATATCTACCATGTGGGATGATTATATTAAAATTAAAGTAGTTAAATCATTATTCATGTTAAATTTTCTTTTTTATTAAATTAAAGTTTGATCAATTGATGTTATATTTTTTAGAAAAGCCTTTTAGTAGCGTATCGATTTTGTTATGAACTAAAACTTGCTCATTTGGTAAGATTGTATAAGAATTAAGAATATTTTGATAGTTTTCACAACTTGTGTGTGTGTGTGTTTTTTTTTTTTTTTTTGTGTCTATAAGAAAAAATACAACTTAAGAAATTCAAATTGCATGTCTAAACATGATTTCAAATCATGATTTCATCTCATTATTTCAAATCATGGTTTCCAACTATGTCCAAACGGCTCCTAAAACCCATTGTCCGCTGCAAATAAAGGCTGCTGGGACCATACAAGCAAATAATCTCGGGTAAATATTTTCAAGCGAAGGAGCATTACGGGTAAATAAAACCATTGGGGGCAAATATATGTAATTATTTTGCTTGTAGTGGGCAATAGTGTTGTTTCTCCAATTTTATTTCAGATATAAATTATGTATGTAGAATTATTAAAAATTTCGTTAATTTTTTTTTTTTTTTGAGATATAAAGAAAACTTAAAAGAATACGAAAATATTAAAATATGTTTGCAACAAAGTATGTTTATTCCGTCGGTTGTTAGCTTCAGATGAAATAGTTAGTATTATACACTTGAAACTTTACCTCATTAGGTGTGATTACTTATGTAAAGCTTGTTAAACCCCAAATTTTCTCATATAATTTGTTTCATGAAACTTATTAGTATTTTAGGAAGATGATTCACATGCTAATAACTTTATTTTTTGATCAGCCAAGTTTGAATACCAAAGATTTACAAGCTTTATTAATTATAGTACCTTTTTTTTTCGCTGAGAGAATTAATTACAGTACTATCTGTTTGTGCTAAAATCTCACAATTCTAAATCTAACCTTGATCCATATCTTGATTCGTCAGCTATCCCAATTGTCAAAATAAAGAGCTCTCACAGTTACGAAGAAGCAAAATCCATGACTATGATAAGAACCAAAAACAGTTTTAATGTACAAAAATCTCTTTAACAGCTCGAGGGGCCTCCTTGGCTGTAGGTTTTCCTTTATGATGTTCTATTTCCTCGGTGCAAGCCGCAATTGCTTTACTGAGGACAGATATACCTTGCTGTTGCTCCAAGAAATAAAGCACAAATAGTCATCTGAGATTTGGATTCCGTTTGAAATTTGACATAAATTTAAGAGGCAGGAAAATCATAGGGCAAGAAATAAATTACAGGGTATGTGCTTCATTAATCAAACACCTAAACCCTGCCAACCAAGACTGCAGAAATAGCAAATCATAATCCAAGTGTTGCATCAAAGAGATGAAGAGCAGCACTCTTCAGCATATGCGAAATTCATCTGAACAACGGAATAGCACAACTACTAGACTGTTCAACTCTTTGGTGTAGTCTAGCGGTTGTGTTGTTCCATTGTTCAGAAGAATTTTGCATATGCTGAAGAGTGTCTTTCATACTCTTTTGTGCAAAACATTCTTTCGGCGTGTGATTTATGGAGAGCAACACTCTTGGATACCACAAGCCTAGTCCGACTCTATTAAGAAGCAGAATTTTGCAACCAATCCACAAAATGTATTAGTTTCCTTTCACTCCTTGTTTTCCCCCCCTTTCTGTGACTTATTTGCAACTGTCCGTCTTTAGAAGAGTGCGACAAATTGGGTTACTACAAATCAATGCTCATGTTAAGAAAGAATTGTTTTGCGACAAAAGAATATGAAACACTAATAACTAATGACAAATAAGGAAAGGGAAAATGAACATAGATTTCTTGAATTTCAAGTCTAAGCTTTCTATTTAAAAGTATTTAAAAGGAGGGTTAAGGGACCCACTTCATCATATATAGTAAACTACAATAACTGAGAAGAAACTTAGACACCTAGAAAGCATAAAAAACAGCTGATTAAAAAAGATATCATCTATATATGTCTATATATATATAATTGCAGGACAAAGGTCCGGTGATGTGACACTCTCACAAGCCAGCATTTGTTTTTATCTAATTTTTCCTTTTTTTGGCAATTTCTCCTTAATCTTAAAAAAGTTGGGAATAGAAAGAAAAAAAACCGTTTTATATATTTTAATATGGACTCCAAAAGTCGATTCCCAAATGGCAAAGCCCTCTGTAACTGGGGGCTTTTAATTAAAGGTGACAAAAAGGTTTGAAAATTGAGTTGGATAACTCTAGTTTTTTTAATTAGGTAGGGGTGATAAACTGTGGATTAATGATTAGGGAGTTTTGACTTGCCCCAAAGTTATATTTTTAACACTTTGACCCCAAGCTTTATTTTTTACACTTTGCCCCCAAATTTTGTTTTTAACACTTTGCCCCCAAGTTTTATTTTTAACACTTTGACCCAACCCATATAAACCCTACAAAGCAAAAAAAAAAAAAAAAAAATAGGCGCCAATTTTTCATTTTGCCTGCGCCGTTTCCACCATTTTTGGCTCTTCTTTTTTGCTTCGTTTCTTCTTCTTCTTCTTGCTTCTTCTTATTCTGCTGGTTTCTTCTTCTTCTTTTTCGTCGTCCACTGTTTTGCTTTCTTCTTCTTCGTCCGCCATTGTTTCTCAAGAAAGAAAAAATAAGACCACCGAATTTTCCAATTTTTTGACTGGATTTCTTTCGTGTAGCACTGGGAATTACTTTATAAGTGTTTTCCTCTCATTCCATTGTTCTGCTTTCTTCTTCTTCTTCATCCGCCATTGTTGCTCAATAAACAAAAAAAAAATGAGACCGCCCGATTTTGCAATTTTTTGACTGAATTTTGTTCGTGTAGCACTGGGAATTACTTCATAAGTGTTTTCCGCTCATTTGGTAAGTAAAACAATATTGTTTTATTTCAATTTTTCATCTGGGGATAAATCTACTGATTTTTCAACAACTTACAGTAGCTGTTGTAGTTGTTGCAACAGATAATGTGGTTGTTGCAACATATAATGTGGTTGTTGCAACTTCTACAACAGATTATGTAGTTGTTGTAATTGTTGCAACCATTTCTAAATACATTATTTTATAAATAACCTGCAACAACTGAGTGAGTGGTTGCAATAGATATTCCACTTGTTGCAACAACTCAATGATCTGTTGGAGTCAGCTTCAGTTTTTGTCTGAAACAGAACTCAAAAAACTGAAGCTGCTTCCAACAGATTATTGACTTGCTGCAACAAGTGTAATACTTGTTACAACAGGTAATACACCTGTTGCAATAACTCACTAATCTGTTGGACATCTTCAATAGTCTGAAACAGAACCCAAAAAAACTGAAGCTGCTTCCAACCGTATTATTGACTTTGTCAGAACAAATGGACTACTTGTTGCAATAGGTAATACACCTGTTGCAACAGCTCACTAATCTGTTGGACATCTTCAATAGTTTGAAACAGTACCCCAAAAAACTGAAGCTGACTCTAACAGATTAGTGACTTGTTGCAACAAGTTGATTAAATGTTGCAACAAGTAGTCCACTTGTTCCAACAAGTCAATAATCTGTTGGACCAATTGCTGCAGCTGTTTGATTTTGTTATAGTTTGGTATGTACTCTCATGACCAATTTTTTGTTAAACAAAATATCTTCAGGTACCTCGAACACCACTAATGGAGGACTCAAAAACAATAGGGGTTGATTGCCATGGTGAATGGATCGAAAAGAACAATCGATATATTTGGTGATGGAAGGATAATGACACGTTAGAGACGATAGCGATGACTATCCAAAGAGATGTTGTGTTTGATGATTTTGTCGAATTAACTTGTGAACCAAAAGATCTTGCCATCACTTACATGCACAGCTCTTTTTAAAAATCAGAGGGTCTTGCCATTTAAGATAACTGATCAGGTTTGTTTGCGTGCTTATTTGAATGATGTAGCTAGGCCCATTTTAAGGGTATACGTTGTTGGAAACCCGGTATAGAACCACAATTTATCTTAAGACCAACAAGATGTGTTAAATAATGAATTGGATGGGGTGGATGTGGTATCCTAGATAATGGAAGTGGGGATTGTAGCGGTTCTATTTTTTCCGATTCGTAGTTGCACTTGCCTCATTTAAAAAGGAAAGTGTCCCGGGGAAGTACGGTTGTCAATCGTACCGGGAAAAAGGAAAAAATATACTTCTACGTGGATGGTGCTCTAAATGGACTTATTTTAGAGTCGCCACCTAATTTTTAGGAAAATTAGAAAAACTGATTCGAAAAGGGTTCATTTAAAGTGGGTAAGTTTTAAAAGAATCCTAATCTAACCAAATTATGGGTAAGGGTTCTGGTGATCCCTCGGGGAAGGTGTTAGGCACCCCGGTATTAAGGATCCGTAAAATACGGTTGACCTACGGGTTCTAATAGTACGCCTTTGTAAAATATAAATTGATTTGTGATAAAAACAGTTTTTGTTTCCTATTTCCGCAAATAGAAATTAGTCATTCATGCAAAATATACCCCGTTTCAAGAATCAAAATCGGTAAATTTTTACCCAAAATTGGGTGTTTTAGGGTGTCGGACTAGAACACTTAGGCTAATACCCGAAGGCTCTTAGCCTAAGTAGGAATCTACGTAAGTCCACCCAAAAAATAGTTTTTGAAAAATATTTTAGAGTATAGGAAAATAGTTTTTAAGAAAATAATTTAGGAATACTACTATAGTCCATATAATATTAAATATTCCATTTTTTGTTCTATCTTTTGCCAAGTTTTAATCAAACTTTATTCTTTTTAGTCTAGGTCTAAATAATCATATTAGTCTCACAAGTTTTATCCAAATCAGTCCACATGTCCAAGTCCATATGTTTTCATAAATGTTCAAACCAATCCCACATTTTACAAAGTCGGCAGTTTTGGTCCTTTAATCAAATCAGTCTCAATTTGCATTAAAGTCTCAAAATTAATCTTGATTTTTGTAGTAAACTCATTTTGGCGACTTTAAAATACGACAATCTCATAAGGGTTCCAATTGACATAATAATTGCACAAATAATAACTTAAAATGCGTAATCTAAAGGAGATAGAGAATTTGGGCCGACCAAGACCAAAAAGAAAATGTTTATGCAATCGGGTTCATCTTAATTCCAACGTATGCTCCATTTCGCTCCAAGTTGGGGTTGACTCGATCTAGATACGTTAGCGGGCCCCATTGGGGCCCACCAATGGGTTTTGGATGACAGAGAGGTAAAGGACATACATGACATTAGTATACATTCACAAATTAACTAAGTACAAAATAAAAACTATAATGATTATTACAATGCCAAAAATGAATTACATCAGCTCTGGGCCAAGGCCAACTTAATACTTAGTAACGACAGAATAACGAAAAAACAGCGTAAGTATGCAACATGCCCATAAATAACCACAACAATAACCACACACGGATAATAGGCCCAAATGACAAGCCCAGACTGAAAATTTCTTAAGTATAAAAGGTAATATACATGATATACCACAGATATACCGTGGCATTTTTATCTCAAATTTTTGAACCATGATACACATGATATACTGGGTGATGGGTCTGTATATAAAGAGAAAAATCCTTCAAAGGGACATACCCTCATATACACTGGATATACACTATATACTCCTCCCCTAAATGCCACAATCTTCCCAGCAAATGCCAAAGGGTTTTTTCAAAGTTTATACTGCTCAATATTCAACTAACAATTAGGCAAATACGCAGTCAAGGATAACTTCAAATAGGGGCATCAAGAGACAGTCCAGCTAACACAAGAAAGGGGGGTAATAAGCAATTTCAAACCAAACTTAAGTTACTCATGAACCAGCTTCAATATACTAATGCAAAGAGTAAATTTTGTAGCCAAAACATGATCAATTAGACTAGAATAGGACAATACCAATCCAGTTTTTGACAAACTTTCTTGTCTCCACTTCTCTTATAAAGGAAACTTGTAATCACAGGTTTTTCTTAGCCTAACTTAAACAATTACCAAACTATCAACAAAGTTTACAAACTGAATTCAACACATCTTTCAGGAATTCAGGGATACTAAGGATTCAACAATGGTGCACACAAAGCCCCTAGTCACAAATCAGGCTAAGCTGAAACAAACCAAAGTGAACAGTTTGGCAAGGCAGCACCGATTCTAAAAAAAAAAAAATCCAAGTGGATGAAAAGTTGAAACTCACCGGATTCCCCAAGCATTATATGTTATGCCAAGCCCATTTCTAGTCCAGAACCAGTTTATTAATCAAGTCTTAATTACTATCATGGGAACTTCATTTAAATATAGGGTCAAGGACAAGCAATTAGGTGAACCAAAGCATACACCCTTTCACAAGAGGTTTAAAGCCACTTTTACAGTTTTAGCAGTTGGTGGGCAGAAATAAAACTCATAGTTCAAACTTCAATAGCCCATTCAAATTGCATTACAAAACTTAACAAGAATCATGGAGATCAACTTTGGTATAGGAGAATGTCACTCAGTTTCCATTTTTTAGACTTGAGAAAAAATAAGCAAAATTGCAAGCCATAATACAATCTCTAATCTTTAAGTCAATAGGTTTGTTTTCTTACAATTTTAATCAATTTTAGTCTTGTTTAGCAAGTAGCAAACTCAGTTCTCCTTTAAGACAACCAAATGAATTTAAGACAGTGCCAAATTTCAAGATAACACATAGCAACCATTTATGACTTCAAGGTCAAAAATAGGTTCTTTTAAACCTCTACATGACTTAGATGATTCAAAACAGAAATAGGTATTAAACAAACAAGGAATTTCTAATCTTTGTTATTTCAACTCTTGGTATTTCAACTAAGCACAGATAAGCATTTAAGAACTGATTAGGCCTCATTTTAACAGAATAAGTCTCCATTTTAACTCTCATACCAACAATTTGTAATCTCAGGGTCCTATAGGCTATTAACTCACTTCAACCCTGTTAGAACACTCAACCAATTTTAGCGAATCATGAGACTCATTTTATTCCTTCTTTCAAAACAGTAATGACACTCAAGCAATTTCCAGAATTTCAAATTACAATCAACTTCCAAACATGGCATAAGGCCATCTCCACAAAGAAACTGTAAGTTCATTAGATAAATCAAGTTTAAAGGACTTAGGACTAGTTTTTTGTATCATAGATAGTAGAGGGATGACAAGACATGATCATTAGATTCATAGTAAACTCAAAGTGCCTAGTGTTACAGGGTACAACTTTTCCATGGTCCCCTTAGGTCTCTATATCTTAAATAGATACAAACACTAAGTTCTTTAAATGGAATCTTAAAGTGGCTTTAGAATCACATATAGATAGACAATGCATCAAACAAATTGAAACAATAAATATGGAAAAAGCTAGAGTAGGGTAATACCTTTCTATGGGGCAACCAAAAGATCAAAACAAGAGAGATGTATCACAACTTCAGCACCAGCACTCAAGCCCTTGGAAATCAACCTTTTCTTTGGAAACTTTTCTTTTACTAGTATATCTAGAGTAGTCTAAAATAGAATATGTATTTGTAGTGCCTTTGTATATCTAGTAGTGATATAGTATAGTCTATAGTCTATAGTCTATATATATAGGTGGTATATTTGTTGAATATTTCTAATATATTTGGAGATAAGAAGGATTTTTTACTTGGGATTTTCTAAAAAAAAAAAAAACCTAAAAGGAAGAAGACCCTCTCTCATGGACAATTCTTTCTATTTATAGGATTAGAAATAGGTCTAAGGGACAAAAATGGAAAGGAGAGTCCATCCACCACCGAATTCCCCCCAATTTGAAACCCTCATTCAAAAAATTCAAAAATCTAGTAAAGTTCCAACAAAATTACAACTAATTTCTGTACTAATTCGTACCTTAACCAACCAGAATTTCACATATCACACAATATAATAAATTTATATCCTAAAATCAAAAAATAAAATCCAAAAAATCAGCAAAATACTAGGGTAGTACACCTAGTCATTAATAGGACAAAAAACCAGTACATTCAACGGCTAAATAGGATAGAAACCCCTAAAATAGTACCCAATCTGAGGGAATTTCTAGGAAATTTCCCTAGATTCCCTCATTCAAGTGTGCATGGCGCACAAGCTGGCTAAAGGCTCATGGCCTCGCCCATGGCAACCATCCATAAGAGGAAACCTAAGTAACCTCCGAAAGAAAACCCAATTTGCGATTGGTAATTAAAAATTATACAAAATTGAACCTGGAAAACGTAAGAGCTCATGACTGGGCATGAAAGCCCTTACAAATCTGGCCAAAAAATGGCAGTGAAATGTCGTGGCATCGCCGCCATGGCAGAACCCTAAAGTCGCGTATAATCGCCTGAAGGAAGAGAGGGAATTGGGGTGGGGAGGAACTGAGAGTGGGGGGGGGGGGGGGTGGAACCCCTATTTTTTTTTTTAAGTTTCCCCCTTAGTTTTTTAAAAAGGTTAAATTCAATCCCCCCTCTATTTTAAGTTAGAATAATACTAAGCATTAAAATACGCCCATAACTTAAATAAAAGTAATTATTTAAGCAGATTAAAGTTTAAAACTCATAAATTTAAAATATTAGCTTCAAAACAAGCCTAATATTGATATAGTTTCGGAGAATATTAAAAATGTAAAAAATACGGTCCAAATGAACAGTAATTCATACGTCATCTTAATTAACAATATTCTTGAGCTAAACGGAGCAGGATACATATCTTCTTTTTGAATTATATATATGAAAGTAAATAACTCGTAATTTTCTCGCAATTATCAATTTTTACAGAATAATAATTAAACGTCAATTTTTTGCAATTTTCTCAGAATTTTTGAAATTTTAATTTTTGAGGAGCATCCTTGCTCCGTCTTTGACTTGGGAATTTTGAAAATTTAAAATACGCGTCTTATGAGGTGAAAATTAGGTGTCAACAGGGCTGACCAGATTCCTATAACCGAAGTTGCGAGCAATACAGTGGGCACTACACAATCAATACAGCCTAGCCATGTTCAAGATGATGAAACCGGTTTTTATAAAGAAATGTCATTCAAGAACAAGGAAGCACTAGCAACTTCGTTGAAACTTGCTTGCTTGAAGAAAAATTTTAGAATCAGAAGGTGATTAATTCGCGTATTGTGTATTGCTTCAGAAGTGTACATCCAGTGCAAAGTGGTGGGCGAGGGTCAGAAGCTTTTAAGTTCGATAGATTTTTTATCGAACCTACATAAAGCATCACACATGTGGTCTCGAGTACATTACGAGCCATAATCCACATGCTTTACGGCACAACAAAGTCATTGGTGAATACTTCAAAGATAAGTTTCCTTGTGGTAAAGGCCCATCTACAAAAGATATGAGTCAATCAATCCGTACAGAATTGGGTTATGAGGTAAGTTATTGGAAGGTCTGGAAAGGCATGGAGATTGCAAAGGCTTTGACAAGAGGGAGACATGAGCACGGGTATACGGTGCTTGATGCGTACCGTTATATGCTTCGTTCTGCAAATCCAGAAAGCAAGACGACATTGAAGGTTGATGAAAATGGGAAGTTCAAGTATTTTTTTTGTAGCCTATAAGGCTTGGATGCTTGGTTTTGCGCAAATGAAAAAAGTCATAGCTGTCGATGGGACATTCTTGAGGAGCAAGTGCGAAGGAGTGTTGTTGTCAGTAGTCGCACAAGATGCGGAGAATCATATTTTTCCGGTGGCATTTTCTGTAGTGGACGAGAAGTGTGATGCTTCGAACAAATATTTTTTTGAACAAATGAGAAGCTATATATAGGACACCCCTGAGTTATGCATAATTTCTGATAGACGTCCAAGTATCAAAAAGGTGGTTTCAATTGTCTTCCTTACGTGTCATTATGGTTTTTGCATGAGGCATTTAGGGGAAAATCTAAAAACCACCTTTCACAATGGGGTGGTCATATATCAATTGTATAAAGCAGCAAAATCATACAATATTGATGTCTTCAATAACCATTTCAATCAAATCATAGATTTGGTTCCTGGGGCCGCCGAACATCTTGAACGTCTTTGGATTCCACGGATGGAGCGGGGCATTACCGCTTTGAAAATAGGTATTTGCATATTTCTATTTTCAACAAGTAACATATCTGCTGCAACTAATAGGTTACTTGTTGCAACATATATTCTACTTGTTGTGATTTTTCCAACAGCTGAGCCACCTTTTCCAATACTAATATGTTTGTTTGTCAGGTATAATTTTATGATGACAAACGCTGTTGAGTCGGTGAACTCAATGTTCAATGTTGAAAGAGAATTTTCCATTATTGCTCTATTTGATATCATAAACAGGAGGTTTACTGAGAAATTTCATGAGAGGCATATGGAGTTCATCGACTCACCAACCATCTTTGTTCCCTCAATAGGAAAAAAAAAATCAAAATTTGTCAATTTGGGGAATAAGTTATTGGCCCATCAAATTGCCAACTACAAGTTCAGCGTCATCGACCATGGTTCAGTTGCAACAGTCGATCTGCAAAGAAGATCTTGTACTTGTAGAGTTTTTGACCTGGACAAAATACCTTGTCCACATGCTATGGCAGTGCTTCGAGTCCAATATGATAAAGACTTTGGAAGGTGAATTTTTGACTACTCATCTCCATAGTATAGGGTGGAGAATTATATAATTGCATACTGTGAGGAAATGAATCTCGTGCCTTCTAAAGAATCTTGGAAAGTTCCTATGGAGATTTTAGAGAGAGAAATACCTCCTCCGCATGTTGATCCGAGCAAACCGGGAAGAAGAAGGACAAAGAGGAGGCGTGGCATCATTTGCAACGACGAAAAAAAAAATGCTCCATATGCAAAACAACTGGCCATAAAAAAACTACATGCCCAAATCGAATTGGTCCATAGTTGTTAATCTTGTAATGTCTTGTAATAATAATTACTATTGTTGGTGTTTGTGAAATTGGATTTTATGACATTTTTATGTTGTTCTTTCTTATAATGGAAAATTACATTTGTGTACATTAGTGAACTTGGTTTAAATGATATGTTGATCTTGCTCAAATCACCAATGTATGTTTTGTGGGTTTGCAATTTCTGAATAGTTTCCACCAAGCAATAATTCTGTTGCAATAGCTTTATAACTTGTTGGGATTTTCCCAACTAGTAATCGGACTTGTTGCAGCAACTAGCTTAACTTGATTTTCCAACAAGTGACATGACTTGTTACAGCAAGTTATTTGGTGTTTTGAGTTTTTACAACAAATGGAATGAGTTGTTGCAGAAACTCCTTAACTTGTTGTGTTTTATCCAACAAGTGCTATGACTTATTCAACAACTATGTTACATGCTGCAATAGATTATGCGATTGTTAAAAGATATTATGCGATTCTTTTATGACAGTTATGCAATTGTTGCAACATATTATGCAATTGCTACAACGGATTATACAATTGCTGTAACAGATCATGCAATTCTTTGCGTGAGATCATGTAATTGTTGCTGCAACAACTAGGATATGAGTCACGTATATTTAGTGATCAACAAAGGAATCAATGATATTTAGTGTTAAACAAAGGGATTCAATGATATTTAGTGATTAATATATTTATCTACTAACATCCTTAATGGATTAGATTGTAATTTCATTGATTAGATGGGTAATTCTAAGTGTATTCTTCCCAAATCGAGCGATCGTTGGAGTAATTTGATGAGAACTACTTGATTCACCCATATTTAGATGTAAACAAAGAAAAGCAATGATATGTATTGTTTAGTATATGTACATAACCAATTTGATGGTATTCTGAGTCAGGACATATGATCAACTAAGTGTATTCTTCTTAAATCGAGCGATCGTTGGAGTAATTTGATGAGAACTACTTGATTCACCCATATTGGGATGTAAACAAAGAAAACCAATGATATTTATTGTTTAAACTATGTAACCTGTTTAAACAAGTTACTCATCTGTTGCAACAGATTATAAACTTATTGTAACAAATTATAAACTTGTTGCAACAACTGACTCATCTATCGCAACAGCTAATCAACTTGTTGCAACTTCTTCAACAACTGCCTCATCTGTTGCAACAACTGCCTCATCTGTTGCAACAGATTATCAACTTGTTGCAACTTCTTCAACAGCTGTTAGATTTGTTGCAACAACTGACTCATCTGTTGCAACAGATCAGAAACTTGTTGCAACAGATTATCAACTTGTTGCAACTTCTTCAACAGTTGTTAGATTTGTCGCACTAACTGACCCATCTTGCAACAACTGATGCATCTGTTGCAACAGATTATCAACTTATTGCAACAACTGACTCATCTATTGCAACTGATTATAAACTTGTTGCAACAGGTTATCAACTTGTTGCAACTTCTTCAACAGTTGTTAGATTTTGTGACTTGTTTGAAACTACTAAACATAATGTACTGAACACAACTTAAATACTGAACACCTAATATATACTTAACAAAATGTCTTAAAAAGGTACTGAACACCTAATATATACTTAAATTACATAATGTCATAAAAAAAACACCTAATATATACTTAAATTACATAATGTCATAAAAAAACACCAAATATATACTTAAATTGTTCAACAAGCCACATTTAGGTTCCAAAAATCACAAAATTAATAAATTGTTTATCAGCCCATCTTAGGGCTCCAACACCTTTTCAATCACACCTAAGACTCATCTCTATTGCATCCTCCCCACGGAGTTGTCGCTGATTAGACTTTTGAATTTTGTCACAGTTGTGCCGATAAGCAAAGCCTCCATAAAAGTAATTGATCACGAACCGCATGCCCTACTAGTGACATTGCGGGGGAGATTCTTTAGCCTATTGAATTCTCACGGTTCATTGAGTAACTTTTCAGTCAAGTGTGCGAACATGCCACTCTGTTTCAGTAACTTGGGCCACAATTCCATTACAGGCTACATGAGACAAAAGAAAGCATCATTTGGGTAGACAGGAATGTTGCCGTCATACACATTTACCACTCCCTCTTCAATCTTGAACTCGAGAGTGACAAAATGTGTGACATCAATATTCATCACTGTTAAAATCCTCTTTGCACCAGCCCACGAGCAGCCACTCGGTAGGGTCTAATACCTCTACAATAATCGACCACTTCATCATCCCACTTGAATTTAGCAAGTCTAACCTCCAAAGGCACGACATTCGGAACTGTACTCTCATTTATCAATTTTGTGTACCTCTTGAGAATGTTATTGTAAAAGTTGAGGCCCAGGATTATGTCAGAGGAATCATAGTACTCAGGGAAATTGATTTACCTCATACGCATTAGAAGCAGGACTTCATCTATACTCTAAAGTAAAAGTAGTAAAATAGTTAGTTACTTGTTGTAAAAAATAAGTAACTTATTGCAACAGATTATCTACTTGTTGCAACAGCTAGTTAACTTGCTGCAATAGATTCAATAAAATAAAAGACCTGTTGCAACAGCTAGTTAACTTGCTGCAACAGATTTAACAAAATAAAGGACCTGTTACAACAACATACTGAATTAGATAGATATATACAAGTGTTGAAACTTACCTAATCCTCCCACCAAATTTCCATGCTTGTCAAAGCCTTGAAGTCTGGGGCTCCAAATTCATGCATTGAGTACATGGTTTTTCCACTCTTTTTGGCTTTGATTGCGCCTCTAAACCTTTTTCTTTCTTTGGGCATGTACATGCTTGAGAATGTCCACCTTCTTTAGCACTTTTGGCCCAACATCAAGAAGAGGAGTCTCGATTGACTTACTGGGAGTAGCAACAGGTTTCCTTGATCTAACTGATGCAAGTGCCTTGGCAATTGCTTTGCTCCTCCTCCGAACATGAACATGAGTATAGGGTGAGGAAAGGTTCTTTGATGGATTAATACCCCTCTTGGATATCAACCTCTAGATAGAAGTGTTTGTGGCTTCTTGGGCCTGCACCAACTCCTCCACCTTTCTAATCAAATTATCCATTTTCTCGTAGCAAGTGGTGCATTCACAAGCACATGAGGGCACCTTAGAGGTACCGACACCAACATCAGAAAATCTTCTACCACTCAATCCACCACCACTAAAAGTACAATCAAATCCTCCAACACTACTAAATATAACAATTAGAGTAAATCCACCAATATCAACATCATCATCTTTTAATTTTCCCCCAACAATACTTGTCGAGACATCATCACCAACACCACCACCACAACAGTATCAATAGGTTGAACAACTCCACCAAAAGCATCAACACCACTACCAGTATCAACAACAACATCACCACCAGCATCAACAACAACATCACGACCAGCAACAAGACCACCACTACCAGAAATAACATCATCAACCCTAGTGATGATCACACTCAGTTTAATTCCTTCGAGCCCATTAATCAATCATTGGCATAGATTCTATGGGCACAAAGGTGACAAGGCATGGCATCTCCAACTCTCTTATTGTCGGGACAAGCCATGGGCTCACAACCTATAACAAGAAAGTAGATATATCAAAATGGTGCTAAATCATGAAAAGCAAAACCTATTTAAAATAAGTTATCAGATTGTTGTAAAAGGTTACACATCTGTTGGACATTGTCCAACAGATAGGTAACTTGTTGCAACAGGTATCTCATCTGTTGGAAATTTTCCAACAGATGGGTAGCTTGTTGCAGGAGGTTACTCATCTTTGGATATTGTCCAACAGATTAATAACTTGTTGCAACAGATTATTGTACTTGTTGTAACAACTTATTGTAATAGATGCAGAAGTTATCAGATTAGCAAATAAAGTGATCTCAAGGTAACGGTTCTTGATTGGTACTTGTTGGACATTGTCTAATAGATTGGTAACTTGTTGCAGCAGGTTGATCATCTGTTGGATATTTTCCAACAGATGGGTAACTTGTTGCAGCAGGTTACTCATCTGTTGTAAAAAACTAGTTGCATGTTATAACAGATTCATCTGTTGGGTAACTTGTTGCAACAGGTTACTCATCTGTTGGACATTGTCCAATAGATTCATAACTTGTCGCAACATATGCATATTTTGTTGCAGCAGATTACAAAAGCTGTTGCAATAAATAGTTATCTGTTGTAAATTATTTAAGCTTACAAAAGTTAAGCTTATTCTATATGAATGTGTTCTAATGCTTACAGCTTCCTTAGAGGGGTTGAAAAGGTCAACACTCAATTTTGTGTTGTTCCTGGCAGTCAGCAAGTCAATCCAAGCGGTATGTTGTTGTTTACGTCTCTTGCCCAAAGAACCTTTGTGCATAAACCAAACTAAGCACACTGCCTCCTTGTGCTTTTTTGAGAAAGTTTTGGACTCCCAATCTTCCAACAATTTCTTCTGAATGTAGCTCTTTCCCACTAAGTCTACCAAAGAGACATCATTCATAGCTTTGGAGCCCTTTGCTTTCTTGGCTGCCTTGGCTGTCCGGGCTGGCTTGGTTAATACAACAGTAGGAAGAGGCTCACATGGATGACATCTCAATCCGGTAACTATGGCAAACTCCTTCATGCCAAAGCAAACTGGCATGCCACAATAATTGATCCAAACCTCATCCTTTCTATCACAAATAATCCTATGCTTCATAAGCTCAGACACCATTGTCATTTGAAACCGCGCAACGGTTTCTTTAGGTAAATTTAAATAGAGCCCAAAGCAGCTAGCCTTGAAGAAATTCTCCAACCCCTGCTACCGAAGAATGCCCCTAAATTTGTCAAAGCCCTTGCCCATGCTTGATTTGACCACAATATCCCCGGACAAATCATTATTTCCATTCAGTGGAATCCTTACGCTGTAGTTTTTAATGCTGAAGCTCTTAACGACCTCGTCAATGGAAAAGTCTATTGGGATCTGTGGCAATACTAGAAGACTCAAGAATATTGGCATCCACATTATGTTTTCTTTCTTCATTACCCTTTTCACTTTCTGCATCTTCTTCACCTCCTTCATCCCCTTCATCTCCTTCTTCTTCATTACCCTTTTCACTTTCTGCATCTTCTTCACCTCCTTCATCTCCTTCAGATGATTTTTCATTATCTTTTTTAGTTCTTTCTAGTTTCTTCATCTTTGTCTACTTCATCATCTCCTCCATCTTCTTTATCTTCTTGTTGTTCTTCACTTTGTTCATTTTTATCACTTTCTTCTTCATGCCCAACAGAAACTTCTACTTGAGAGTTTTTGTGGGTTTCCTCTCTTTCTGAAGCCCCAGTTTCACTAACTCTTTCCTCTAAATTTGTTGATTGACAAATAGCAGTCACAAGTTCATCTAATGGTGTTTGCACCTTGGCTCTTTTACTTTCTCCCTCAGTTGGTTTCTCTCCTTTTCTTTTAACTGGATTCATTTTATCTACACACAGGAGATAGAAAAATAGTTTTAATTGATTAGTGCAACATTCAAAGTAAAAAGGGAAAAGGAATATGTTGCAACAAGTAATCAGTTGTTGCAACAAATTAAGAATCTATTGCAACAAAATATGAAGTTGTTGCAACAACTTATTACTTGTTGTAGCAGATTCTTAAGCTGTTGGAAATAGAGAAACAGTAGCAACAACTTAGCAACTGTTTTGATTTTTTACAACTGTTAATATGTGCAACAAGCACCGCCGCAAAAACTCAAAGAAATTGTTTTGATTTTATCCAACAGCTGTTGGATAAAATCAAAACTTTTCCTAACCCATACCATAACAACAACAACAAAAACATCTAAATTTAACTACAAAACATCTATATTTCACTACAAACACACAACCATCACAAATCTCACTCACAACTTAAACAAAATACACCAAATAGGGGTTTTTTAACCATGCAACCTCAGCAGATGTTTAAAATCGTCAAACAAGTGTCGAATTTATCGCAACAGTAACACCAGTTGTTGGAAAACATCAACAAAATTACAAGCCTTTTTTTCGAAACAATAAGGAGAACAAGAACAAAAACAGCACCAAAAACCATAATTTCACAACCACAACCACTATTTACAAACTCACAAACCCCAACAAGTGCAACAAGTACCCCAAACTACAACAAAACAAACAACATTCAAGACAAACCCATGTTCTTCTTCATCTTCTCTAACCAAAATCATCATTTTCACGCTTTGATTTCAAAACGCTAACTTTTGAACCAAGTGAAAGAAAAACTTTACCTAAGAATGAATAGAGAAGTAGCAGCAATAGAGAGAGAGAGAGAGAGAGAAACGAGTAGCAGCAGTGACGAGGAAGAACAGTGATTTTGAAGAGGAAAAACGAGATGATGGCGCATGGCGATGGTGGGGGTGGTCGCCGGTTTGCTTTGCAGCCTGAGGAACTGCTTTTTTTTTTTTTTTTTGAAATAAAATGAAGTTGGAGTCGCGGGGTTGGGTTGGAAGATTTTGTATAATATGTGTGGGTTTTTGTGTATTTTGTAAAAGATTATAAGTTTTAAAAATTATAATTCAGTACCAATTTAACTTAATCACATTTTTAAGACAAGTTTGACCTTGGCTGGTCAAACTTGTCACCATTTCTAATTAGTAGACTTATTTGTCACCTTTAGTTTATTTTTCCTTGTAACTGGCTGCCAATAAAACAGAACATATCTTTCGCTTCCCAAATGTCTCTCTGTTCAAACGGCTGACATGAAATTTCTGTTTATTGGTATAAAGTTACTTTCTTCCATATCTCCTATTCCGATAGTACACAAGTTCATGATATAATTTGCTTAGTTTTAAATTTTGGGTATAAGTGGACTTGCTCTGTAAAGTTTTGTATCACGCCTTTTTTTGCATTGTTGTTCGAAGTTTTCCTAAGGATGAGTATTATATTGCTTTAAGATTTTGAATTGGATACTCAAGTTTTATTATAATTAATATCTTATTGCTTCTTCGCCTTAATTAGTTGTTAATGTATGCTACATGTGTTTGCTGTGTAAAAGCTTCAGAGATGGGGCCAACAGGGGCAAGGAACTATAAATCGGTGAGCCAGCGGTTCACAGAATTGTGTGTGAGAAACAACAACTGTGCTTGCAACACCGAGGGCTTCCCTGATGGCAAATGCAAAGGCCTACAATCGCCGTTGATTTTGTCTCAGAAATTGTTAAATCTATCTAACTAATGAAGTGAATATTAGTAACTAAAAATTATAGGCGGAATAGTCTGGAAGACCCTGAACTTGTCTAGTTTAGTCATGTCGGTGTTCGTACTTACGAGTTTGTCAACTAAACCCGTCTACCCTTTAATGCCACCTAGGAAATGAAATGTGGAAAATTAAATTAAACCTCCACAACTTCATTCAAAAACATTTTCTCTTTCTTCATCTTCCCCCCCTCCTTTTTTTCACGATCTTGTAGATTTCACTGCCATTAAAAAATCTCCAATCAGTGATAAGTTCTTCACCTCTTCTTAGTTTATTTATGTTATCTCCTTCATGTCCTTTTTGTTTCGTTTGTCATCATCTTCTTTATTGGATTTTAGGGTTTAGGAATTTTTTCAATTAGTATGCAATCACAATATTAGCTTAAGAATCAAATAATACTCTAGATCTCGAACTCAAATGCTCCAGCAAAATCCAAATTTTCAGATTCAAGCTTTAACTTCAAATGGGTTTTGATATGTTCTTCCACTTTTACCTTAACCCAATCTTTTACTTTTGTGTGAATAATCTTCATGTTCTTTGACAGTGATATACAGAGGGATGAGATTCAGGTGGTGATAGAAACTAGGGATGTGGTGGTGACGGGAAAGATGGTGAAAGAGGAGGTAGCAGTTTGAATACTGAGGGAGAAGACGATTCCCCTGTTTTTTCTTATGCAAAATAGGTTACTTGTACATGGAATTTTAGGCCCAATTGATTTCTTAGCTTTACAAGTGATTCGAAAAGGCTTAGATGATTTGTCAGGTTCGAATTATTTTGCCGTGTAACTTCGTTGGAGTTTACAGCGATACGGAGATAAAGTGAGGAGTCTCTTGTAATAATATATATATATATATATATATATATATATATATATATATATATATATATATATATATATTATTTAATTTTCTATTTTTTTTTAATAATAAATTTGTTATTCCACGCTCTTTATGCGTGTATATCTCACACATTTGTACAGCTCACTCTTATAAATGCCACATAAGCTAGGTCAATGGTCAAAAGGATTTAAAATACTCTGCTTTAAAGGGTAGAGGGGTTTAGTTGGCAAACCTGTAAGTACGAACACCGACATGATAAAACTGAACAAGTACAGGGGTCTCTCAGACTATTCTGTATATATAGCACGAAGGCTACTGTTTTGAATACTATTATTATTGAATATAACTTTTTAGTATTTGATCATTAAATTAATACTATTTGACATGTATAGGCCTAAATGGTTTTATAACTAATTTTAGTAACACAGTTGGGAATGTCGATGAAGTTTATGCCCCCGGTTTTATATTTCACAGCAATTCATGTCCTTTGAATGTTGACTTTGCTAGAATGTCTTACGATTTTCCTTTTGTTGCAGGTCTTCAATGAAGGCTGTAAGAGCTGCGAGAAACAAATAGTTGCTGAAGATTTTAGCCAAAAAAACAAACTTTGTTGGTAATGACTCCCTCTCTTCTTCTTTGTCCCACATTTATATTTCCAGATTTAAAAAACACATGCCACATAGAAGAATCCTTGCCCATCCTTGTATTTTCATTGCGTTTTAAGCTTCAATTTCCTATTTTGTCAACCCGATTTTATTCCATGTTATTTATTTTGCCTACTCAAGTCTATTGCCACTTTACACATGCATTACGGCCTTGGGGGATGTATATCTTTGTTACATTTTCCCTTCTTTAAACTGTTACAAGGACATTAATTTGTTATATGTATTTTTTCTTCTTTAATATGAGCCTTAATAATTGATTGTGATATACGAGCAGTTGACATGACTAACTATGAAATATTAAATAACTAAGAGCTTATTGTTGTTAACTGAGTGGAAGTACTATGATGATATTGCTTACTAATATTATAGATGCCTTTTCGATTGACACAAAATTAAGACTGAACAACGAAAATGGAGTTCTTTTTTCTTTTGATTTGTATTGTGTCTATTTATATAGGGATAAGGCACCATTACCCCCCTGAACTATACCCGAATTTGCTACGACACACCTTACCTTTCCCTGGGCCCTATTACCCCCCTAAACTTATTTAAAACGGAATAACCCCCCCCTAAATGCGATGTGGCAAAGAGAGTGTGTTTCACTCTCTTTGAGAGAGTGAGAAACATAAAAAAGGGGAAAACTTAATTTTTTTTCTTAAAAATCTGCATTTTCTTAAAAATTTGAAAATAAATCTAGTCTTCCACATTTAGTTTTAAAAAGAGGGTTTTCCACATGTTAATAAAATAATTAATTTTTTCAAAATTTTATAAAAATTCAGTTTTTTTCACATTTTGGCAAGAAAAACACTTTTCCGTATTTTATTTGAAAAATAAAAGTGTCCTAAGAAAATGAAATCATGAAAATCAAGATTTTTTAAGACATTTTAAAAAATAATCAAGTTTTCCATATTTTTAACAAATCCATTTTTCCATATTTAAAAAAAAAATAATCATTTTTCGCTTTTTTTTTTTCTTTTTAAAAACGGGTTTTAAAAAAAAAACAAATTTTCAATTTTTTTTTTAAATCCTTTTTTTTTAAAAGAAAATTCAGTTTTTTAATCCATGTTTTTACTTTTTTTTTTTTTTTTAAATGGCTTTAAAAAAAATTAAATTTTCAAATTAAAAAAAAAAGACGGGTTTTAAAACTCATTTTTTTTAATGAAAATTCAGTTTTTTATTTTTATTTTAAAAAAAATTGGCACGTAAGCTGAAAAAATTAAAAAAAAAAAGAAGAAAACAAATAAATACACATGTGGCAAGGAGAGTGTATTTCACTCTCCCATATGAGAGTGGGCATCAGCGGAGAGAGAGAATTATTCCGTTTTAAATAAGTTTAGGGGGTAATAGGACCCTGGGAAAGGTAAGGTGTGTCGTAGCAAATTCGGGTATAGTTCAGGGGGGTAACGGTGCCTTATCCCATTTATATATTTGTATACTTTGCATTACATCTTCATGTTATTTGAATAGAAGAAAACTTTAGAAAAACACAGTTCTATTGTCTAATATAAATATACCAAATACTTGAAATACATGTGTTTACTAACAAGTATCTAAAAGATTCATGTATTAAAGTTACACTCATACCCTTTTTGAAAGGTGGTTGAGGGATTGAGGGCGCTTTAGGTAAAAAAAAAAAAAAAGATTACGCTCATTCAATGACATATATTCCTTTAATTTATCCTTTTGAAAATATGCTAATAAAAAGTGCAATTCATTTAAAATAAATTAAATTGATAAAACTTTCTTTATGTCCTTGCTTTCTTTTCTTACTTATCATGGTACAACGAAAGTATTTGATCTCTTGATGAGCACTTTTGATACACACGAATTTACCATTTCATTTTTTTGTCCTTTTAATGTTTTTGTTATATGATGCAGAGAGGGGAGTGATTAAAACTTGAAAATCGCACGAAAGATTGAGAATGGAGGAAGATTACAGAGAGAGGAAGGGAAGAAAGGAATATGCAAAAAAGTCTACCCGGGGAAAATGGTCAAAAAATGTGTTTCTGGGAAAAAATGTGTCAAAGCTTCAGGTTAGAATATGGCAAGTTATTATTGCAGCTTAAATGAATCCAAACATGAAGAAATATAATCTACCCACATTAAAAATCATATCATTTCTTATACTATCCTAAAAAATGGGAAGTTCCAAATAACCAAAAGTAAAATAACCCTATAAAATTTAAAAAATCATGATACTCTCAAATAAATAACTAAAATTAAAAATACTTTTAAATAAGGGAAAATGGTCAAAAATACCCCTCTACTTTGGAAAAAGGGCTAAAAATATCCTCCGAACTTATTTTGGGTCAAAAATACCCCTCTCATCCTTAAAGTTTTCAAATATACCCGTCTTGAATGAAATTATCTTCCAAAATAACCAAATCATTATTTAAACACGTTCCATCATTTAAACCCCATCCAACTAAATAATAACCCATAAGATCCCCTTATTCTCCCAATTCCCTCAAACTTCAAACCTACGTATTGGGGGAATAGGGGGATCTTATGAGTTATTATTTAGTTGGATGGGGTTTAAATGATGGAACGTGTTTAAATAATGATTTCAAGTTATTTTTGAAGATAATTTCATTCAAGAAGGGTATATTTGAAAACTTGGGATGAGAGATATATATGATTTTGACCCAAAAATAACTTTATGATATTTTTAGCCCTTTTTCCAAAGTAGAGGGGTATTTTTGACCCTTTTCCCTTTAAATAAATAAATAAATTAGTTCTTCATCAATTACTACATTAACCAAAATTATGTTACCCAGTATCTTCGTTGCTATAACATGAATGTAGAATTTGAAAAGTTGCAATGAGTAATTAATGTAAATTTATCCAATTAATAAATGTGTGAATTTTTTTTAAAGAATGCAAACCAAAAAAGAGCTATAAAAAGGCAACAAATGGTTAGTTCACATCAAATTTCTTTGGTCGCAAATGTCCTCTGACATCTGATATGCGTTTACCATATGTACATTAGTCTATTCTATTCGTTTTCTTCCTTCTTTATGTAGGAAAAAGAAATAGAAATTGGGAGAAGAGCGAGTATGTATTAGGTATTGGAGGTTGGAAATGGAATAGCCCTGAAGAATCAGCTTTCCCACTGCATTCTTCTTACAAGAGTGTAAGAAGTTTATTCAACAATATTAATTTAAGGAACACAATATTTATGTATCATTGTTGATGAAATTTTATACGTGTTCTATTATCCTGGCAAATAGTGTTTGAGTTTATCATTCAAATATTCTTCTTCTACTTCAGGTAGGTTATTGTTACTTTATGTAAGAGAGTATTCTATATCTTTAAATTTCTTTGCAATGGGAAAGTATTTGCTATTCTTTGTAAGTTTAATTTCGTAAATTGACAATTATCGCTACTTACTATCGGAATAAAGATGATTTTCCTAGCATAAAAGAAAAGAGCTGGGTTTTATAAGCGCCACCAATTAGATATTTAAGAATATTGTATAAATGTTAGGAGTACTTTCATTTGGATATAATATTGTGCTACTCTTATAATCACTCTAATACTTACAGGAATCCATGTACATGTATGTTATTTCAATTATAAAAGAATACAAAACATTATGGCTCCTTCGAAGTACACATTAGATTGAAACAATGTATTAGGATTTAGAACTAACTCAAAATCCTTTTATACTGCTTTATTAATTCATTTTTATTACCTAAAACATATTTTTATAATCTTATGTGATTGCTCAACATCTAGAAACTAGTTACTATAAATTACTAATGTCGTTCTATCCTGAATAAATTTATAATAATATCAACTATTATAAAATTACCAATATTGTTTATACCACGCCGGGCTACTCCCTAGTTGATTTATAAGACAATAGCCAGACGGACATTACAATAAGAGTATTTTGACAAAATGAAACACTATATAAGCCTGTATTAATGTTGATTTTTCCTCTTTTTTTTTTTTGTTTTCACGGGTAGGCATGGCCTTACATACAAAACCCTACAGCAATAGAACCACAATTAGATATTACAGGAAATCTGCTGAGCGGTATGCAGAATAGAGAAGCTGTTCTAAACTTTCCCTACTTCATACTATTGGAGCATCTACAAGACTACAACAGTAAGAGAAATATGTGTTTTACCCCGAAATTGAATAATAAGTTGAATTTGCAAATGAGGTATAGGATATGTGGCACTTTAATCTATTTTTTGGTGAACAAAGATGTACATATATATTTTGCTTATGAAATGGCTTAAATATGAGTTGGTGTGCTAAAGACTAGGTAAAGATATTGGGAATTATGTGTTTAAGTTAAGATCTTATATATATTCCGTGCAATGTTTGAATGAAGTGATTCAATGAATTGTTTAAGCTGTAAAACCGGACCAAAGTCTGAGGAAACCAAAGCGAGAGAAGATTTTTATATATATATATTCAAAGTACAAAGCTCTTGGATCTGAAAAGCCAACCCCCAAAAGTGAGGGAATGACTCCTATTTATAGTTTTCCTCTATGGGCCTTCTATACATCATGGAGCCCTTTTAGGATAAAGAAAACCTAATATGGATAAGGTTAGGTCGTACGGTCCACTCGACACCGTATGACCGCTGTCGCAAAACGGTGGCAACAAGATTCCGCGCGTGGAGGGTGAATAATCGATTATGGGACCAACGGCCACGATTAGAATGGTCACAAAGAAACCGGCTAACGGCCACGACGATTCGCCATATTCGAACCGGGCAAACGGCCACGATCAACTCGGCCATGTAAGGACCGGACCCCGGACTAACCACGATGAGGAGTTATCTCCGGATACAACGAATTTATGCGAAGCTTCGGATCAAACACTATCGTTCGTTTTCTTCCTTTTACCTACCCCGGTTTGCACCGACAAACTTTTACCCGATTTTTACCGTATACGGATAGTCCCCACACTTTCCGGACCGAGGTCATACCGAGTAACGGGAAGGACGAATTGTGGCCGGGGATCCCATTGGCTCGTTCTTATCTTCTCGTTTTGGCGGGAAGCTTGCCACCTCCTTCGCTATCCGCACGTGTCGCACCCCGACAGCCAAGCTCTGCAACCGCCGTTACGCACGTCCTTTCAAATCACGTCGTCATTAATTACGGGACACGTGGCGCTCGCCGATTGGTCGGGATTTGTAACCGCCGTATGACCCAGGCCTATATAAAGCCTTTACCGCCTTCCTTTCTCCACTTTACTTCTTCACTTTCACCATCTTCACTTCAATTTCTTCACTCCTTCACTTCTGTTCTTCATTCTTATTTCACCATCTTCTTTTTCATCGTTGATTCTGTTATCTCATCACCCATACTTGCTGCCTAAATTTATTTTCAAAGAAGTCGTTCCACTCAAGTGTCGCTTTGCTGATTGAAACGTTATTCGTTTTTCCATTTGTGCTTCATTTTCTTTACTTCACTGTTTCCATCTTCCTATCTTCTTCCCCTTATCAAATTTTTAACCTCTCTCCCATTGCAAATGTCTGCCAATACCGAAACCACCTCCCAGGATATTCCCTCGGTTTCATCCCCGAGGAGCCGAACCGGTATCTCGGCCGAAGGAAAAATGTGGCCGAGCCCACGGATTTAGATATAGTGCCGATCAAACCCAATTTCAATAAAGAGTTTGGGGGCCGAGAAGCCTTCATTGGTTTCGGATAGAGGTATGACGTAAGGCGATACCCTTCTTCTATTACCGAGGGATAAGCTCGATCGTGTCCGGGATCGATTGCGGATGGGATAACCGTCCGGTGCAAGTGTTTGCTCTGGCCGGATGAATCAGTGCGACCACCGGGAGGGCTTTTTATATGTTTATACTTATCCCTTCACGCTCGAAGCTCGAACCCATGATTGATCGTCGTATTGGAAATGTCTGGGACCTATAATGTGACCCTTGCACAAATTGGTCCGATAATCTGGAGGACGGTAGCTTGCCTCCGGTTGCTGGCCAACAATGCCAAGAAACCCTTCACGATGGCACATTTGATCCGCCTTTATTCCCCAAGACGATTCCGGGGAGGTGTAATAAAGTTAGCCAAGCTGAGGCCGGAATCCGATCTTCTTAAAAATGGACGAAGATAGACCCAGGTGGTTAGAGCGCTTCGTTTGGGTGAGGACCTCGGATATTATCCCGGAGGAATACATGCCCTTCCCGGAAAAATGGAATGACAACCGTAAGTTTCTCGACCCCAACTTCGTTAATTTATTCTCATTTTCCTTAATTTTATCCTTCGGGCTCACGTTTCCCTTTTTTCTTAATAGCCTTGGCATGGATACCCCCGGTCATCCCACAAATGAACGAGTGGGTCGAAGCGCTCCTTGACCGGCATACACACGAAGAGTTGACATGGGAATCCGGCTCGTGGCCGATGGATTGCCCAAAATCACTGTAACACCGCTTTTGAGTTCGGGTATTACGTCGTCCGCCTTTCTTTAATCCGAATGTTATCCATAACCCCATCAATTTTAGGTTTACCGAAGGATTCGGTTCATCCCCGACCCGGATTTAACGACGGAGAACAAGCCGTGCCGACACCGCATTCGACTCGTAGGGTCATCCAAAATTCTTCTCTTTGCCCAAAAATGAAAGAAACCCGGATGAGGAGACAAACCAAGAAAAGGGCAAGGCGCGTCGTCCGGTCTCCGAGAGAGATGAAGAGTTTGATGTGATCGTTCGTAGGGTCGGTGTGGCCCCCACCTTTGAGTCGGTCCCGAGAGGAAATGCCAGTTCCACCCCTTCAACCGAGGAAGGACCCTCCACTTCGAGCTTCCGCCTACCAAAAGGGAAGAAATACTTTACCCAAAACCTCTTAGGTCTATTGAGTTTGTTGCTATTACAGGTGAAGAGTCTTCCGAGGAGATTCCCCCGCAAAGACCACGGAGATCCGGACTCCGAGTCGGCCCTAACTGGGCGGGACAAGAGTCAAGTACACTTGCAAGATGTACCGAGACACGGGAGGATGCGTTCGTACTGCCGAGGACCCCGTCGTCGGGTTTGAAGCCTCTACTTCGCCGAGGTCGCCGGTGCTATTCCAACCACCCACCGCTCCGAGGTCGGACAATTTGGATGACATGTTTTTGGACACTCGCTCACTGCCGGCGGGGAGGCGCCTAAGGTTTTGGTCATCTTCCCATCCCTCGGGTCACGAGGCGACCGACCGATCCACCGAATCCGTGTCGAGGGATAGCCTAGTGCGCATCTTTCCGGCTCCTAGCGTGGAGCCTAGAGGAACCCGGATCGGCGGTAAAGACATTCGGCTCCCGAAGATTGCGGCTTCTTATCTCGTCGGTCAGGAGTGGCAAGCTACTTAAGGCCCCTCGTGTCGGATTCGAACAAAAAAAATGGGCGGAATCCCTTGGCGAGCTCGATTAGCTAAGGCATGCATGCGGGCAACCGGGTAAGCCTTTCATCCCATGCCTTGTATAATTTGATGTGAGTTTTGGTTTCGTCTAACATCTTGCTTCTTTTGCGAGTGTGGTGCTTGTTAACGAGACCTTCATCCGGACGAAGAAGAGGTTGATGACCTTAGAGCCTTCGGATGCCCAAGGTCGAGAGACTGAGAAATTAAAGATCTTTTGCAAATAAAGAAAGATGAGTCGAGCCAAGCAAAGATCCCTAGCAAACCTTCACCCCCGAGCTCGACGCAACGAAGGCTGAGAACCTTCGGCTAAAGGATGAGTTAGCCGGGGTTGTGGAGAGAAACTGGCTTCTGGAAGAAGAGAAAATCGATCTTAGTCAAGACAACACTCGGTTCTCTTCTAAGCTGAGTGAGCTCGAAACCACCATTTCCCAACTCCGAGGGGAACTCGACTCGATTAAGTCTGATGCCACTAATCTGGCCGAGAGCCACCGACGGCTCGAATCCGAGAGTGCTAAGTATGCAGAGAGAATGAGGGTTTTCGAGCAAAAAGCTGAGGACAGGGCTCGAATGTGCGATGAGCTAAGAACCAGACTCGGGGAGATGACCGAGGCTAATGATACTCTTAAAGCTGAGCTTGACTCGGCTAATCAATATCGGAGCGTCCTCGATGCAGAGAGGAATGAGCTCCTGGTTAGGCTGGCCCGGGCTGAAGCTGATTTGGCAGAAGCCTTGAAAAATGTGGGAGCTGTCGAAGCCTACTCCACGGTTGTAGTGGAACATGAGCGGTGGAGATCTCGGAGGATCACCCTCGAGGAAGCCGAGCGTGGCTTTACCGATCTCCCAGCCCTTATTCTAGAGGCTAGAAGAACCGAGGAAGAAGCAAAGAGAGCTCTTGACTCCGACTCCGAAGACTCAGAACGGACAGAATCCGAGCATTCCGGTTCCAGTCATACCGGATAGGCTAGGGCTTGTACTTCCTTTTGTTTTGTCTTTATAGCACTTTGAACTTTCCCAAATTTCAAGTGTAAAAGATTTGTATATATAAAAAGCGTATCCTTTCTGTTGACCATTCTTTTGTTTGAATGTTTGTTATGATTCTTGTTCAAACTGCCGGTCTTTCCCGAGGATAGTGAACATCGGAGTCGCTTTCGGACTTGTATGATTAGAGTTTTAATCTCATCCGGTATGATTTATCCGGGAGTCGAATAGAGAAGTTTGCCTGCGGGACTTATTTATGCTTTGTGAATTCAGACGTCTCCGAATCACGTTAGGCATTTTTAGGGCCGATATTTTGTGGTTATTCTTTTATTTTGATTAGGTTTGGACACCTGAATCTCTGCTTACACAAATTCTGGTGTAGCAGTCCCCATTTAGGGATATTTAAGATTTAGGCTCGGTTTGCTATAACCTTGTTGCCTTTGCCGTATTTCGGCTGTAATGTCCGGAATCGGATATACGGATAAAATGGTGCCCGATTTTCGGGGCAAAGTACTTTACTAGGAAGATAAATCCGAAATGTATTAATTTGAGTTTTCAATAAACTTCAAGTACTTGTACATCATATGAGGATTTTATCCGTTTCTTACATTTTGCCGTGGCAAATTCTAAGTGGACACGATTCGCTTAGATCGTTTGGTCCTTATATCAAAACCTAATACAGAAGGTCCGGCATTGGTTCCGGCCATAGTGAATATTAGGGGGACACGACTCACTTTTGATCGTTTGGTCCTTACATCGGAATGTATTGTCATAGCCCCTTAGTGCTTATTCGAACTTTGAAGTCGGGTAAGCACTATCAAGCCCCTGGCCGTCGGGTGTTGCCCCCAAATATTCGGTATTCATACTCCTACTTTAGTAACACGTTGTACTTGTCACCTCATTAAAAACCTTATCGGAAAACCCATTTGGGACAAAACCGAGCCAAGGAAAAGAGTGCAACACGTGTTTTCAGACCTAGCAAGTTAACTACGTCGGGCACTCGGCTCCCTGCAAAAAAGAAAAGGTAAGTGAATAAAATAAAAGGGTCCATACCTTAACAGTAGTATCTCTTCAAATGAGCCACATTCCAGTTGTTGCGCAACCGTTGCCCGTCCATGGATTCCAGCTGATAGGACCCTTTACCCGTTATCTCGGTCACCTTGTATGGCCCTTCCCAGTTCGGGCCCAGTTTTCCCTCGTTGGGATTCTTGGTGTTCAAGGTAACTTTTCGAAGCACCAAGTCCCCAATTTGGAAATGTCGAAAGTTAGCTCTCCGGTTATAGTACCTTTCCATCCTCTGTTTCTGGGCTGCGATACGGATGAGTGCGTTCTCGCGTAGCTCATCCGTGAGATCGAGTTTTACGGCCATGGCCTCCTCGTTTGATTCCTCGGTGGTGTAATTGAACCGGAGACTGGGCTCTCCGACTTCTACAGGTATGAGGGCTTCGGTCCCGTAGACCAACGAGAAGGGTGTTGTTACACCTTAGAAATTTCCCTTTAGCGTGCAAGCGAGTAGACTCAAGAAGGGCATGATGAATACGAGGTTTGGGTAAGCAAGGAAGAGTGATCGATAGTCCTAATTAAGATTTCCAAGACATCCGAGTTAAAGCGAGAAAGTTGTTAAGGGAGTCGAGTTATAAGTTAGCGCGTTGGACGAAACTACGGGTATTGAGTTATGATGCCTTAGAGATGTTGTGGAGGAGAGTTATAACGTCCCCTAGATTGTTAATGAAGTGATAAACAAGTGTTAAGAAGGTTCCATAAGGATTGGAGATCAAACGAAACGACGGGAACAACTTTGGCGAAAGCAGTGATTTCCACGACCAGTTCCACGACCAACACTGGGTTCCACGGACCGTGGAACAGTCCGTGGAAGTCCCGACAGCTGAAATGTTCTAAGTTTATATAAGTGATGCCCACTTCATTTTATTCATTTCCATACACGACTTCCACCCTCTCTACACCTCTAGAACCTTCCAAGTATCTCATCCACAAGAAAACCATAGAAATCAAAGATCAACAACAAGAAATCAAGTGAATCAAGTGAAGGAAACCTCACGGAAATCATCTAAATCGAGAGAATCCCTGAGGCGAAACTAGGTTTTGTGCAAAGGGTGTATTATCATCTAAGGCTTGTTCCTCCATCATCCAAGGTATGTTTTATAGTATTTTCATGATGTTAAGAGTATTATAAAGTTGAAACACTTGGATTACAAAAGAATACATGAAATGGGTTAGATATGGAAGAATAATGTCATCTTGAATTGGTAGTTGAAATGAATCACGAAAATGGATATGTAGAGATTATAAAACGCGTTATAAATGATATCTAGAGCATGAAATAAGTATTGGACATGAAAGAATGTGGTAATGGGCTTAGTCATGATTTTGAAGAATTAGAGTAGAATTGGGAAATGTGAATAACATGAATGAGTGACGATTGTTGAGTATGGTATTATGATTGTTGTTGTGGATGGTTGAGGGTTGATATGGAATATGGCGGAAAGTAGTATAAATAAAGGAACGCTGCCCGATTTTCTTTAGCCTTAAGAAGTACGTTATCGTAATTGATTAGCTAATGACGAGACGAACCCTCTTGAAGGTAAAGACGCAGGCATTGAAGGAGGACGAGCCATAGCAGTAGCTAAACGGCAAAGGTATGTAACGTTTAATCCTTTTCCTTCTAAGGCATGAATCCATGTATGCATTTCCTCATCTCCTATGAGATTCCTATCTCCAAGAAAGTTAAGAGTCCTCGCTTATGAATAGCTACACGAAATAAGAGATATGCGACGAATATAATAATGATGATAGCAAGCTAAAGTCTAGAAATGCTATAGTCTATGATATGATGCCTCTAAGAAGCTAATGATGACATTTATGTAATTTAATGATATTGATCATTGTGCACACTCACCTTATGCTTGTTCCTTCAAGGTGGGGAAGAATACGTAAGAATGCTCATAACGACATCGGGGGTCCACGACCTTACGTCACCCCGATAAAGTATGAATAGCTAAGAGTCCCTATACATGCATTATGATAAGCATGATGTAATGAGTATATGATGATATATCGCGCCTATATGGCCGGCAAGTCACCGCCAAGGTGCGGCACGTTATACACACCATGGCCAAATGGCATGGCGGGGTACACCACTAGTGGGCGGCATGAGATAATATCCTGGACGCAGGATGCCTGGACGCAGGCTAATGATGATGCTAATGCTATTGATTATTACACCGTACCTATATGGACGGGCAGCTTATACACTTATGCACATATGATGTGATGATAAGCATACTATGATGAATTATGATAAGCATATGATGACGCTAGAGTAAAACAAAGCCACAACATGACTATGAAACGAGAAATAGTAATGAGCTTTATGATGCATGTACGATATGAGATATATGTGATGTGGTCGAGCCCTCGCGGCCGAATACGATATGTCGAGCCTATGAGGCCGAATACGGATAATGATAAAATGTGTATAAATAAATGCGACAAGATGATAAGTTTATGCATGTGTTATGATGAATGCCGGATGATGACTAGCTATGTTAAGGGCATGATACTCCTATGTGATGTATATGTACATATGTATGTATCGAGCCCAGAAGGGCCGAGTACGGGTACTACCAAGTGCATCGAGCCTATGAGGGTATGAGTACGGATACTATTAAGCTCATCGAGCCCAAGAGGGCCGAGTACGTATACCATCAAGCCTATCGAGCCCGAGAGGGGCCGAGTATGAATGATACCGACCCATATGAATACGATTATGATACATGTATGATATTTTCATGAGTATGATTATGTTATATGTATGATTATGCCATATGCATCACGTCCATGTGAGTACGAATGAGATAAGTATATGACATCATTACGAGTACGAGTATGCTATGTATATGACAAACGATTAGAGCACGGATATGCTAATACCATGTAAGTGCGCGAGTAAGGGCTATGTATATACGCAAAGTACGTGATACGAGCATGAGTATGACAAGAGAATAGATATGAAAGGTAAGTAAGTAAAAGATATGAATGTATGTATACGAGCACGAAATAGAACATGGAACGTCCCTACGGAAAGCAGGTAAGTACTATGAAGAGAATGTTAATGTCTCCCATCTTATGTTATTTCATATATTACCGTTATGTTTCTCCATCATTACTGCTCATGCTTTACATACTCAGTAATATTCGTACCGACGCCCTTCTCTTTGACGTCGTGTTCATGCCCACAGGAAGACAGGGAGACGGTGCCGATCCACAGTAGCTATCAGCGGAGTTGCAGAAGCCCTCATTTATTCCGGAGGTGCTATTTGAGACATTATTTTGTGTACATGTATTTCGGGCACGGCGGGGTCCTGTCCCGTCCATATGTTCAGTGTTCTAGTAGAAGCTCGTAGATACGCAGTGTGGGTAGTCTGGTCCCATGGCTTTTGTGTATGTGCATGTGTATTATTATTTTGATAGCCGAAGGGCCTATGTTTATAAAGGCAAATGTACTTCCCGAAAATGCCGAGCTTTTACATGATTATGAGCATATAGTATGGATGATACCGTATAAGCAAGAAAGTGAGAGGTGTTCGGTGGTTAGCCCGGATGCCGTCGCGGCCCGTAGTTCGGGTCGTGACGGTATGGTATCGAAAGAGTTCAGTCCTAGGAAGTGTCTACGAGCCGTGTCTAGTAGAGTCTTGTTTATGGTGTGTTGCGCACCACGCTAATAAACAAGAGGCTACAGGGCATTTAGGAAAAATGACCATCTTTCTTCATATGAGATCGTGCGATAGAGCCAAGTATAAGATGAAATTCCTCCCTAATGAGTATGTCGTGATTTCAGAAATGCCGCCAAAAGGGAAAGCTAAAGCCGCCCAGAGGGGCGAGACTACGATGAAGAGGCGGGCAGAAATAGAGCCGCCTATGAATATAGATGAGGGCGAATCACATGATGAGGTTCCATCTAATGCCTCCACCACTCCGCCCGTTACGGAAGAGCAAGAAGGGGCTTCAGCTCCAGCTCTTATGCCTACAGTTCCTCCACCATCTACTTCGTGCCAACAAGTGGCCGAGGCCATTAACTTATTGACACGGTTAGTTGCCGCCAAGCACGACGGCGTAATGTGGACCCGAGTGATCGTTCGGCTAGTACTAGAGCCCGTGATTTTATTAGTTTGAATCCCCCGGAGTTTTTCGGGTCAAAGCCGGATGAAGACCCTCAAAGTTTTATTGATGAAATGTTGAGAACATTGAGGATTATTCATGCCTCTGAAACCGAATCAGTGGAGTTAACATCTTATAGACTCCGGGATGTGGCGGTTCTATGGTATAACAATTGGAGTGTTATACCCCGCGTTTTCAGAGCATGAGTTTGACATGTACCTCATCGTAGTAATGGGATGTTTTGAAAGGCACAAGCCATAGAGAGTACGTAACAACGAAGAAAAAGGGTGAATTACGATCTCGTAAGTCGTAATCGGGAAAGAATATTTTGAAATACGGGAACATGGCCATTATTAGTGTAATAAGTGATAAATATCATGTATGGAGAATTTCGAATATTTCGGGATTGAGCAAATTGAAGAAAATAAGTTCGACGAAAATTTGAGAAACGCGGGACGGATTTTAGTTAACTTTGGAGGCGCATATCTCATAGTATATGTGGAGTTTTAAGGTGGTTCAAAGTCCTAAAATGAAGTTCGTCGAGTCTAGTTTGTAATGCAACAAACCGTTCATTGATAGGACATCGGAGTAGAGAATTATAGACGTTACAAACTGAAAGGTCGACGCAGAAACAGCATTTCCGCGGTACCGCTACGCATACCGCTACAAGATTCGCTACAAGATCGTAGCTACGGTGAAACCGACTTCAGCAGTCCGTTTTAAGGGACAAAAATCTCATTTTTTTCAGCCAAAGTTCCAAAAATTTCCAGAAAATTCAGCACAAAAAAGGGAGCAAATATACCTCACAAAATGAGGATTTTGAGTGAAATTTCAAGTAATGAAGTACCAATCGAAGTCCGGGGGCAGCGCATAGTCACGAATATAATTTCATTTGGAATTAGAGGAGCATGGGAACAAGAAAATGTTGAAGAAGGTAAGTTTTAATCCTCTTTTCACATGTTATGGATGGTTTATATGTGTTGTAGTGTGAGGAAATGGATGAAAAATCATGGAATTTGTGTGTTTGAAGGGGTGGCCGAAAATGGACTGTTTTGTTTGGCAAAGAATGAACAAATTTTATTTAGTATGTTTTGGTTGTTGTTGTATGGATTTTATGATGAAAATGATGGTTTAATGATTTAAATGGAAGTTGGAATCGTTTGTAGGTTGTGGGAGAAGCTAATGTAATTTTAATATAGTTTCTTGAATTTATGGGATTAATGTTGTTAAAGTATGGATTGTTAGTATGGTTTATGAATTTGGAAGAAAAGAAATGTGTTGTTGATGTTTTCTTGAACTTGGAGTGCTTCGGTGGCATTTTGTATGTTGAGTGGGCTGAATTGAATAATTTGTGAATTGTCCGAAGTGTTCTTGAAATCTTGTTTGAATGATTTGGATTAGTACTTGGACATGTGATCGTCGATGTTGGTTCGAACATATGTAGTTGAATTGAATATAAAAGAATGTCGTCGAATTATGTAGAAAGGAGTTATAAATGTTAGAATGCGTTTGAGATTGATTATTAATGTCGTTTATATGGTTATTGGCATGGTTGTTGAATTTGGCCGAGTTGAATCTCGGGGTTGTTGCATTTATAGGGGAAGTGCTGCCCAAATTTCGTAAATAAAAGTAATGGCTTGGAATTGAATTCTTTGACGCTCATGGTTAATGTTCGATGCCTATTGATGTTGTTGTAGATTTTGAGAAGACAAGACTTATGTTTGGACTAGCTTAGGAAGCAAACCAGGTATGTGAAGCTTACCCTTCTTTTCTTTTGGCATGTCTTAGACGGGATAAAGGTATGACATGATTTGTGCCTCGGGGTAACTCCATTCTTAAGTTTCGAGTATGTTTGTGATTCGTATTTGCTTTTGATGTTGGTATCCTTAGTATGGTCGCTATGGTTCGTATGTCTTTGATATGAGTGAGTTTGAAATGTTGTGTAAACGATTCTTATATGTTTCTTGATATTCGTATCCTTAATGCGGTCGAGTTATGATCCTTACGTCTTTTGTATGATTAAATTTCTAAGGTTGCAAAAGAGTTATATTTTCAAAAGAGTTTTGTTTCAAAAGAGTTTTGTTTTCAAAAAAGATACGTTCCTAAACGATTTCGAAACTACGAACGACCGTAACTTTCAAGAGAGAGCTCGGATCGCTTTGATTTCTTCGCAAATGATTTCATGACGAGTAAGGACTTAAATTTTTATAGGCGGGCCCGGATTGGGTTGACGCTCGTCCGTGGGTCCCGCGACTTTTTTATGTCGGTTTTAAATGACCTATTTTTAAAAGGGATTTAATACGACCACTTTTCCGATCCCAAGCATGATTATTTATTTGTCCGTCGAGTTGGAAATAAGGATTTTATGCCCATGATTTTGATACGTAACGACGGTTTGATATGTCCCGAGCGAGATTCGGGAGAAAACTTGATTTGACTATGGTTTTGGATTTTCAAAAAGAGGGTTCGTTTTGATCATTCGGTTGAGTCTGTGATGATGTCTGATATGCGTGTGGTTACTTACGATCTGCTCGTGCGTTCGTGTTACCTCTTTCACCGGATCCCGGCGGTATATGATCGTGCGCACTATGATATACTCGGTGTTATGCCGTGTTACGGTTCCCGAGACCTCGCCATAGGGCCGGGTTCCGTTTATGGAGTTGGCGTCGTGATATGGCTTATGATATGTTGTGATGGTGTGTTATGTTCGGGGTTGTACGGAGATTTAAAACATCTGGTGTTATGCTGTGTTGTGGCGCCAGATAGGGTGGCGACCACGTTCTGTCCGTCGGGTCCCACTTTGGACCGCATATGATATGTGATGATGTATGATGATACGATGAGTTTGTTCACCGATGGTGGGGCAAACCCAGTGGTGGGGCAAACCCAATGATGAGGCAAAATTCCACATTGGTTTAGGCAAATCCCACATTGGTTTAGGCAAATCCCACATCGGTTAATGTTATCTCATATGACAGGTTATGATGTGTTTCGGTATGAGTATGATGATTATTTGCGTATGTCACTCAGTCCCATTATGGGCCGGATACGATTTGTGTTTCAGATATAAGCCTTTAGTATTCCGGTTATTGTGCTCACTTTTTGTATTTCTTACTTCGGTTAAGGCCTCGATTGATGTATGCTATGCTTTACATGCTCGGACATATTTCGCATCGACCCCTTTTCTTCGGGGGCTGCGTTTCATGCCACGCAGGTACCCACGGATGAGTAGGTGATGTTAGCAGAAGATGTTCCAGCTGGATTGGCGAGTTCCATTTCTTCCGGAATGCTGCCGAGTCCGAGTGCTTGTATGGTATCTGAGATGTTAGTAGAGACTTTGCAGACAGTGTCGAGTGTATGATATGTCGGGTCTGTTTTGTAAGCGGCTATGTAAGCCGGTGTGTTTGTATGCATTATGCTACCGATGTGTTTGGCAAGCGGCTATATCGGCCACGAAGATCGTTGTGCCTTATATTACAGTTTTCATACGACTGCAGATTTTATTTGCTTTGAAAAAAAAAAACGAAAGGCATGTTTGTTTTCTGAAAAATTTTCATTGCGTGCGCGTGTTTTGTTTTGTGGGCCCAGTATGGTTATGTGGGTTACGAGAGTCTGCGGGTTCGCTCGGCCCTAAGTAAGGGTCGGGTGCCCGTCATGCCCTATCGGAAATTGGGGTGTGACAAAGTGGTATCAGAGCAGTTCGTCCTAGGGGTTGTCGCGAAAGTCGTGTCCAAGTAGAGTCTTGTTTATGGTGTGTTGCGCGCCACATTTATAAACAGGAGGCTACCGGGCATTTAGGATGGTTACTCTTCTTTCATATCTGAGATCGTGCCATAGAGCCAAGTCATAGGGAATGAGATTTCTCTTACTGACCTTTGGTTTCAGCAGAAGAATGGCATCGACAGAAGGAAGTGATCAGCGATATTGGAAGTTACAAAGTACGCAGGTAAGCAAAGGTATGACAGGTATATGTCGGGTAAGATATTGAAATATGATCGAAATGTAAAGTTGAAAACTGAAAAGGAAAGTGAATAAGAAAGTGTAACAGGTATAGTTTTGAGTTGGGCATACGAGGTACGTTTGTCATTTTCGTATGATTATTGATATTGGGAGCCCTGTGAGGCTGTGATATGATATGATATGTGTATATGTATGTTGGCCCTGTGAGGCATTGTTGGTATTTCCTGCGTGCAGGTTTTGAGATAGTGACAATTACAGAGGAAACTCTGCCGAAATTTTTCCAGAAATAAAAAGAGAATGAGATATGGGTTTGTAATACAACTTGAAAGGTCGCGCCGATAGTAATAGTGAGATTAAGACAAGAGTACGGAGGAAAAGAATTGTGATGTATATGAACGTATTGATAAGATAGCTTGTGAGCTATTAAGGATAAAGTTGATCAGAAAGGGTAAAAAGGTTAAGGAGTGGTACACTATGAGATCGAATACGAACGGGACAATGTGAATATAATGAAGATTGTTATGAAATTAAGAAAAGCCTAGGGAGAAGATGACTTGGGAAGCCGAAAAGACGATGAAGAATAAATATGGTTGGGAGATGAGACAGTATGTCATGGTAATAAAGGAAACCCCCCGAGATCTTTATAAGACCCTATGCGATTAGTTGAACATTCGAGGACGAATGTTCTAAAGGGGGGAAGGATGTTATACCCCGCGTTTTCAGAGCATGAGTTTGACATGTACCTCATCGTAGTAATGGGATGTTTTGAAAGGCACAAGCCATGGAGAGTACGTAACAACGAAGAAAAAGGGTGAATTACGATCTCGTAAGTCGTAATCGGGAAAGAATATTTTGAAATACGGGAACATGGCCATTATTAGTGTAATAAGTGATAAATATCATGTATGGAGAATTTCGAATATTTCGGGATTGAGCAAATTGAAGAAAATAAGTTCGACGAAAATTTGAGAAACGCGGGACGGATTTTAGTTAACTTTGGAGGCGCATATCTCATAGTATATGTGGAGTTTTAAGGTGGTTCAAAGTCCTAAAATGAAGTTCGTCGAGTCTAGTTTGTAATGCAACAAACCGTTCATTGATAGGACATCGGAGTAGAGAATTATAGACATTACAAACTGAAAGGTCGACGCAGAAACAGCATTTCCGCGGTACACACAAGACCGCTACGCATTCTAAGTTGAAACCGACTTCAGAAACCGACTTCGTTGTCCGTTTTAAGGGACAAAAATCTCATTTTTTTCAGCCAAAGTTCCAAAAATTTCCAGAAAATTCAGCACAAAAAAGGGAGCAAATATACCTCACAAAATGAGGATTTTGAGTGAAATTTCAAGTAATGAAGTACCAATCGAAGTCCGGCAGCGCATAGTCACGAATATAATTTCATTTGGAATTAGAGGAGCATGGGAACAAGAAAATGTTGAAGAAGGTAAGTTTTAATCCTCTTTTCACATGTTATGGATGGTTTATATGTGTTGTAGTGTGAGGAAATGGATGAAAAATCATGGAATTTGTGTGTTTGAAGGGTCTGGCCGAAAATGGACTGTTTTGTTTGGCAAAGAATGAACAAATTTTATTTAGTATGTTTTGGTTGTTGTTGTATGGATTTTATGATGAAAATGATGGTTTAATGATTTAAATGGAAGTTGGAATCGTTTGTAGGTTGTGGGAGAAGCTAATGTAATTTTAATATAGTTTCTTGAATTTATGGGATTAATGTTGTTAAAGTATGGATTGTTAGTATGGTTTATGAATTTGGAAGAAAAGAAATGTGTTGTTGATGTTTTCTTGAACTTGGAGTGCTTCGGGTGGCATTTTGTATGTTGAGTGGGCTGAATTGAATAATTTGTGAATTGTCCGAAGTGTTCTTGAAATCTTGTTTGAATGATTTGGATTAGTACTTGGACATGTGATCGTCGATGTTGGTTCGAACATATGTAGTTGAATTGAATATAAAAGAATGTCGTCGAATTATGTAGAAAGGAGTTATAAATGTTAGAATGCGTTTGAGATTGATTATTAATGTCGTTTATATGGTTATTGGCATGGTTGTTGAATTTGGCCGAGTTGAATCTACGGGTTGTTGCATTTATAGGGGAAGTGCTGCCCAAATTTCTGTAAATAAAAGTAATGGCTTGGAATTGAATTCTTTGACGCTCATGGTTAATGTTCGATGCCTATTGATGTTGTTGTAGATTTTGAGAAGACAAGACTTATGTTTGGACTAGCTTAGGAAGCAAACCTGTATGCGAAGCTTACCCTTCTTTTCTTTTGGCATGTCTTAGACGGGATAAAGGTATGACATGATTTGTGCCTCGGGGTAACTCCATTCTTAAGTTTCGAGTATGTTTGTGATTCGTATTTGCTTTTGATGTTGGTATCCTTAGTATGGTCAAGCTATGGTTCGTATGTCTTTGATATGAGTGAGTTTGAAATGTTGTGTAAACGATTCTTATATGTTTCTTGATATTCGTATCCTTAATGCGGTCGAGTTATGATCCTTACGTCTTTTGTATGATTAAATTTCTAAGGTTGCAAAAGAGTTATATTTTCAAAAGAGTTTTGTTTCAAAAGAGTTTTGTTTTCAAAAAAGATACGTTCCTAAACGATTTCGAAACTACGAACGACCGTAACTTTCAAGAGAGAGCTCGGATCGCTTTGATTTCTTCGCAAATGATTTCATGACGAGTAAGGACTTAAATTTTTATAGGCGGGCCCGGATTGGGTTGACGCTCGTCCGTGGGTCCCGCGACTTTTTTATGTCGGTTTTAAATGACCTATTTTTAAAAGGGATTTAATACGACCACTTTTCCGATCCCAAGCATGATTATTTATTTGTCCGTCGAGTTGGAAATAAGGATTTTATGCCCATGATTTTGATACGTAACGACGGTTTGATATGTCCCGAGCGAGATTCGGGAGAAAACTTGATTTGACTATGGTTTTGGATTTTCAAAAAGAGGGTTCGTTTTGATCATTCGGTTGAGTCTGTGATGATGTCTGATATGCGCGTGGTTACTTACGATCCGCTCGTGCGTTCGTGTTACCTCTTTCACCGGATCCCGGCCGTATATGATCGTGCGCACTATGATATACTCGGTGTTATGCCGTGTTACGGTTCCCGAGACCTCGCCAGGGGCCGGGTTCCGTTTATGGAGTTATGCCGTGATATGGCTTATGATATGTTGTGATGGTGTGTTATGTTCGGGGTTGTACGGAGATTTAAAACATCCGGTGTTGCGTCGTGTTGTGGCGCCAGATAGGGTGGCGACCACGTTCTGTCCGTCGGGTCCCACTTTGGACCGCATATGATATGTGATGATGTATGATGATACGATGAGTTTGTTCACCGATGGTGGGGCAAACCCAATGATGAGGCAAAAATTCCACATTGGTTTAGGCAAATCCCACATTGGTTTAGGCAAATCCCACATCGGTTAATGTTATCTCATATGACAAAGTTATGATGTGTTTCGGTATGAGTATGATGATTATTTGCGTATGTCACTCGGTCCATTATGGGCCGGATACGATTTGTGTTTCAGTATATAAGCCTTTAGTATTCCGGTTATTGTGCTCACTTTTTGTATTTCTTACTTCGGTTAAGGCCTCGATTGATGTATGCTATGCTTTACATGCTCGCACATATTTCGCATCCGACCCCCTTTCTTCGGGGGCTGCGTTTCATGCCACGTGTACCCACGGATGAGTAGGTGATGTTAAGCGAGAAGATGTTCCACCGGATTGGCGAGTTCCATTTCTTCCGAATGCCGCCGAGTCCGAGTGCTTGTATGGTATCCGAGATGTTAGTAGAGACTTTGCGAGAGCATTGTCGAGTGTATGATATGTCGGGTCTGTTTTGTAAGCGGCTATGTAAGCCGGTGTGTTTGTATGCATTATGCTACCGATGTGTTTGGCAAGCGGCTATATCACCACGCATCGTTGTGCCTTATATTACAGTTTTCATACGACACTGTATTTTATTTGCTTTGAAAAAAAAACGAAAGGCATGTTTGTTTTTTTCGAAAAATTTTCATTGCGTGCGCGTGTTTTGTTTTATGGGCCCGCATGGTTATGTGGGTTACGAGAGTCCGCGGGTTCGCTCGGCCCCTAAGTAAGGGTCGGGTGCCCGTCATGCCCTATCGAAAATCGGGGTGTGACGGAGATCGTCAAGGAAAGAGAACGCGCCCTCCGGTTTGGCTAGAATTTGTAGATGCCTTCACCCGCCACTATTTGCCGCCCGAGATCCGCCGAGCTAGAGCGGATAGGTTCTTAAATCTAAAGCAAGGCAATATGAGTGCCCGGAATATAGCCTTCAGTTTAATTCGTTGGCTAGATATGCTCCGACTATGGTGGCTGACATGGGGGATAGGGTGCACAGATTTGTGAGCGGCTTAGGGCCACATTTATATCAAGAATGTTTAACGGCTTCATTGTAAGACGGGATGGATATTTCCCGCATTCAAGCCCATGCCCAAAATTTAGAAGAGCAACAACAGCCGCAAAGGGGTGAACGTGAAGGTGACAAGGGGCAAAGTAAGAGGGCCAGATCCATGGGTGCCGATAGCGGCTATAGAGGAAGATCGAGGAAGTCACATCCTAGACACTCAGGCCAGGGGTCCGATTACTCCATTCATTCGGACCGAGTCAGAGTTTCAGAGCAGAGTCGGGCTCTCGGTATAGAAGTGATTCGGGCCGTACGAGATTGTCCATACCACAATGTACCCAGGTGCGGTAAGCAACATTGGGGACCATGTCGAGTGGGGTCGGATGTTTGCTATAGTTGTGGCCGGTCGAGGTCATATTATGAGAGAGTGCCCATTTCGAGGCGCCGCGCGTGCGGTTCGGCCCACGGGATTCGCGGCCGGATCTTCGTCATCCATGCGCCCGCGGGACAAGACTCCCGGACACTAGTAGTGCGGGGTAGAGGCGAGGGGAGAGCGTCTAATTCGAGTGGTCCTCGGCATTGTATGTATGCGTGGCCGAGCGACAAGATCCGAGTCACCCCCGATCTTTGTCACGGTATACCTATATCTTTGATTATGTCTTTGCCGAAGGAAGAATAAAATAATTGTGGTAATAAGCAAGTATAAATTGAGAGGTTTTATATTATGTGGCGACGGTAATGGGGAAAGAATGGTATGTGGTATTATGATGCCCAAGTTTAAGGAAGTAAGGTGTGAAGAGTAGAAATCCCAAGATAGCGGTGACGATGAGTTACGACTATAAGAAGCTACTTATGTATAGAGCAAAGAGAAGAGGTAAGACACGAGTATGTTAAGCCTCCACATATAGATTATCGTAGCTACGGATCATCAGAAACAACATGAATAAGATGCAGTATAGTAAGAGGTATACGAATTAAGGATTTGCAGGCCAAACTATGAATCCAAAAATGGTATAGGCAAAGCCCTAAAAGGGGGAAAGCGAGAAAAAGGAACGCAAGTGTAGAAAGTTAACGATAGACCCCAAGACGTGTCAGATAGACATGATAAACGGTGATAGTAACAATGATAAAATGTGCCTATGACCTTATATGTATATGTGCCTATATATGACTATTATGGGAACCCCGAGCTTGTATGACCGGGTAGAATATAATATATGTGTATGTATATGTATGTATGATGACGTGCACGCACCACTATAGTTGGGTACGGATAACCACGGGCCTCGGCGGGGCTGGGTATGTGAAGTACCGATTCTTCGTAGTCGGGTATGTTATGTAAATGTGTGTAAATGTTATGTAGACGCTATGTAAATGCTATGTATACGAAATCGGTATGAGTACGAATATGTTAAGCATGTGTAGTATATACGATATGTGAATGATACGACTATGGGTGCAAGTATGTTACGAATACGATGAACACGAATATGTACCTTGATAGAGGTATATGTATATGTATAGTGTGTATGCACAGGAATCACCCAAGGAAAGTTATATGACTTGCAAGTATTCATACTTCGCCAATGAAACCAAGTGAGGTAGAGTTGCCAACCGTGTAAGATTTAATGTCACTAGTGAGCAAGAGAAAGAATTGACGAGATATAGAAATTTAAAAGGAAGGTGTGATGGGATGTGGCAAAAAGGGAGGAATTAAACCCTCAATATATATTGAACCCCATAATATTATCCGCACTTATTTCAGCCCGAAGGAGATATATAATGAGGCATTGAAATTATAAGGTATGTATGCTTTTCTTTATGAGTATGGGTCGTGTGTGGCCAATTTACATTATTGATTGTGTTATGGCCCTGTGAGGCATATTTATTATGGGTTGTTGTGACAGGGTGATAGTGCTATATTATAGGGGAAACTCTGGCAAAATTTTTCTAGAATCCCTGACGATTTAACATTCGAGGACGAATGTTCCAAAAAGGGGGGAAGAATGTTACACCTTGGAAATTTCCCCTTAGCGTGCAAGTGAGTAGACTCAAGAAGGGCATGATGAATACGAGGTTTGGGTAAGCAAGGAAGAGTGATCGATAGTCTAATTAAGATTTCCAAAGACATCCGAGTTAAAGCGAGAAAGTTGTTAAAGGAGTCGAGTTATAAGTTAGCGCGTTGGACGAAACTACGGGTATTGAGTTATGATGCCTTAGGGATGTTGTGGAGGAGAGTTATAACGTCCCTAGATTGTTAATGAAGATATAAACAAGTGTTAAGAAGGTTCCATAAGGATTGGAGATCAAACGAAACGACGGGAACAACTTTGGCGAAAAGCGATGATTTCCACGACCACTTCCACGGCCCATATAATATTCCACGGACCGTGGAATGGTTCGTGAAATGGGCAGCGAGAGGAGAGGTCTGGCTGGTCATGAACCACGACCGGTTCCACGACCAACATCGGGTTCCACGGACCGTGGAACAGTCCGTGGAAGTCCCGACAAATTGAAATGTTCTAAGTTTATATAAGTGATGCCCACTTCATTTTATTCATTTCCATACACGACTTCCACCCTCTCCACACCTCTAGAACCTTCCAAGTATCTCATCCACAAGAAAACCATAGAAATCAAAGATCAACAACAAGAAATCAAGTGAATCAAGTGAAGGAAACCTCATGGAAATCATCTAAATCAAGAGAATCCAAGGGAGGTGAAACTAGGGTTTTGTGCAAAGGGTGTATTATCATCTAAGGCTTGTTCCTCCATCATCCAAGGTATGTTTTATAGTATTTTCATGATGTTAAGAGTATTATAAAGTTGAAACACTTGGATTACAAAAGAATACATGAAATGGGTTAGATATGGAAGAATAATGTCATCTTGAATTGGTAGTTGAAATGAATCACGAAAATGGATATGTAAAGATTATAAACGCGTTATAAATGATATCTAGAGCATGAAATAAGTATTGGACATGAAAGAATGTGGTAATGGATTTTTAGTCATGATTTTGAAGAATTAGAGTAGAATTGGGAAATGTGAATAACATGAATGAGTGACGATTGTTAGTATGATATTATGATTGTTGTTGTGATGGTTGAGGGTTGATATGGAATATGGCGGAAGGTAGTATAAACAAAGGAAACGCTGCCCGATTTTCTTTAGCCTTAAGAAGTATATTCTTGTAATTGATTAGCTAATGACGATACGAACCCTCTTGAAGGTAAAGACGCAAGCATTGAAGGAGGACGAGCCCGTTAATAGAGTAGCTAAACGGCAAAGGTATGTAACGCTAATCCCTTTCCTTCTAAGGCATGAATCCATGGCATGATTTCCTCTTTTACTATGAATGTTCCTATCTCCAAGAAAGTTAAGAGTCCTCTCTTATGAATAGCTATACGAAATAAGAGATATAAGATGAATATAATGATGATAGCAAGCTAAAGTCTAGAAATGCTATAGTCTATGATATGATGCCTCTAAGAAGCTAATGATGACATTTATGTAATTTAATGATATTGATCATTGCACACACTCACCTTATGCTTGTTCCTTCAAGGTGGGGCGGAGAATACGTAAGAATGCTCATAATGACATCGGGGTCCACGACCTTACGTCACCCGATAAAGTATGAATAGCTAAGAGTCCCTATGCATGCATTATGATAATTGTAATGAGTATATGATGATATCACATACCATGATGATGCATAAGCTATGTTATGATATGGTATATGATGTAATGAGCATATTGATATTTAATGATGACGATTGATATCACACCGCACCTATATGGACCGCTTATACACTTATGCATATATGATGTGATGATAAGCATATATATGATGAATTATGATAAGCATATGATACGCTAGAGTAAAACAAAGCCACAACATGACTATGAAACGAGAAATAGTAATGAGCCTATGATGCATGTACGATATGAGATATATGTGATGTGGTCAAGCCCTCGTGGCCGAATACGATATCTTTGTCGAGCCTATGAGGCCGAATACGGATAATGATAAAATGTGTATAAATAAATGCGACAAGATGATAAGTTTATGCATGTGTTAGATATGCTGGATGATGACTAGCTATGTTAAGGGCATGATACCCCTATGTGATGTATATGTACATATGTATGTATCGAGCCCAGAAGGGCCGAGTACGAGTACTACCAAGTGCATCGAGCCTATGAGGGCTGAGTACGGATACTATTAAGCTCATCGAGCCCAAGAGGGCCGAGTACGTATGCCATCAAGCCTATCGAGCCCGAGAGGGGCCGAGTATGAATGATACCGTACGTCCATATGAATACGATTATGATACATGTATGATATTTTCTGAGTATGATTATGTTATATGTATGATTATGCCATATGCATCACGTCCATGAGTACGAATGAGATAAGTATATGACATCATTACGAGTACGAGTATGCTATGTATATGACAGCGATTAGAGCACGGATATGCTAATACCATGTAAGTGCCGAGTAAGGGCTATGTATATGCAAAGTACGTGATACGAGCATGAGTATGACAAGAGAATAGATATGAAAGGTAAGTAAGTAAAAGATATGAATGTATGTATACGAGCACGAAATAGAACATGGAACGTCCCTACGGAAGGCGGTAAGTACTATGAAGAGAATGTTAATGTCTCCCATCTTATGTTATTTCATATATTACCGTTATGTTTCTCCATCATTCGCTCATGCTTTACATACTCGATACAATATTCGTACCGACGTCCTTCTCTTTGGACGCGTGTTCATGCCCACAGAAACGGGGGAGACGGTGCCGATCCACAAGTAGCTTAGCCGGCGGAGTTGCGAAGCCCTCATTTATTCCGGAGGTGCTATTTCGAGACATTATTTTGTGTACATGTATTTCGGGCACGGCGGGGTCCGTCCCGTCCATATGTTCGGTGTTCTAGTAGAGGCTCGTAGATACGCTATGTGGGTAGTCCGGGTCCCATGGCTTTTGTGTATGTGCATGTGTATTATTATTTTGATAGCCGAAGGGCCTATGTTTATAAAGGCAAATGACTTCCCGAAAATGCCAGCTTTACATGATATGAGCATATAGTATGGATGATATGATAAGCAAGACTGAGAGAGGTGTTCGGTGGTTAGCACGATACCCGTCGCGGCCCGTAGTTCGGGTATCGGTGACTTGACTTTAATGTGATTGTGACCTCCGGTAATATTTCCCTCCAATGGTGCTTTGACGTTTCAAGTCTCTTTCTCATTGCGTCGAATTATCGTTTTGTTCGTAGATTTTGTCCATTCGCACACGGGTGCGGAGTCGACACAATTTTCTTGAACCTTCAAGGAAATCATTAAGTACATGGGCCGTTATCGTTACGAGCACGATTATGGCTACACATAATGTACTTCAGATTGAGAAATAGTAAACGAATATACAATGGACCAACGATGTCCATTGTAAGTGTCGAGTAAGGGCTATGTATATCGGCATGTCTTTGACACGTGATACGAGATGAGTATGACCGGTGAATGAATATGAAAGGTAAGTAAGTAAAAGGTATGAATTTATGTATACGTAGCACGAAATAAACATGGAACGTCCCGTCCACTGAGCAAAGGTGCAACGCCTTTGTAGCTATGAGAGAATGTCATGTCTTCCATCTTGCCATTTTATGTCATTTCATGTATTAAACCTTATGTGTTTCTCTCGTTATCTATTGCCGAGTTCATGCTTTACATACTCGGGGTTAATTTCTTCCCCTTCGATCCGTTTCTTTGGACGTTCGTGTTCATGCTTTGCGGGTTCTTAGACACCGGTGAGAGACGGTGCCTTTCAAGATACCTTTGCATTCGTTCATCCTTGCGAAGACGCCATTCACCTCGCTGACAACCAAGAGAAGCCCTCCCTTATTCGGAGGTGCTATTTGAGACATTATTTTGTGTACATGTCCTAATTTCGGGCACGGCGGGGGGGGTCTCCCGAAGTCCCGTCCATATAAGGTTCGAGGTTCCATCCGTGTGTAATGACCAAGTATCCGAGGCTCGTAGATAGCGCAGTTCCTTCTCAACCTGTGGGTAGTCCGAAGTCCCAAAGTCGGCTTTTGTGTATGTACATGTATATTATCATTTTGACAACCCATTTAGGGCCTATGTTTATAAAAGCAAAGGTATTTCGCATTGAAAAATGAGAAGCGCTTTTATATGTCTCTATGAGTCTACTCACCTAATATAGTATGATTCTTCTCGGATGATAGCAGATAACGCAAGGTAGAGAAAAAGTTGAGCGGTGTTCGGTGGTTAGCCCGGATACCGTCGCGGCCCGTAGTTCGGGTCGTGAGTAAGGAGAAGAAACGGTGGCTCTTATGCGAAGACCTTGATATAAACCGGCTCGGTGTCGCTATCCTCCGGTAAGCCTCTGCACTCCTTTGACGTTATTTACCACCTCGATATCCTCGATTGCTTTGATCTTGTGGGTTAATCTCGATTCGATTTGACACCATGAAACCGAGGAATTTACCCGACCGGACACCGAAAGCACACTTCTCCGGATTGAGCTTCATATTATATCTTCGGAGTACGTCAAAGGTTTTCTGCAAATGTTTTAAATGGTCCTCTATTTCCAGGGACTTAACAACCATGTCATCAATATAAACTTCCATTGTTTTTCCTATTTGTTCTTCGAACATCCCGTTAACTAGGCGTTGGTAGGTTGCCCCAGCATTTTTTAATCCGAAAGGCATTACATTGTAGCAATAAGTCCGTATCGGGTAATGAAAGATGTTTTCTCTTGATCCTCCGGTGCATCCGAATTTGGTTGTACCGGAGAAAGATCGAGAAAACTTAACATCTCATGCCCGGCCGTCGCATCGATCATTCTATCGATGTGGGGCATCGGAAACGAATCCTTCGGGCATGCTTTATTTAGATCCTTATAATCAACGCACATTCAAAATTTATTACCTTTTTTCGGCACCACCACTACGTTAGCCAGCCAATTCGGGTATTTTACTTCCCGAATAGAGCCTATTTTTAAAAGCTTTGTTACTTCATCCTTCACGAAGGCATGCTTTGACTCGCCATAGGCCTCCGTTTTGCTTCACCGGGGAGATCTCCGTCGAGACTAAGCTTATGAGTTGTTACTTGGTGGCACACCTGTCATATCTATATGCAACCATGCAAAACAATCGGCATTAGCTTGAAGAAATTTAATTAACTTGTTCCCGAGCTCGAGGTTAACCCGTGCCCGTGTATACCTTTTCGTCCGGTAGATATTCGAACAAGATGACTTGCTCCAGCTCTCTATTGTAGATTTTGTCGCGTCGACTCATCCGGCAAGACGAATGATCTAGGTATGTTGAAGTCGTCTTCTTCGTGCCCCAGGTCTAATCTCTTTTACTCCGTTGCTGGACCAGTTAACGGTAATTGCTATTTGGAATCCTTGTCCCCGGATGATCCTTCCTTTTGATCCGGCTTTTTGAGTAGGGGCGATGATTCTTCGACAGCGAACATCTCTCTTCGGGTTGTTTTTCCGGATAGTTTTTACCCTGCAGAGTCGGGAACTTCAGAAACGATGTAATGTAGACGGCACTCTCATGCTATGTATCCACGGCCTACCGAATGAATGCGTTGTATTTCATATCCCCTTCGATTACATAGAACACGGTCTGTTGGATGGTGCCGTCGATGTTGGCCGGCAAGGGAAATCTCACCCTTCGTAGTTTCACTCGCCATATTGAACCCATCGAGCACCGGGCTATCGGTACGATCTGGTCCAGTAGCCTTAACTGTTCAACCACTCTCCACAGGATGATGTTGGCCGAGCTACCTGGTCAATTAGAATACGTTTAATTTGAGACTTAAAGACGAGAATAGAAATTACCAACGCATCATTGTGCGGTTGAATGATGCCTTCGCATCCTCGTTCGAAAGTGATGGAGCCCTCGGGTATACAATCCGGTTGCGCTTTTCACGAACAAGGGAAACCTTGACGCGCTTCATTACCGGCCCTCTAGGAGCATTTGTACCCGATTATCATGTTGATTATATGTTGAGGCTCACGGTTCAATTCGTTTGCTCAACTCCCTCTCCTTGTAGTGGGTCTTTGCCCGCTCACTCGGGAATTCACGAAGGTGCCCATTTTTTCGAAGCGAGCCACCTCTTCTCTTAGTTGGCGACGGTCTTGATTATGTGACCGTGAGTTCCATGGTAATCACAAATCATGTTCGGGTCCCGTTGGCCGGGATCCGACCTCAATGGTCTCGGCCACCTTGCTTCCGGAATGCAACCTATGGCCGAGACAAGGTCCGAGGTGTTGACACTAAAGTTGTATTCTGATATTCTCGGTGGGTCCCTGTTAGTTACCGAACTTCCAGCATCACTTCTAAACGACAACCCTCGGCTATTCGATGGACGCTCGGTTCTTCTATCTCCTCTGCTGGAGAATTGACCGGGGCCAGACCTCGACTTCTCCGGTCTGAAGCTTGTTTTCTCTGATTGAGAATATGGCCGATATCTTTCCCTCGATGGCCGTGTCTCCGGGTCGTAATTTTTTCTAGTCCTCTCGTATCCTTTACTTAGGTTTATCGGACCGGAGGAAGTTCGAGCCGATCATCCTCCACCCGAATCTTGGACTCGTATGCGGCCCTGTGTACGCCCGCCAGGTCACGGCCTCGTATTTAGTAAATTTTCCTTTAGTTTGAACGAGGCCGTCGAACTCCGGGGATTAAGCCCTTTGGTGAATGCTTGTGCAGCCCATTCTTCCGGAACCAGAGGGAGTTCCATCCGTTTCCTTTGGAAACGATTGATGAACTCCCGTAGTAACTCATCATCCCTTTGGGCTATCCGAAAAATATCCGCCTTACGGGCCTGGACCTTTTTGGCTCCGGCATGAGCCTTTATGAACGCATCCGCGAGCATTTCAAAAAAAGTGATCGAATGCTCGGGCAGATGGTCATACCAAGTTAATGCCCCTTTCGACAGCGTTTCCCCGAACTTTTTCGGCAATACGGACTCAATTTCGTCTTCTTCAACATCATTGCCCTTTATAGCAAGTGTATGAGGTCACGTGTTCCCGAGGATCCGTTGTGCCATCATATTTACGGACGTCCGGCATCTTGAACCTTTTTGGGATCAACTTAGGAGCCGCGCTCGGAGGAAAAGGCCTCGAATATACCTCTTCGAATACGGTCCCTTTAGAATGTGCAGGAGCTCCGGAATTTGGTCCACCGTGAGTTATAGGTCTCGACCCTTTTCTCGGTTGAGTCTACCCGCTTTCGCCAATGTTTCGAGCATTCTCAATACCTCGGTGGACGAGCCGGCTGAACCGTTGCTTTCGACCATTCGACTTCTTCTCCGAGGTTCGGCAACACCCTTGTTCTTCTCCGGAGTTGCTTCATCCTTCTTGCTGCGCGAATCGGGCTATCGCAACTCCTGCTCAAAGAATAGCCGCTCTTTGTTCCGTAACATTTCAAAAATAAGACGCAAGTTAATATCATTCGGGACATCCGGCACTTTCTGGCCATGTGCCCGGGTCAAAGTGACAGAATTGAAAGTATTTAAAGGATCAGTGGCCGGCTGAGCGGCGTTCTCCTGGTTCACGGTATTTTGTCGGTTGAGGCCCTCCCTCGAATCGACAGAATTCGGGCCAATGGGATTCACTGGTAATCCCTGTAGCCCGATATTATCGTTCTCGGCCACAATCTCGTTGTTGAGGTGACCAGATTCTCCACTGTTTGCCATTTGGTCCGTTTCCGCAGAGGCGAACAAAGAAGCGAAATCTTTAGATGAAAGAGGTAGCAGACCGAGATCAAAGACCACTATTATCCAATGCCCCACGGTGGGCGCCAAACTGTTTTACCCCGAAATCGGATAATAGGTTAAATTTGTAAATGAGGTATAGGATATGTGGCACTTTAATCTATTCTTTGATAAACAAAAGATATACGTATATATTTTGCTTATGAAATGGCTTAAGTATGAGTTGGTGTGCTAATGACTGGGTAAAGATATTGGGGATTATATGTTTAAGCTAAGATTTTATATATATTCCGTGCAACGTTTGAATGGAGTGATTCAATGAATTATTTAAACTGTAAACCGGACCAAAATACGAAGAAATCAAAGCGAGAGAAGATTTTTATATATATTCAAAGTACAAAGCTCTTGGATCTCGAAAAGCCAACCCCAAAAGTGAGGAATACCTATTTATAATTTTCCTCTATGGGCCTTCTATACATCATGGAGCCCTTTAGGATAAAGAAAACCTAATATGGATAAGGTTAGGTCGTACGGTCCGACACCGTACGAGATCGTCGAGCAGTGGCGACAAGATTACCACACGTGGTGGACGAATATCGATTATCAGGACCAACGGCCACGATCGAATGGACATGAAGAAACCGGGACTAACGACCACGGCGGATTCGGCTATGTTTGAACCGGGCAAACGGCCACGGTCGACCCGGTCATGGAGATACCGGACCAACTACTACGGTCGAACCGGGTACGACGACTTTAATCAAAGCTTCTTCAGCTCAAGCTCTACCGTTTGCCTTCTTTCCTTTATTGCCCCCGGTTCTCACCGGACAAACGTTGTCCGGTTTTTACCGTATACAAACTACTGAGTAATTTCAACTAGCTCAGCGTTTACTTTGGTATTATTATACGGGAAGTTCAATACACATTTAAGTGTTTTCTGCTCCCTTATTATTTGGACAGTGTTCATATCCAATTGTTGGTACTTGCTAGTAGTTTAGAATTTAGACCTTCATTCTTTGCAATATTGTCTCTTACTTTGGTTATCTTTACTATTCTTGGCGTTTCTTACTTTGGTTATCTTTACTATTTTTGCTGTTAGTACTTTTTTGTCTTCAATAATTTCATTATAGCTTTTTTTACTCTTGCATTCCTTGTTGCTTGTTCTGAAAACCATTTTTCTTGAACTGATGGTCTATCGGAAACAGCCTCCTTGTCCCATAAAGGTAAGGGTAAAATCGACGTACATTTTACCCTCCCCAGACCCCACTTGTGGAATTACAACATTAGGTATGTTGTTGTTGTATATTACGGCTGAATAACTGAAGAGGACAATAGTTCATATGATAATTAAGCTTGGCCACAAGCATTTTCTAGTTCATTATTGACTTACTCCAATTTCCTGATGGTGTTGCAAAGATTTTTCCTACTTCAGTCACTTGTACTGTTTTGTCTCAATATAGCCGGTAACTTTGAAGTCTATTTCATATTCTGTATTTCCTTTCTTATAGGAGTACTGCATAGCCTTCATGATAGTACTCCACAGTTGATGCTGGTGCCATCAAAAAAGCGAACATGGGAGATTTCGGTGTATGCCAGAGAGGGTATTTGGGATTACTTTGTTGAAAACATTTGAATCTTAATATACTCCCGTGAAAGACCTGACTTTCTAATATTCACCATATAAAGAAACTCACCAATGATCATCCAAAGCGTCTACTCTCTTTCGTCTATTGTTTTAATCCGTTCTTTGAATGCAAAGGGCGAAGAAAAAAGAGAAATATTTTTTATTCCGATTTTGACTTAGACCAACCCTTACTCCGGCCTCAACCCTTACCCCGACCTCAATTTTCTTTCGACGAGTGGAGTGAGGAAGACCATATAACTCTACTTGATGGTTTGATTGAGTTCAAGTCCCAACGTGGAAAAGGCCCTAATGTATGGAGCTTCTACTACTTCATCCAGAAAATTTTGAAAGCTCAACTTAGTAAGTGATGAACTTAGAAGCTTGAGAAAGAAATTGTTGGCTAATTTGGAGAAGAACCGAGATCATCAGGACCCTGTTTTCTCTGATCCTCATGATTGTTAGTCTTTTACCTTTCAACGAAACTCTGGGCTAATGACTATTTAGTTAATGAATTGGATTTTCAGTCCAATTAGTATCCTCTTTTGGCTGCCATAGGGATGCTGTCAATATGATGAAGAAGAGAAAAGATTTTGTGCAAAAATTAAAGGGAAAGTAACACTCTATGTCTATTTGGAGATAATATTTACAGAAATGGCCCATATCTCTAATATTACCCGAAATGACCCTTTTATACATTATTATATATTTTTATACAAAATTGATACATTGTCTACAATAAGTGTATAATGTTGTATAATATTGTATATCGTGTGTATAAACACCGTTGCAAAAAAAGTTGGCTATGAGGATGTAAATTTTAAAAAATTAGCTCTGTGGATGTAATATTTTATGTTGGGTTTTATATTATTGAAATTATCCCAAAATTAACGACACTTTTGATAGCTTTTTCCTTTTCTTGTGTGGAACTTTTAAATTTTTGTTTTTATTTCAAGATTCGACTTGGAGGATTAATGGAATGTTTGTCCTTCAATTTATAATTTAGTCTCTTAAGTAGGTTTATTTTGTTGCTTTTATTTTCGGTTTTCTTATTTTCTTTACTCTTTTTGTATTTGCGAGAACACTTCAATTTAATTTGAAACTTAATATTTTATCCTTATTGAGATTTATAACCTCACAAATATATCAATTTTAATCTTTAATTTTAAAAAAAAATTCTATACATAATTAAAATGTATCGTATAAATTGAAACGTAAAGAGTTAATGGTCAGAAATACATCCGAATTATTATGTTTTTATGAGTTTCACAGCCCAACTATCAATTGTTCTCTTTTCCTACCTAAACTATCACCATCTATGTACTAAAAGCACACCTCAAAGCTGATCAGGCCGATTATCAGTTGTTCCATTTCCTACATGAACTATCGTGTTTTTTAATACATAAATGATGATAATTTCAAGTAGAAAAATAGATATTTACCTTTTTGTTGCAAAGTATTTGATAGATTAAATATTGAAATCCAGTTGAATCATGTAGAAAAAAGGGTAAAAAAAACAGAATAATTCATAGTTAGAGTGTGAAATTCGCGAAAAAAATAATTTAGGCTTTTAACCATTATCTCTTTAAAAGACAAAAGAAAGATAAGAGAGAGGCTATGTTGCTCCCAAACGCACACGCAAGTATACGTGGTCGTACAAGTAATATAGGATTTTTAAGTCCAGATATCGATCCCACAGAAACTTATAATTAACTATTTATCAAATTAAACTAATGCTAATTATCTAAAGAAGAAATAAAATCCAAATTATATTTGTAAACTAATTAAAAATAAAAGAAAACAAATAATGAACTTCAACCAAGAAAGAGCAAATTTTTATCGGAGAAGAGATAGATCAGAGCTATGACCACTAACAATCCGATTGAGTTTTCAAATCGTTCTACTATGGGTTACTAGTTGATGGGTTAATTGTAACTTTATGATATTCTCTCGAACTACTCTGACGCTGCCGTAAATGCTACTATAACGCCTATATCTCTATGGTCGTCGGAGGTAACAAGAACGCATTTATTTCTCCGTATTCAACTAAGTAGGGCTAAAGGGTATATCTCTATCCTCGGTAAGCAAACGATTAAATCGAACAAACTCTATTTATTCTTATTACGTACGTGAATTCCCTTTCTCAAGTCCAATTCCCGCACCACAGATAGTGTTCAATTAGTGATCAAGTAATTAAACAATTAAGCACAAGAATAAATAAAAAACCCAAAGATATAAAATCAATAGATAGATACGATAATCAAACGTCAACTTTCATGTTTGCGTTAAAGCCCTAGAACTAAAGAGTTTAGCTCCACATAGACATGGAGGAAAAACAACAAATCATCCGAATAAAAATATCAAAATAAGTGTTATAGAGAAGAAGATAAAACCCTGTAACTATGGCCTCCACGGCGGTCATTTCTCTAGGTCCAAAGTTATGGTAAGGGTTTCAAGTATCCAAAGTTATCCCAAAGTTACGTAAAATATGTATTTATAGAGATACCAAAGGGCTCGCTTTTTTAAAAACCAAATCCAACTCGGACTGGAAAAAATTAACGGGCTCGCATTACACCCGCATCGCGGGTGAAACGCGGAACCAATAGAGAATCAGAGAACAGTTCTGCATTTTCTTTCGTCTTCTTTGCTGCCACGTAGATGAATGTTGTCTCCTTTCAATTCTTTCTTTCACGTTGCTGGCAGGTCAATGTTGTCAATCCCTTACTTCATTCTTTTACACACTGCATTATACATATATTTCTTCTTATTTCTTTATGAAAGATCATTAAGTAACACCAATTGTTTTTTGTGCTTTTCACGTCATTTAATTTGTCCAATTTTTGCTCCGAACTCTCAAATCTTCACATCGCTTTATTCCTACATAGTAAAAATATAATATTAAGCACAAAACAATTATAATTGATACTCAAAAGACAATTAAAAGTATTAAAATGTGAAATGATAAAGGCTAAATATATGCAATTTATGGCCGAACATCAGGCTCCAAAAGTAACCAAACTTATTAGGCACCCTTACCCCTTCTCCTACACCCAAATGCCATCTACTTCGCAGTTCACATTGATGTCTTCCTTTCCAATTAACCAAAATACCAACAAACAAGAAAACCAAATTATAATTGCAAAGTCACTTCGCACCAAATCACACGCTTGATTTCTTCATCTAAGCTTCCATCGACTTCTCCAATTTCTTCCTGTCCTTTCCAAACATATTTATACACACACACAAAAACAAACTAAAAAATAGTACCCTTCCCATTATTCCCGTTAAATTTTAGCTCAAAACTGCCCTCCAACTAATCAAATTGTACCCTTCATATTACTGGTTACTCCAAAACAGGAAAAAATTGGTCACTTTTACCTATGAACTATTTGAAATGGGATAATTTTTTGAGCCATTGTCCCTTTTTTAAAACTATCCATGAGGTCATTGTCCCTTTTTTATTTGTTATAATAATGAAGTGTTTATACTTCTTATTTTCTTATGTTGTTATAATATTTCTCATACATGTCACCCTTCTCGCACCCCCCACCCAAAAAACAAGAACAAGGGCAAAATTCTTTGAATTTCGAATAGTTCAAGGGTATAATTAACCTATTTTTTATTATTTTGGAACAACTGTTAGTAGGAAGGATTTTTGTGAACTATTTGACTACGCAAATAACATCTTTCCAGCCGCCTGAAGGAAGTATTCAAAGATAAGATAAGGCTAAATGCACACAAGCTAACTTCAGAAGTGATTCCTTCGGATCTTAGATACGACCTTAGGGAGCTTGTTTTGGCAACTATTCTCATATAGTATGTGTCCTGGTTTCCGCGTTCTAATCTCGCATCTGAAATTCGTTAGGCTGCTCTCTTCGGGAGCCTGCGTCCCGGCCTTTTTGTGCAATAAACCCTTCCCGCCGAAGACTAGTGGTAGGTGGTCCTGCGGAGCTTTCAGAAAAGAGTAGCCTTGTGTGTAAGCACAACAATGAACCGCAACGAACCCTCAGACGACCTATCTAAGATTAGGAGATCTTCAGTAGTGGTGATCCTTTCACTCTTCCATGGACTGATACATTTACCGAATGCTCATATGAAAAAGTTGACTCCTTGGAGGGTGTTTTTGAGCCTAAAACATAAGGACAAAATTATGTTTGAGCAGAAAACGAAATGGAGGAAAAATTTAATCTACTTCAGATAGATCGCGGTAATTTTGACCCTTTCCCCTCTAAAAAAACAAAAGAAGATGAGATAAAAGACTCGAAATTACCCAAGCTTATTCCGCACCCTCACGCACTTATCCTACACCCAAATGCCATCAACTTCACATTGCTGTTTTCCTTTCTCATTAAGCAAATACCGACTTACAAGTAAACCACAAAAAGAATTGATTTCTTCATCTAAGCTTCCATTGACTTCTTCCCATTTCTCTTCTTCTTCTTCTTCTTCTTTCCAAACACCACCCCACTCAATTCACACACAAATTAAACTGCCGTTAAACACCACCACTACACAACAATGACGTCACCATCATCAACATCCAACGTCATGCTATCAATCTCAGAGAAAAAAACGGTCACAATCGATCTCTACCGTCCACTTCGTAACTACATAGTCTACAATTACTCCGAACGTGAAGCTCAAAATCTTGAAGATGATTTACAAACACTTAAACAATATCGTGTCGATATCGAATCATCATCATCATCAGCATCACTTGCTGCTAGACGTGACCTCTTGCAAAATTACTATAAAGCCCTTTGTGCTGTTGAGTCTCGTTTCCCTATTTCAAATGATCAAGATCATGTTAATTCTCTTACTTTTACTTGGTATGATGCTTTCAAGAATAGAAATAAAGCTGCCCAGCAGAATATCCATTTAGGTACTCTTATTTTGCATTTTTGTTCAATTGGGTCTTCAAATTTTATGTCCTTTTGTTTGATTCTTTAGCATAGTACAATTTAGTATTCAAAGGATTCATTATAGTTGGACTTCTTTTATGCTAACCGTTATTCTTCCACAGCCTTAATATTTAATGCTTGAGAGTAGTTATGTTTAGCTTAGTAAGTGTATTGAAAACTCCCTCCGTTTTAATTTGTTTGTCTTAGTTTGACTTGGTATGGAGTTTAAGAAAATAAAAGAAGACTTTTGAATCTTGTGGTCTTAAACTAAATATTGTTTAAATGTGTGTAATGTACCAAAATGCCCTTTGAATCTTGTGTTCTTAAACTCAAGATTTTTGTGATGTAGCAAAATGCCCTTTGAATCTTGTGGTCTTAAATATGTCATGTAGGATGTTGGGTGTAAAGAGTTACTAAATATAGAAAGTGGCATTCTTTTTGAAATGGACTAAAAAGGAAAGTAAGACAAACAAATTGAAACCGTAGGGGTACTTGTTTTGCTGCCAATACCTAGATAAACATTAAACATACAACAATATTCTTCAGACAAATTGGCTATATTTACCTACTAGTACTAAAAAAAGCATGGCTATGTTTATCACTTGGTAAAGAAAAAAGGGGTACATTGATCTTAATTCTTACGAGTTTGGAGAAATGAATGTTAAGCTCGAACTATTGTCATCTTATCACACATTTGTACTGATCCTTTTTTTGTTTGTCCACATAGAAAAAGCTGCAGTTTTGTTCAATCTGGGGGCAGTTCACAGTCAGATGGGATTGGGTTTTGATCGTTCATCAGTTGAGGGGCGAAAGCAGGCATCACATTCCTTTATTGCTGCTGCTGGGGCATTTGCCTTCTTGAGAGACAATGTGGCAATGAAGGCATCAATGGGTAGCTCCACCACCGTTGATGTCTCTGTAGAATGCGTTGGGATGCTGGAAAGACTCATGTTGGCTCAGGCTCAGGAGTGTGTTTTTGAGAATAGCATTGCCAAGGGTAATACTCCTGGTGTCTGTTCAAAGATTTCAAGACAGGTTTATTTCTCTATTCCATCTTTTAATCTATGCGACTCAATAACTGCTGTATGAGATTTACTTGTAAAGGAAAAAAAAACTTATCTGTGAGGTTTAGTTGAGTTCTTGACATTAGTCACATTGCTGCACAGCTTTTTTCTTTTTGGTTAGCTCGAGTGAGTTAATAATATTTCTTCTCTTATTAAAATCTGCCTAAGATTTTTAGAAGGTAATAATTTAGTCTACTACAGATAAAGACCACTAATTATTACATTTCTATCAAAAATCTAGTCAGCCAGGAAAACTCCTACGGTCTGTGCGACTTTTGTTTTGTTAATATGCACATTTTTATTAATTAATCAATCCTCCAAGTTCCTATATGCAATGAGGCATGGAGTTGGGTTAGAACAAAATCAAATAGAAATTATAAGAGACTATTATGCAGCTTGAGAATCAGGGTTTTTGTAAGAACCAATTTCATATTGGATTTGTTCTTTTCGAATTTTAATTTAATTTCTGAATAGTTCACTGGATAAGGCATGTCTGAGTTGGGTTGGCTAGTTCCTTCAAATATGGTTTTTAGTTTATTGCACGTTATATCCTGTAGAGTTCGTTTTGGATGTTACTTAAGTGCTTTGATGTAGCAATAGATGCAAAATTGATGTTAAAATGAAATGAATTTTCTATCACAGGTTGGATTGTTTTACGAGGAAGCTTTGGCAGCATTAAGTGTTGCACCTCTGAACCAGCACTTGGACAAGACTTGGCTAGCTCATGTTCAGCTTAAGGCATCACTTTTTTATGCTGAGGCCTGCTACAGGTACAGTCTAGAGCTCCATGACAAAGAAGAAATTGCAGAGGAAATTGCAAGGCTGAAGAGTGGTGTTAATGCCTTGTCTGAGGCAAGAAAAACATCTCCAAGGGGATCACCACAGCAGCTCTTGGATGCAATTAATAAGCTAGAAGCTACTTTAAATCTAAACTTGGACAGGGCTATGAAGGAAAACGACAGAGTCTACCTCATGAGGGTCCCACCAGCCAGTTCTCTTCCACCACTTGCAGCATTTTCCTTGGTCAAGCCTATGCAGATGAATGATATTCTGGATGCAAGCAAGGAGAAGATGTTTGCCAGTCTTGTCCCAGACAATAGTGCAAAAGCTCTATCTAGGTACACTGAGATGGTTGATGATGTCATCAGGACTCAAGCTGAGAAGTTACAACAGGGAAGCGAGCTAGCTCGAGTAAGGCTCAGAGAAATGGACTTGCCTGATTCTATTCTTGCTTTGGAGGGAAATATATCTCTACCTGAGGCCTTAAAAGAAGATGTAGAGGCAGTGCAAATTTGTGGTGGTCCAGCTGGTTTGGATGCTGAGCTGCAGCAACTCAGAGATCTGAAGAGGGTGAACCAGGAGTTGCTGGTCCAAACTGAGGAGCTTTTGCAAAAAGAAGCGACAGAGGATACACAATTTAGAACTCAATTCGGAACCCGATGGACAAGGCCTCAATCTACTACCCTAACAAAAAACCTGCAGGACAGGTTAAACAGGTTTGCAGCTAACCTGAAGCAAGCTGCAGAAAGTGATGCCAGGATTGAGCGATCAGTAAGGGATCATGCAGCACTTATGTCAATCCTTGACCGCCGTCCAGTACGTATTTATTATGTGACCTATGTTTTAACCTTAATTTACATAAATAGTCATGTCATGTCTCATCGTGTCGCTTCAAGTTGGTAACTGACTTTGTCAAGGGCTTTACACATCAATGCATATAAAAATAATCAAATGCTCTGGCCCTTGGATTTGTTTGTAGACACATAGTATTAGGTGGTATTTCTAAGGATAATTATCAAAACTTATCTAGTAATGAAGATAGTGAGTTAGACAAATCTCTTGACAAGCTTGTACTACTACTGAGGGCTTAGTAAGATGGTCAATGCTTCTATTCTGTATATTTTGGATCTTCTCACATGGTTCACTTCCAAGGATTTTCAACAGGTTAAAATGCATACTAGATATGGAGTCTTTGATCCTTTAACATTTTGGAACTTGGCTTAATCTGTGGTTTATTATACATGTATGTCATGTTATTGTTGCAAAAGAAATTCATCACTGGATCTAGTGCTTACAATGTGATAACTCTTCTATTTCTCTCTGTGATGGGTGTCAAGTTAAGTCCTGAGATGTGCATTTTTCTCTTTGATAGATTGAATCTGCTCTTCCAACCTTGGCAAGACCAATCCTGTCTTTGGACGCCACTGAAGATGCCATTGTGGGAGCCCTGAAGCAGAGCCTGGTAATATGAATTAGTGGGTTACATTTGTGTTATTTGGTCTTTCTGTGTTCCTTAGCTGACACTTATGTTGGAGCCATGTTTCTTGAGTGACTAAAGCCTATTCTTTTGGGAAGACATATATATCATTTCCTTTTTTTTTTTTTTTTTTTTTTGGTGGGTGGGGGCATAACTTCTTCTTTCAGTTTGAGAAGTGTCTAATTCCTTCTGATGACATTTTTTATCAGGATATCTTTCTGCTGTTGTTTCTTGTCCCCAGGAGATAATTTGAAAATTGATGTCGGTTGGGCATTAACATAATATTTTATTAGAGAGTTGGGCATTAACATAATATTTTATTAGAGAATATCAATAATATTTTATTAGTTTTACTAATGATAAAAGCATTGAAAATAATCATATTTCTTTCATGGATGATTTTTGAGCACTTGCTGTACATTAATCTAGTTTGAAATCCTTTAATGCCCATTTTGCGAGTGAGAAGTGGTCTTTGAATAATAAATTAGAAAAGACAGTTATACTAGGCATCTTTAGATATTAAGTAACATGAAATGTTTAGGCTATTATGCATGTTATAAAGTTATCTAAAAATTACGGAGGAAATTGTCCGTAAATATTTGGATATATGAACCTTAGAAAACACTTCAGTTTCAAGTAGTTTATTTGGAAAGAGAGAATCGGAGGGCTTTTGAAGGAGTGGAACAAGATTTTATAAAATGCAAAGTAGTATGTTGTCTCTAGTTTCATTTTGGTGTACTTTATGAGGTCCCCATTTGTATAGTGGATTGGATCTCTTTTGTTGAGAACCATATTTGGGTGTAGGTGTTCTCTTCTTTTGGTATATGTCTTGTACATGAAATTTCCACATTTGTCAATAAAATTATTTACCTTATCCAAAAAAAAAAAAAAAAAAAAAAAAAAAAAGAAGAACTTCAGAACTTCACTTCAATCTGTTTTAGAAGGAGTTATCTCTTATTTCAACATAGAAGCTTTACATTGTTGCAGCATAAATTATTTGAGTGGTCTCCCTCAAGTCATTGTTGGTTATATTTGCAGAGCCAACTAGAAACTCTTGGTGCTCAGCGAGCTGGTCTGGAAGATATGCTGAAAGAGATGAAGAGGAAGGTATAATAAGATTCCTCTTGAACTACATGCTCTGCAAAGTTGAATTTATTAGGTTGAGCCGTTGAGGTGGACATCTTTTTGGGAATGAAACTTTAACCATCGCTGGTCCATATAAAATTTCGCATAGGAGGGTTGGACAAGTATGATATCTTTCACCCTAGCATGTGATGAAGATATAATCCTTTGCTAGTACACATCCTCTTATTCTGCTGTTCTACAGTTATTGAGTTTATTAACATGATATTAATAACATAAGTTCATATTTCAAATATATAAGCCATGGATAAACATATTTTGGTGTGAAAACTGACTGTTAACACCCTGAATGAGTCGTTGGATTAGATGGTTCACTCTGTGCAGCAGGTTATTCCATCAATGGGTTGGCTTTTTGTCCAACAGTTCCGTATTTGCTTATCTAATTGATGGACTGAGGGGGCAGGAACTGAAAGTAGTAGAAGAGATAAGCCCTCCAATCTATTCAGTAGAAGTAAAAATGAGGGCCACACTCTTAATAATCCTGTTAGAATGTCCCACGTGTGTTAAGGGAATGAACTATTCTCTCCTTATATGGTTTTGAGCAGTCCTTGCTAGCTTTTGGAGTTGAATGAAACCCATGATTCATTTTCTTTACATGGTATCACAGTCAAGAGTTATTCCTATTCTTGGTTTACCTAATGTTGTGCCGCATTTTTATATTGTTTATGCTCCATATGTCCAGTCCTGAGTCTTGGGCTCATGAGCTAGTTTGTGGAGTTGAGCTAGGGCTAAGATCCATTTTCTTTTTAAATTCAAATGGATGGTGTGCTTACATCACATCAAGGGAAGCTCTTCATTAGATCGAGAGACTCATCGTTGGGTGGTTGGAGGGAGGGTTATTTGGTTATGGAACTTGATAAGATCTTTTCTTGCAACTTTCATTTCCTGGGGAAGTCAAGAAGAAATTCCTTCTAGTATATGAAAAGAGGGATAGATCGGGCTTTTCATAAAGAAGTGGCGACATAGGCTTAAGACTACTCCACTGTCATTAGTCGTTGCTTTACATCATCTCAGGAGCAGATAACGCAATATGAATTCTTTGTGCTATGTTGACATTTGTGTATCCATTTGCAACATGCTTATCTTTTGGCATTTGCTCTGCCTCTGCTTAACCATTGAAGGATCTAATTGTGCAATTTGATTTTGTATCTGTTGTGTGATGTTACTCAGGATGATATACTTCCGAAATTGATGACATTCACGGGCTCGCATGAGGATCTTTTCAGGAAGGAGATAGCAAAATATGATCATATTTCTGAAGAAATTTCTCAAAACATCGAGGCACAAGAACAGTTGCTGCTGCAAATTCAGGTTCAGAATTCGCGTCTTTTTCAGGGATATACCCTTTTAGTTTGCTTCCCTTTTTCATTTCAACTTGGGAGCTTCTCTTAAGCTTTAACGTAGGAATACTTGTCTGGTAAATTTGAGGTTATATGTGTTGCACCGTCCTTAGTAGGAATTCCCTTTTATATTTCCATATTGTCAGTTTCAGGATTGCTCTTCAGAATACTATTTATGGGTAACGAACCGAGGGATGCAAGGCATTTTCCTTTTTGTTTCTTTTAATCCCTTGTGTCATTGCCCGGTGGCTTGTTTTGAACTATGATTTTCTATTACTTCTTATACTGATCAATACAGGAAGTTGCTTTTATTTTTAAATCTGGAAAGCATTACAGACGTGATACAATGACATCCTTAATTGAGATATCACCTATGGCATGTTTTTTCGTTCCAAACTTTTTTGAGTTACACAGTTTAATCTGACTTTGAACTTGTTTTGTATCTAGAAAGTGTTAGAGAGAATGTTTGGAAGTGGGGGTGGGGGGGTGGGGGGTGTAAAGAAGATCATCGAATAATTGTTAGTTCGTTAATTGCAATTATATTTGTGGTGCTTCTTTTCTTATTTAATACTTGTTATTTCATGCATCCGAATCCCGTGATTTGCATGTCATAATTAGTGCCTGAGAAGAGTTTATATGGAGAAATATGGTCAATGAGGTTTATATAGCCAACCCTAACTCCCGTGATTTGCATGTCATAATTAGTGCCTGAGAAGAGTTTATATGGAGAAATATGGTCAATGAGGTTTATATAGCCAACCCTAACTTGTTTGGGTCTGAGGTGAAGGTGTATTTTGGAAATTTAAGAGTTGTAGTGCACAGATTATGTATAATAGTATAATACACATGCTTAACCAAAGTATTGTGTTTTTTCTGGACCAGAAATACTTCATATTGAGGTTTCATTGTGCAAACATAGAAAGAAAAGTCCCTCTTTTGGGATAGAACAATCTACTTGCACTGGACTTTATTCAAGCTGCATGTCCTTGAATGTTCTTTAACAACGTGGTATTTCCTTTTGCAGGCTCAAAATGAGGAGTTTGCTTCTATTTTCAATCTTGAGGATTATAAAGGTGTGTTTTAATCCTCATAATCATTTTGCAATGTCTGCTGAAAAACATTGAAGCTTAGATATTCTCGATACACAAACATCTTCTGTCCTATCTAAATAAATTAGGTGGGCTAAGTTTAGACGGGCTAATCCTTTCATTCGATTTTTTGTATATCAAAATGACTTCTTACTGCTCATTATGTGTCATGTGATATATCTAAAGCTAGTTATGTCCCTTGATGTCATCTTATAGTGATGTTGCAATTATCAGTTTTAAAATTGACATGGTGAAGTGCTGGCCAGCCCGTGCTATGATATGTTGTCCATTCTGCATTCTCTAGTAGTTTTTCTGTCTACTTTGACATTTCTTCTTGGCGTGGTTTATCCATATCATCAAGTACGGCTGTTGATTTTAGATGTTCTAGTCACTGTTAATTTGCTAAGCTCAGTCTTGTCTATGTCACAGCTTCCCGCGAGAGAATCTATAGGCAGATTGAAGCTGCCATTTTGAAATATCGAGAAATCAAGGAAAATATCAATGAGGGATTGAAGTTCTATGTAACACTTCAGGTATGAGAATTTCCATCTCTTTTGAGACTGCTCTTTGCTATTGGACTTGTTGGGGGAGGGGGTGGAGATTGGAAGATTTGCTCACTCAGTTTACAACACAAGGAGGATTTCAACCATCGTTTTGAGTGGATCGGATCCTCTGAGCTCATTCCACTTTTTATATTGGATCATTTGTATCCCAGATAAGAACTTCCGTTGGGGGAAGAGGAAGCAGGGGTGGGGATAAAGTGAGCTAGATTAGAGTCATTGATCGCTCTCTAATTTGGTTCCAATGTCATTATAAGGCAACTGGCTTGTGTACATGGGATTGCAATCATCCTCCAAGGGACCTATTTTATCCCATTGAGAAGCTTGAGATGGGACTGTTCCATGGGTTACATTTTAAACGCCTGTCTTATGGGCGAGAGGGTTGAGATTGTGACAATTCTATCGTATACATTATTCCTTTCCCCCCATCCCCCCTGCCCCTGGCTGTCCTGCGGGCTCCTTTACCAGCTCCACCACCTCACCTCATCTTTCCATTTCTTTGATTTTATAAAGAAATTATCAAGGCGAGTTACCAGAAGAATAATCGAGTTATAATCTCTCACCTAATCCATTATTAAACATAATGATAATTATACAATCCCATCCCACTAATCTCACCAAGAATCCCTTATTATATTCACATTCTCGATTTTCACTCTAACAAAACTAGTATATGATAATCTGCCCTATATGTTCAAGTCAAAGAAGAACCCCTTTGATCTTTTCTCATATAAGCCTAGTCAGTGGTGTCAAAGCCCCAAGTACTCCTGCAAATCTGACAAGGATCATTCACTTGTGTAACCTCACATGCCAATGATCGTACTTATGTACGTTCTTTGTATGAGGCTTGGGTAGAGACTTATGAGGGGATGAGAACTGCAGCTCAAAATTACTTTCTGCTTTTAAAGATTCATTTTAGTTGTGCACAGTTGGACAAATCACTAGAAATCTTTTTCCATGTCTTCCTGAATATGTCAAGCTTCTTGGATCTATTTGCGCACTTCCAGGAAATGAATTCATATAAATTTGTCTTTGTTGAACAGGAGGCGATCACTAATGTGAAACAGCAGTGTAGTGATTTTGTGATGACAAGAAACATACAGTGCCGAGAAATGATGGAAGAGGTGCAGAGGAAAGTCTCAGGTCTCAGTTTCCAGGATAACAGAAATTCAAGTGGATATACTTATCCTTCAGTTGGGCAGGCTCATCAGCCTCCGAGAACAAATCCCGAGACTGGAAATATACCCAATTCCTGTCGACCCCAGACTCCTGCATATCAGCCTTCTCAACAACCAACAATGTCTGGATATAGTCAAACTCCTCCTCCTTATAATTCTCCACAACCGCCTGCACCACCTTACCATTTTCCAAGTCAAGGTCAACCATATCAGCATCCACAGCCACATCCTCAACATCAACAACAGCTTCCACCAAGCCACGAGTACGGTCAACCTGCATATCCTGGGTGGCGGGGTCCATACTATAATGCACCTCCTCAGCAACCGGGAGCTATGCCTCAACCTCCTTACACGGCACCTTCTCCATATCCTCATCCTCCTCCCCATCAGAGTGGTTATTACAGGCAATGATTAGTTTTCCAATATATTTTTTTCGTGTGCATCTCATGTTCATTTTTGTCTGGCAAGTTTTTTGTCGTTCTTAAGTGGATTGGACCTGGCTGGACTTCTTTGTTAGTTTCAGCTCTTGGCATACACTATTATACGTTGTAAGCAACTTTGGATGAAGCATGGCTCGCTTTACCCGCATGTACAGGGTATCTCCTTGTAAGATCATATTGATTTTATACGATTGAGCAAAATACAAGTATCAATAAATTAGAACTCTCCCGTCTGAAGTACACTATGAGATGTGATATCTTGTGAATGTGAAACATGTGGATCTATTTGTTGGTCTTGCATATCAATAGTAACTTATGTAATTTGGTGTCCATTGCAGTTCCAATTTCCGTGCCTTATTTTCAAGAAACGTCTCTTGAATTTTTCAAAAATGGAACCTCAATAACCAAAATAAATTTTGAATTGGGAGATGCACTGTGGTGATAATTTATGTTGTACATTTTGGAGTGTATGGGCTAAGTGGAAAGAAAGACATCAATTGTGACAACAATGAAGAACCTTTTGAGTTCATAATGGAGCTAGAATTTCAGATGGGAGGGGTGGAGAAGCCAAGCACAATTCAGGTTGAAAATACTGAGGTGAATTTATGATTTAAACTTTAACGGATCCGAGCTTGGGATTTTGTCATAATTCATGTGATTTACTTGGAGTCAAAATTGATTATCTGTATTTATTTAGTGAATATTTTAATTCATATATCGGATCTGCCTCAAAGCTACTGGATTCAATGTACCACAAGTGACCACATTCACATCTGGATGGAACAAGTCCTTACATTAGTTCATTCCGGAATTCCATTTGTGGACTTCAGTAAATATCCCTCCGTTTCATTTTATGTGTTGCACTTCAACTGGGCACTTTTTAAAAAAAAAAACTTATTGTCTAAATCAAGCCATATATATTTGTGTGGTTATAAATCATCTCATTAAGAATAGAATGAGAAGTTTAAAGTTAAATTATTTTTAAATATAAATTTTTTTTTTTTTTTTTGGACAGACTGAAAAGTGTATTGCATACATTGAGGGAGAGGAAGTAAGCAAATATATCTTTCAACATTAGCCTTTAGGTAACGTACGAGTACATACATGCTGTTGTTTCTTGTTTTTACCGTTATACATAAATACAGTTAGGCAATAAATCAAGTCAAATTAACTTGTCGTCTTCTAATACGTACTTGCTAACCACCTCGAACAATTATTATTCAGCTTACATACTGTTCTTTGCAAAATCAAATGAACACGTGTGGAGTTTCTTGGCCTTGACAGGTTATTATCGCCGTTCTGTGGAGGGAATTTCATTCATTGCAATTTGCAGCCCTACTGATTCAGTTGACCAGAAGGGTGCACAATTTAAATGGTCGAACACCAATTTTAGTATTGTCCACAGGTTCAGGAAGCTATATAGCGTATTGTGACACTTCGCGCATTAGACTAGGGTGTATCTTGATCCAAAAGAATTAACATCAAAAAGATTATTTGCAAAAGAAATTAAAGAAATAATTAAGTAAAGGGAAAGTAAATGGTGGAGTACTAGTAGACAAAAGATGTTACTTAGTAGTTGGCAGTAAACAAGTAGTAGCTTTGTAATTACTGAAGGGAGGGTTAATTTTCTTTGGTCGTGCATGCACTAAACTCCCACCATCTGTTCTAAATCTCTGATTATTTTTCTCTCTGTTTTTTTTTTTCCAGAAGCTATAGCACTTTTGGTTATGGAGAGAGTAATAATATTGCAATCTCTCTTTATTGTCTCTTTTTTGGTAATGAATAGTTGTAGTTCTGTTTTGGGATACAATGTTCCTTCAATTTTCATATTTGGAGACTCTATATTTGATGCTGGTAACAATCACTACAAGAAGAACTGCGCAGTACAAGCTGATTTTCCACCTTATGGCTCCAATTTCTTTCACCATCCTACTGGTAGATTCGCCAATGGTCGAACCGTTGCAGACTTCATCTGTGAGTTCTTATTACTCCTTCCTAACATCCCACTCCAAAAGAACCAAACCAAAAAAGAAAAATCCAATGATATACTCTATTTGTCCCATTTTATTTATAAGTTAATGGTAAAAAACACAGTACTATCACTTTTTCGTTAGACTCATGCTCCAACTATCAGCTGTTCCCTTTTCCGACCTGAACTATCACCATCTATGTATTAAAATGCAGTTGAACTATCAATTTTCAGTGTGAACATATCCAAATTACACACTGAAAATTAGATGTCTTAATCGCCGCACGACAAATTAGATCCCATAATTCTTTTTGAGGCGCAATAATCTTTGTCATATGGACTTCTATTACTTATCTTTGGTTTGATGTAAAATTGCCTGCATGCAGCTGAATTTATTGGGATTCCCCTGCAAAAGCCACTTCTGGAAGCACAACTTGATTTAGTAAATGGAAATCAGAAAGAGTATCCATCAAATGGCATCAACTTTGCTAGTGCTGGTAGTGGACTTCTACGACCAACAAATCAGAATTTGGTAAGAAACTTGATGTTCTTGTTTTAACATCTTTTAATTTAGAGGCAATGGTCAAAAACACACCTTAACTATCACTTTTCGTGAGTTTCCTACCTGAATTTTTCAGGTGTGCGAGTTTTCTACCTGAACTATCACCAACTATTTATCAAAATACACCTCAAATTGTACACCGAGAGTATAAACATTCTGCGATCTAAGCTTTTCATTTATACTAACCTTGGCTTTCCCTTTTTTTTTTTTTTTTTTTTTTTTTTTTTTTTTTTGGGCCCATATGAACTGATATTAATTCGTGACATTTGAAACATAGGGAGTGACACCAATTCAAGATCAACTCCAACAATTCAAAACCTTAGTCCAACAAAAACACATAACCAAGAAACAAATCCAACAGTCACTCTTCTTATTCGAGTCAGGCTCCAACGACATAATCAGCTACTTCTATCCATTTGATGCCCCAACTTTGACCCCAGATGGCTATGTTCAAGCCATGATAACTCAAGTTACAAACTTTGTTGATCAGATTTGCAAGTTAGGGGCTCGTCGAATCGCCTTGTTTTCGTTAGGCCCTCTTGGTTGTGTCCCAGCCAGGGTCCTCTTGCCTGGTGCACCAGTTAACAAATGTTATGGGAAAATGAACAAGATGGTTAAGAACTATAACATGAGGTTAGATATTTTTGTGAAAACAATACCGATCAAGTATCCTGGTTCTTTTGCTGTGTATGGAGATGTATACAAGCCTGCTCAGATCTTCAGAGCTAATCCTAAACGTTATGGTAATTTCTTACACTTCTTTAGTCCCTTTTTATGTCTGATCTATATTTCCTTTTAGCTATTATAGAAATTAATTGTTAATCTATTCAGTTTTCTGATGCATTTAATTAGTACTTGTTTACCTACCATCTTAATTTGCAAGAGTTTGTGTTATGGGCTCTGGTAGTGAGAGGGACTTCTAAACGAGAAAATGACGACAATAGTCCCTCAAGTTTGAAGGTAAGCTTGAAATAGTTCCCTAAATATATTTCTGAGCAGTTTTGGTCCTTTAAGTTTGTCAAAGTGCCCACTTTTGTTATTCGTCAAATATTCAACAAATCCTAGCTGTTAGATTTAACAATCGAGAGAACTGTGAAAAAAAAGATTCAACTAGAAATACCATAAAAGGCCCATCTAATCTAAAAATCACAATACCAAAACTGCAGCATATACCAGCAATAGACCAAAAATAACATAAACTGCATCAGATACTAGAAATAGACATACAATTGCAAAAAGTAAACTATAAAAATTGCACTTCCATATATGAGATCTTTTTCTTTTCGCATGTCCTGTTAAATCTGACAATAGTGTTCACTTTTGGACGAGTTTAAAGGACCAAAGCTTTTCAAGAATAATTTGGACTTACTTTGTTAAATATATAAGGGACTATTTTTGTTATTTTCTTTTAACTTTGAAACTATCATGTTAAGTTTATGTATTTACAAGTCAAGAAGGATTCTAAACTAACTCATGAATGATTTGTTATCACATATATAGGCTTTTCAGATGTAACTAATGCATGTTGTGGTGATGGAACTCTCGGAGGATTAGTGCAATGTGGTAAGGAAGGTTACAAGTTATGTGCAAAGCCCAATGAGTACTTGTTTTGGGATTATTTTCATCCATCAGAGCACACTTATAAACTCATCTCAAAGGCATTGTGGAATGGAACCCATTCTCAAATTCGACCTGTCAATCTCAAAACACTGGCCAACATGACTCTCATTCATCACTAATTAAGGAAATTAATTTGTGTTATGAAAATGTTAAAATGTAGAGTGGAGTCCCTGTCTTTCATTTGATCAGAATGTTATGGAGTTCATGTCTATTTCTTATTTCTCATGTTGTTTCCAAGCCTACATCGAATAAGCCAAAAAGTGGAGACGGATTTAAGATTTGAACTCATTCAGAGCTAAGGAAATTAATTGTGTTTTGAAATCTTAAAATAGGGAGCGCGGTCCTTATCTTTCGTCAACGGAGCATGCCTAAGGTTTTACAGATTATTGAGGCTAATGCATATAATCAAAGGAGATGACATATTTTAGGTAGCTAATATATCTACATAATTGGCGCTTGAAAAAGCGCAAAAGCTTTCAAAATTTGAGGTGGAAGTGTGTAATAGGAACACTTTATAATATGTTTGGGTGCTCACACTACTAAAAAATCTCTATTTTTCCATTGACTTCCCACTGAAAAATGTTCAATGGCTATTTCCCACCGAATGTCGGTGGAAAAATCTAAATAGTAGTTTTTTCACATGGAGAAATTATGAAGTTTCCCCGTGTCAATGGAAACCTGTTTCACATCATGCGTTTTTCCAGTGAGCTGGTTCGGTGGGAATAAGGTGGGAAAATCATGTTTTATAGCACAATTTTCCCACTAAATGTCGGTGGGAAAAACCTTTTTTTCTAGTAGTGTCAATTGAAATATGTTATAATTCGAGTGTCTAAATGAAATTTACTGCCAAGTTTAAGGGGTTATCGATGTATTCCACCTTCTTTATTTTTCATGTTGTTTCTAGGGATCAGGCTCAAATATGCCATCGAACTATTAGAAAAGGCTCATTCATGCCACTCGTTAATAGTTGGGCTCAAATATGCCACCGCCGTTACCATTTTGGGTCATATATGCCATTACTCACTAACAGAACTATATTATTACCAGATTTTTCCACGTGATAATTTCCCCATACTTTTTTTTTTTCCATGAGCGTGGTTTTGGGCTAGGTCAAAATCGAAAGAATCTAAATAAAGGCACATACGTGGGAAGGGGAAGAACTTGATCTTTCATAAGCTAAGAAAGGCCATAAGAATATACTTCCCTTGCTCTGAGGAATGCCCGGTTTAACCAGAATCCAAAATCGAAACCGGATAGGATAGATGGATGGATCTATCTTTCTATTCATATATATTACTAATTGAATTTCTAATGATTGCCGTGTTCTGCATGCTAGATCTTATCTAAGCCCTTCATTTTACGAGTGACATATATGAGTCATTTTGTAGTTCAATGGCATACTTGAGCCTTTTCCCAATTCCTATATAAATTTTCATATTTTCTAATTTTATGTAACAAGCTTATAAGGACAAGTTTGTCCCTTATACTATTTGGTTCTTATACTAATAATATTATTATTTTACATCTAAAAACTATATACTCTCTTATTTAGTTATATTATGAATCTAATCTTATTCTACGTTATTCACACTTTTCACGTACTTTAGACTCTTTAAAAAAACCTTAAAAAAAACATAAATTCGTTTAAGAAAAACAGAGATCGGTTTAAAAGAGAGTACACTTATGAGGTGACATGGGTATGAAAAATACATACGAGTGTGACAAATTTGAGCCTTCTCCCGACCGCTATTAATACCCAAAATTTCACTTATATGTAACTCTCCATACCAATCTACACCTCATTAGTGTACTCTCTTTTAAATCTATCTCTTCATAAATTTTATGTGTTTTTTAAATCTTTTTAAGAGCCATAAAGTACGTAAAAATTGTTGTGAAAGACATAGAACAAAATTAGATTCATAATCCAATTAATAAAGAGAGCATAGTTTTTCCATGTAAAATAATATTGTTATTAGTATAAGGGATAAACTTGTCCTTATAAGTTTGTTACATAAAATTAGAAAAGATGGAGATTTATATATGAATTGGGAAAAAGCTCAAATATGCCACTGAGCTACGAAATGGCTTATATATACTTGTAAAATGAAGAGTTTAGATAATGTCATGTCGCAAAATCTGGTAGTAGTAGAGTTTTGTTAGTGAGTAATGACATATATGACCCAAAATGGTAACAACGGTGGTATTTTTGAGCCCAACTATTAACGAGTGGCATGAATGAACCTTTTCTGATAGTCTAATGGCATATTTGAGCCTTTTCTCTTGTTTCTAAGCGTACATCAATTCAGCAAAAGAGAAGAGACTGATTTAAGATCTAGATCCTTACTTAACATTAAGGAAATTAATTGTCTTTGATATCTTAAAATAGAGAGTAGGGATCTTGTCTTTCATCAACTATAACATACTTGAGATATTACGGCTTATTGAGGTTAATGTGTATCATCAAAGGAGATGACATGTTTTAAATGACTAACTTATCTACGTAATGAATGTTTGAAAATACACAGGAAAGTGTTTTCTAAATTTGAGGCGAAGTATCTAATATATAGGAACACTTTATCATATGTTCAGGAGCTCAATTGGAGCAGGTCATAGATCGAGTGGTGGGGTCCATATTATAATGCGCCTCCCCAGCAACCTCGAGGTATGCTTCGGCCTCCTTATACTGCCGATTCACCGTATCCTCGTCCTCCTCCCCATCAAAGTGGTTATTATAGGCAATGAGAGTTTTCTAATATTTCGTGTGCAATCTTATGTTCAATTTTGCCTGGCAAGTGTTTTGGTCATCTCAAGTGGATTGGACCTGGCTAGACTTCTTTGTTAGTACCAGCTCTTGGCATACATTATGTCATGGGCCGACTCCTCCTAAGCGGCAGCGGCACACAAATAGCCCGTGCAGCGCCTGTAGTCCCACCTGATTACAAGCCAGCCTTCCTTTATCCCAGGTTTCTTGGCACGACCCGGTGCCTATGATGAAGCTTGCCTCAGAGGCTTTGCTTCCCTTGTGCCGCCCGTTTGATGTCAAGGCTTTAGCCTTGTCTTGCTATCATGCTCTTGTGGCGCATTTCATATACTGGGTCTCGTCTATATGCATACCTTGGGTTGTTTATGGACATGCCTATCCCTCGCCTGGCATTAATCGTCGCTCTAGCGCGCACAGTCCAATCCTCAAGCTTGACGCTTGCCTTGTGCCTTTCCCGAGTAGGGCAACTTCTAATCCTTCGCCTTTGTCATGTTCAATCCTCTTTTATATGCCCATGTTGTCTCATGGCATTGGCAAACTTAGCCCTTGCAACATACTTCCATCACTCGTAGTGCAGCGTTACCCCATGACTGCACGTCTAGGCCAACAGACCCCCGCTTGCAAGGCTGAATCCAAGCCAAGCTCACAAGTCAATACACGAGGCTCTTAAGTGTGGTGCCTCGAGTACTCAAGCGGCACAGAGGTATTTAACATCTATAAGAATAGCCCGCGGGGCATAATCAGTTCATACGTCAACCCTCCGGCACTCGTTGTGCGCCCAAAGCTGGCCCGCAGGCGTGGTACCGTCTATAGAGTTGCTTGACTCGTATGGATACCTAGGACACTCCTCTGAGATACCTAGGCAGGCCCTTGAGGTCCGCCCTCAAGGTTGCTCACTTGGTGCGACTGGTTGACAACATGCACGGGGGAGGCTGGCTGAGCTTTCAACACCTTTGCCCCTCTTATTTATGCTCTTAAGAAATAAACCCAAATTCCTCCACTGGACATCCTTTTGCCAGAGAATCATAATGGACTTTTCTCATTTATCTAAACTCCAAATGAGGCGCCGTCTGTTCCTAATTCTTCCTCTTTAATTCCTTCACACCTCCATGAAGTTTCATCCCATTCCTATACTCATGAAACGAGTTATAGCCTTCGCATGCTTCAGCTAATTATGACAATGCCACTGCTTCTTGGCTAAGTCAAGCCGATAGGCAAACAATCTTCAAATGACGCCAAACTTGGTAAGAATATTCATTAACATTCTAGGAAGGGTCCTCTCACCCTAAATCCCAAGATTCCAACCATAGCTCAAAAATGCACTGGACTGACACTTAGGCTTGCACGTGGCCAGTCGTCCGCTGAAAAGGCCCTTGGGCTCCTCCCAGATCCTTGCTAAACTCCCTCGGCACTCTTAGGATAAACAATGAAACATATCTAGATACTTGTTTCCTCCCGCATAGTCCCTTTTCCTAATGCTCCTTCTGGAGCCTATCGTCAGCGCATGTCGCCTGTGCAACTGACACTCGCTTAGCCCGCTCAGGGTGCGTAGGGTTACGGGCGCCAAGGCACAACAAAGGCAGCCCGTAATAATTATTATGTATTTTAAAGAAGTTTGAACTTTTAATGAAACACGACATGTACAGAGAATCTCCTTGTAAGATTATAGGAGTATTTATTAGGTACGATGACCAAAATACAAGATCAGTAATTTCAAACTTTCCTGTCTAGGTACATTATGAGATGTGATATCTTGTGAATGATTCAAAAAAATGTGAGTCTATTTGTTGGTCTGGCATATATCAATAGTAATTCATGTACTTTGCAGATGTACATTTGTTACATCTTGGAAATTTCGTGTCGTTTGCATTATGAGTAGACTAACGCAAGACTAAAGTGGACATGAAGTCCTTATAAGGTTAAAGAGGGTAATTGATAACTTTAAGTGCGTACCTTAAGGTTTTGGAGTCATCTGAATCGGTGGAAGTAAATCCGTCGAAGGAATTGGAATTTGAGTCATGTTTTGGGAAGATTTCTCATCATTTGAGTTATACACTGTTTAGTAATGCCTTGAGGGGGATCTATAGGGCCCGTTAGATGGTTAATGAAGTACTATACAAGTGACAAGAAGGTTCCATAAGGATTGGAAGTCAAACGAATTAAAGAAAGCAAGTTTATCGGAAGGGCATTTTGACGCCCAATTTCACGGATCCTCCACCGTGAAATGGTCACAGAGAGTCTGGTTGGTTGGGCTATTTGACGGTCCATTTGACGGACCGCAGGATTTTTGACGGTCCGTCAAAGTATGTCGGCGGGATTTTAAGTGAAACTTTATATTTCGTTTTTCCCCATTTGGATTCATTATTCCCCCATTTCAGAGCCTAAGGCTCTCCAAAACCCTCTTCCCAAGTTTATGTACTAATTAATTCCAAACCCAAGAGGATCATGAGATTCAAATGCTAGAAATTCTTATTAGGGTTTGTAGAGTTCAAGAATTCCTTTGGTGTTGAAGTTGGAGGTTTCACTCTAGTGGAATAATTAGATCCAAGGCTTATTCTTGTGTGATTAAGGTAAGTTTTTACATCTATTGCATGTTTTTAAGGTTGTTTGATTGTTATACAATTTGGTTGAAGAAGGAAGACGAAAAGAGAGTTCAAATATGAATTTAAGGATATTTTGAGCTATAAATTAACTTGAGTTATAATTTTTGGCATGTTATGAGTATAATCTTATCATGAGTGGTAATGATGATGATGAAGAGAAGTGTTGTATACAAGTGTATATGGAGTTATGTTGAAATGGTTATTATGGGTTGATTATGAAAAGGAGTTTTGGGCGTTGAATGGAACATAACTTGAATGAAGTCTCTTGATTATGGTATTGTTGATGATGTTATTGTTGATTGGGAGTTGTTTTGGAATTTGGTAGAAGTAGATGAAATAGCGGAAATGTTGCCCAATTTTCGCTAGCTCACAAATTACTCTAGTTTGAACTTAAAAAGTGTTTTAAGACTTAACCTTAGTATGAATCCTCTTGAATGTAGATTTGTGGGCTTGGGAGGAGAACGTTAAGTAGTTAAGAAGACGTAATCCTTTCCTTTTTAAGGCATGATTCTATTGTTGTGGACCTATACATAATATTCATAATGTCTTCCATAATGACTCCATTCTTAGAAGTGCTAAAGCTCATAGTTCTTGATACTCTCATGATATCATTGATCTCATCCTACGATAGTTGATCCTTTAAGGAAAGATATGGTGATGATTATGATGATGATGATGTTGCTTTTACTTATGTATTCCTATATGTATATATATAAAGCCATGTTGTGACACCGAGCCTATATGGCCGGGTATGATATCTATTGCGCGCGCACCACTGCAGTTGGGTATGGACAACACCGAGCCATGTTATGGCCGGGTATGGATGACACCGAACCTACATGGTTAGGTATGGTATCACTATATATATATATATGAGGTATAGATTGTTCTCTTATTCTTATGTTATCTTCATACTTTCATCATGTTGCTATTCATGCCTTACATGCTCAGTACATTGTTCGTACTGACGTCCTTTTGTTTGTGGACGCTGTGTTCATGCCCGCAGGTAGACAGGGAGACAGACCAGACCTTTAGGCTGCTTCATCAGAGATTGCATAGAAGTGCTCCATTTGATTCGGAGCTGCAGTAGTTGGTATTATTCTTTTGTGTACATACATGGGCATGGCGAGGTCCTGTCCCGTCTTTATGATATTACATACTCTTCATAGAAGCTCGTAGACAGATGTGTATAGCTAGGTATGCCATAGCCCTATCGGTTCACATTTTTGTATATCATTTTGATAGCCTTGTCGGCTTGTGTATAGATGGGCATAGTTAATGATGTTTACATAAAGGTGCCTCTGGTCGATGAAATTTGTGTCTTTGGTGCATGGTAATTATGAGTTAGCCATGTGGCTCACTTAGCTATAATTATGAGAGTATGATAAGAGGTGCTCGATAGGTTAGCTTCGGGTGCCCGTTATGGCCATGATAAGAGGTGCTCGGCAGGTTAGCTTCGGGTGCTCGTTGTGGCCCTCTGGCTGGGTCGTGACAACATTGCAATTTCAATTTCCATGCGTTATTTGGCCTTTATTTTTTCTCGGGATGCTTTCCAAAAAAGGAACATCAACAACTTCAATAAATTTAGACCAGGGAAATGCACTATCACTACTAGAAATATAGATTTTTCCACCGATATTCAATAGAGTTTGTGTTATAAAACATGATTTTCCTACCCCATTCCTACCAAACCAACTCAGTGGGGAAAATGCATAGTGGGAAACAAGTTCTCATTGAAACGCTGAGAAATTTCCTAATTTTTTTGCGTGAAAATACTAATTATTTTTTTTATATCTGGGAGATAGTCACTGCACATTTTTCAGTAAAAAAATTTCGATGGGAAAATAGCAATTTTTTAGTAGTGTGTGATGATCGTTTAAGTTGTACATTTCGGGGTGTATGGTCCAATGGAAATAAGGCATTAAATGTGACAACAATGGAGAATTTCTTTGAGTCCATGAATATAGCATTCCTTGTAATGTGTATGGACAAGTGAAATACATTAATTGTGACAACAATGGAGAACCGGATCTTTTTAAGTTCATGAATACATTGACTGAGCCAGAATTTCAAAACCAGGGATGTAAATTCTAGGATAGGAACTTTTATCACAATTCATTTGATTGGTCAAAATTAGGGCTGGGCATAAAATACCGAAAACCGAATTACCGAACCGAACCGGCTATTTCGGTATTTCGGTATTCGGTAATTCGGTTCGGTATTCGGTACTGAAATATAAAATTTAGAATTTCGGTTTCGGTATTCGGTATTTACAATTATACCGTTCGGTAATTCGGTAAATACCGAATACCGAAATTAAATTACCAATACTGTACAGGAGTAAGGGGCTAAAGGGCAAAGGCCCATTGTAAAACATTTCAAGTCCGGAAATCCAATAGCCAATAGCCCAAATCCGGAAATCCAATAGCCAGATGGCCCAGATCCGTAAAAATCCCTAAGACCCTAAGTCCCTAACACAGTAACACTTCACCTTCAATCCTTCATCGTCGTCATCGATCAGTTCCTATTCATCCCTAAGTAACCGACATCGTCTCATCGTCTCATCATCGTCATCGATCACTTCACCTTCATCCCTAACCCCTTAACCGACATCGTTTCATCTCAGCCTCCAAAAACTGTATCATCTCAGCCTCCAAAAACCCCTTAACCCGACCCGAACACCCCTTTAAGAAGGAGCTGGCATTGTTTGCGTGAACGACAACGTTTGAAGTCGATTACTGGTTTCTGACGTGTTTAACGAGTCTAAACTTGACCAGCTCACATTAGGTTTTTCTCATTCCTGCCTCAAGGAGAAAACAATGGTGAGATTCACTAATTTAAGCTTCTTTAATAGCTTCGATTTAGCGGAGATTAGTTTTAATTTCGTTTAAACTAGATAAGTAGTTTTTGCTATGTAATTTAGCATTTCGTCTGCTTTTCAATCCTGTTTTGATTTCGATGTGGTCTTTAGTATTTTTCTTTTGTTTTAGTTTCCGTTTGTCCTCCATGTTTAATAACTGGTAGTTTTATTTTCTGCTTCGTTAGAACCTCTTCACAAGTAGTTGAAGTTAAATGTTTAAATTCCAGCATGATTTGTTAAAGTTTATCAGCATGAATTAATTCAGCTCCGTAGTTGTTCTAGCTGTACTATTGGCTTTCGTAAAGCATGCCCTGTTTATGGCTTCTCTCAATGTGTCCTTGTACATTTATATTGAGTTTAGTTTAAGTCTTTGTCTTTGTTAAGATTGTGTTCCGCATGTCGGATATGTTATTTTCCTTTATGACTTCACTTTCTACAAAAATAGGTGTTTAGGATCAAAATGACGTTTGTTCTCAAGTGTTGTATACATCCAAAGATTTTAATCATCTTCCCCGTTCGTTTTCCATTTGTTTAAATTTGGTATGAGTTAGTAGTTTAATTCTATTTCGTGTAAGTTAATCTCGGTTTTCAATCTTGCTCAAATTAATGGGTTAGTTTCTTTTAGTTCTTCATCCATTTTAACAAAGAGTCATGTTTGACATCCGTTGCTATTGATATTTGCTATATATAAGTTCAAATGGTTGCCAAGTATTTAAATGTCTTGCCTATGAGTTTAACTTAATACGAGTATGAGAAGAAGTTTATTATTTATGGGTAATGAGATATGTTAAACTTTTGTGCTAAGCTTTCTCTGTCCTTTTTCTCAAATTGTTTTCCCTCTAGTTTTATATTTAAGCATTAGCGGTTTGAAGTTTTATGTATGTGAGTGATCCCTTTCTCCATTTTTTGCTTGAGTATATGCTTTTGAGTCGAGGTGTCGAAAGTGGCTTAGAGATTTAATTTTCCTTGTCTAAGTTGGTCTATTTTCCCAGAATGATTCCTAAGGGCTAGCATACTATTTAGTTATTAATGTTATCTGTAGAGTTGGCACCATCTTGCTGCAAGTCCAACCCCACGTACCCATGCTTTTCATTTCCAATGTATTTCATATCTCCGTGTATTTACTCTTCCACATCAAGGCTTTTTTTTTTTTATAACCGAGAATCCCCACGGGCCAGTGGCTAGACCAAAGCCCGTGGGGCTCATTCACATCAAGCCTTTTCAAAGATTCATTTTCTTTTCAAAAAGGCTTAACTATACAAAATCGACATACGGCTTTTGATGTTTTGCGATTATGCTAGTTTAGAAATTAAAGTCCTTGCAGCTCACCAAATTTTGCATAATCATGGAAAAACGATTTGCCACTCGGTGGTCGCATAGTGTTCATTTTCTTGCTAGAATGCTAGTTATCTGTGAGTACATGTTCTAGTGCTGATCATGTAGGCAGAACGCGTATTAGTGAAAAAGCTCATTATCTTCTCGAGTCTTTAAGAAGCTTAGCAACATTAATATACGTGTCTTTGCTAGTTCATTCATGTGTTCTGTTATGTTCAAGTAGTGAATCTTGTTAGGCATTTGATTTACATTTAATTAGGCTTCAATGCCTTGCAGATTACTGCGTTCAAGAGCTATAAGCAGATTTGTATTTTGGGTCCGTCAGAAGAGTAAGCCAAGAAACCATCAGAACCAAGATTGATAGTAACTGAACCTGAATGTGCTGATGAGAAACGTTGTGCCAAGAAACCATCTTTCATAGCAGAAACTGCTGTCTCATTGTTTGGGCTTTGAAGTGCTTCTGGGGATTTAGCCACTGATTTCTCAAATACTGCTAGCATTTTTTCAGATGATTTGATTGAGTGATTGGTTTGTTTTCTGAGATGAGAAAAGTTGGTTCTGAAAATATTGGTGATGATCAATGATTCAATGGGGGTTGAAATAGTTTGCACTTTCAGTGGACAAGATCTTTTCTTTTCTTGGATTGCCACAAATGCCCTTTCTTGTTGTTAGAAGCTGCTGTATTATGACTTATGAGATCTTGGACTAAGAATTTATAAGTAGCTACTTTTTGGGGTTGTCGTTTGTTATTGAAATAACTTAAGGATTTTTAAAGATCTAACTAGAATGTCTTCAATTCTGGAACTTTTGTCCAGTTTGGTATACAATTTCTGCCCAATTTATTTTAAGAATATGTTGCTGTTGTTACTAATTACATTGACCCCTTGCATAGTATACTTGCATTCTAATACAGTGGACTTTGACTTCAATATGGTATTACCGAATACCGTACCGAACCGAAGTTTGATTTACCGATTACCGAATTACCGAACCGAAGTTTGAAAGTTCGGTATTTGGTATATGCTTTGAATTACCGATTACCGAATTACCGAACCCGAACTTTGAAAATACCGAACCGAATACCGAACGCCCAGCCCTAGTTAAAATTATTATGTGTACTTATTTAGTGAATTTTTTAATATATATATATATACAAGGTCAGATTCAAAGCTATTGGGTTAAAATGTACCCACAAGTAATGCTCTGCATCCATACATGGACTGAAGTCCTTAGATCAGTTCATTCCAGAATTCCATTTGTGGATTAATTTTTGGTAATATTCTCGACCGTCTCATTTTATGTGATGCACTTTGACTAGACACGACATTTAAGAAGCGTTTTATAAAGTTATACATAAATATAAGGCAACAAGCATCAACTCAAATTAACTTTTCTCTTCTAATACTTGCTAACCACCTCTAAAAATTAAATTAAACAACATATTGTTGTTTCCGCAAAATCAAACTTCGGTGACCTAATTTCGATCTACTCTCAGATGGTGTTTGGTTTGGACAAAATGAAGTTGTGTACAATGAAAATTAGGTATCAAAAGTGTATGGAAGGTTTTGTATATTCAACAAGGCTTGAATGTTTAAATGGACCAAGATGATAAATGGATCAAATTAAGCATTTGGGCCTGCATGCTTCAGATTCACACAAAGCCCACAAGTTTTGGCTATTCAGAAGCCTATTTCCACATTTCCTAGTTTAATTGCCCTAAACAGTCGTCTAAGTATATGTGTGTATATGTACTAGAACCTTCCATTGTAAATACTTTCTATATTTTTATTTTCTGTAATTAGAAGTTAGTTAGCCAGGAACCAATAAAGAGGTGACAGGTGTATAGTTTGTTATTCCTGAGATGCTCTTAGACAACCATAAATAGACTATTGTACAGATAAGATACACAGACTGAACATACAGAAGCAATTTCATATACAATTTCTATATTTTATTCATTTCTAATATGGTATCAGAGCAAGATTAGTAAATGATCCTACTCACTTTACATTTTGTTTCCTCTAAATTGCTTTTCATTTGTTGTTGCTTTCTCTTTTCTATCATTCATAATGGTTGATATCACTGAATCTTCTGTCACTGCTGGGCAAGTTGTAGCAACTGATGTTGTGAATGCTTCTCATGCATACTTCATTGCTCCCTCTGATTCACCAGGGATGCTCCTTGTTAACTCTACTTTTGATGGAAAAAGTTTTGCAGGTTGGAAGAGAGGTATGATAATAGCTCTTACTGCTAAAACAAAGTTGGTTTCATAGATGGTACCTCCACAGAACCAACAGCAAATTCTGACTTGCACAATGCCTGGTTCAGGGCCAACAACATGGTAATTTCTTGGCTCCTTAACTCACTTTCTAGAGAGATTTCAGAGAGTGTGCTCTACTCAACCACTGTCAAGGAAATGTGGTGTGAGTTAGAAGGAAGGTATGGACAAAGTAATGGAGCAAAGCTATTTCAAGTCCAAAAAGTACTTAGTGACTTGGTCTAGGGTCCTAATGATATCACGTAATGCCTCCCTTCATTTGCTTGCCTCCTTTCAGCTCAGAATGCCTAATGCCTATTATTTAGTGCTAGAAGCTAACCACCATAAGCTCACCCTTCGGGTCTCGCTTCCAGCACAGGATGCCAAGCATTCTGCCAGACTACTATACCAAAATCAAGAGGCTCTAGTATGAGCTTGATACCCTTGATACTTTTATTTTTTGTAGTTGTAACTGTGCCTGTGGTGCATCAGAGAAAAATGTTAAGGCCAAACAGGATGTGAGACTGGTTCAGTTCCTTATGGGACTGAATGACAGTTACTGTGCAGCAAGAGGTAATATTCTTATGATTTCACCACTGCCTACTATAGCTAATGCTTATGCTTTGTTGGTACAAGAAGAAAGGCAGAGAGAAGTTCATAACACTCCTAAATATCTTGGTGAAACCTATTCTTTCATTGCAACTGGACACAACAACAATGGAAGAAGAAACTATGATAATGACCACAAAAACCAAAAGGGGCCTTATACAGGGAAAAACTCACATCTGACTTGCAGATACTGCAAGAGGTTGGGACATAATATTGAGCAGTGCTATAAGCTTAAGGGTTATCCTTTTGGTTTTAAGTTCAATAGGAAAAACTTTCACAATACAGCATAAGAGAATTCTGCAGTTGTTGGTGAGGGAAATAGAGATCAGTTTCTGTATAACACTGATAACACTGAGAGAGGTAAGCCCTTTTCACTAGAACAATTGAATCAAATCATGTCAATACTTCAACAAGTAAACATGGGTGAACAGGCCTCATCTTTTGATGGCAAAACTGTATCTAACTGTGCTGGTATAACTCTTAAGCCATTTTCCCTCAATTCTGATATTTCTAAACCAAAAATAAACAAATCTAGTTGGATTTAGACTCAGGTGAAATTAAGCACATGTCTTTTAACAAAATATTTTTCATTACTCTTAACCTTTATCTAAGCCTGTTCTTGTCAATCTTCCTAATTCTCATAGAGTTAAGGTCACTCATGTTGGACCAGTGAGATTATTTACTGATCTGATTATTTTTAATGTTTTATATATACCGAGTTTTCATTATAATCTATTATCAATTCATAGATTATGTCAACAACTTCATTATCTACTAATGTTTACTTCTACTAAATGTCTTTTGCAGGGCCCTTCAATGAAGAGCCCAATGGTCCTTGGTGATTGTCAAGATGGTCTCTATGTGTTGCAGCATGGTCTTCCTTTAAGTTCTAGTATTCCTAAGCAATGTAATAGCCTAGTTAGCAGTGTTTCCATTCCTAAAGACCATAGTCTACCCATTTCTGTTGTTCCATCAAGAGGCAATTTGCCATCTAGTTTTTCCAGTATTACTTATTCTATTGTAAACAACAAGTTAATGGCATGTTAGACTTGGGCATATGCCTTTATCCAATATGAAAAATATTAATGACATTCCCTTTTCAATTTGTTCTAAATTTAATCCACCTTGTGATGTTTGTCATATTGCAAAGCAATCTAAGCTTCCATTTCCTAACGGCCAAATCTCAATCAAGCAAATATTTGATTTAATACACATTGACACTTGGGGTCCATATAAAACTCAAACTTATGATGGTTTCAAATATTTTCTCACCATTGTAGATGATTATAGTAGAGGAACTTGGACTTAGCTTCTAAGTACCAAAAGCAATGTTTTTCCTATTCTTAAAAGTTTTCTTGCCATGGTTGAGAGACAATTCAACAAAAAGGTTAAAGTTGTTAGCTCTGATAATGCTCTAGAATTAGGGTCCATTAATACCACTTCTTCTTTCTTTTATTCTCTTGGAATTTTGCACCAAACTTCTTGCACAACAACACCACAACAAAATGGTGTTGTTGAAAGAAAGCATAGACATTTACTTGAGGTTTGTAGATCATTACTATTTCAGTCTCATTTACCTACTAAATTCTGGGGAGATTGTCTTATGACTGCCACTTATTTGATAAATAGATGGCCCACTAAAATACTTCATTTTAAAACTCCTTATGAATATCTTTTTGGTACTATTCCTAAATATTCCAGTCTTAGAAGTTTTGGTTGTTTATGTTTTGCATCCACTTTATCTCATGGAAGGACCAAACTAGAGCCTAGAGCAGTTCCTGTTGTATTTTTGGGTTATCCTTTTGGGAAAAAAGGGTATAAACTACTTAGTATTCTAACTCATAATTTTTTTTATTTCTAGAGACGCAATTTTCAATGAAGAAATTTTTCCTTTTAGTTCCATCAATCCTAATTCTAGACTTTTTCCTTCCAACACCATTCCAGTTTATGAGTTTTCTAATTATCATGATCCTCCTATTTCTACTATTCCTCCACCTGAACCTACTGAAGTTTCTACATCTCCTATTGATCCAGTCTCATTTTCTGATCCTATTGATTTTTTGACATCTTCTATTGGTCCAGTCCATTTCTCTAATGATCAAAATGTTTCTCCAATTCCTGATAATTTGTCACCTGATCACACAAGTCTTGTTCCTACTTTCATTGATTCTGTTGTTTTAAGAAGGTCTGCTAGGTCTACTAAAACTCCTACTTATTTGGAAGACTATATATGCGACACTGTCCATTTGACTAACTTTGCTTCTAATTGTTTTGTTTCTTCTGTTAAAGCACCTAGTTTTTCTTTTACTACTTTATCTTCTCAAAACCAACATTATCTTAATTCTTTTTCTCAAATCCATGAACCTACCAGTTTTTCCCAAGCTATACTTAGCCCAGGTTGGCAAGAAGCTATGGCAAAGGAATTTGAGGCTCTAGAAGCCAATCAAACTTGGGAGGTAGTTGAACTTCCTCCTGGACAAAAAGCTCTGCCATGTAAGTGGGTATACAAGGTAAAATTGCATTCTGATGGTTCTTTAGAAAGACTTAAAGCTAGACTAGTTATAAGGGGTGATGTGCAAAGAGAAGGAATTGCTTATATAGAGACTTTTAGCCCTGTTATCAAAATGACTACTTTTAGATGTTTATTGGCAGTAGCAGTTAAGAAAATTTGGGGACTGTTTCAGTTGGATTTAATAATGCTTTCCTCCATGGAGAACTTGAGGAGAAGGTCTACATGAAATTTCCTCTTGGTATGAATTCTCCTAGTCCTAAACATGTTTGCAGGTTAAAGAAATTACTCTATGGGCTTAAATAGGCTTCACGCCAATAGTATTCAATATTGACTGCTGATTTAAGTTTTAAGGGTTATTCTCACTCATTAAATGACTATCTCTGTTTTACAAGCACAATGGTAATGCTATTTGTATTCTAGAAATATACGTGGATGATATCTTATTGACAGGGGATGACATTGATGATTTTCATTCTATCAAGGCTTTTCTACATTCTGAATTTAAGATTAAAGATTTGGGACACTTATACTATTTTTTAGGCATGGAGGTTATGCGTGAAGAACAAGGGCTCATCCTCAGTCAAAGAAAGTTTATCTTAGAGGTGCTTACTGAATTTGAAGTCTTGGATCTTAGCCTAGCTTCATCCCCACTCGATCCTACTATCAAATTGAGGTAAGATGAAGAAACTTTGTTTCCTGACCCGACTATATACCGATGTTTGATTGGAAAACTCAACTATATGAGCAATACTTGATCAGATCTTTCCTTTTCTGTCCAACATCTGAGCCAATATATGAAATCTCCCAGGGATCCTCACCTTACTGTTGCTTTACATGTTTTGCGTTATTTGCTGAAGGATCCGGGTCTAGGTCTTTTTATGAATTCCTTTCCTTCATTCAAACTTCTAGCCTTTTGTGACGCCGATTGGGTCAGCTGCCCTGAGACTCGATGATCCATTAGTGGTTACTTCATCAATCTTGGAAGATGCCCTATTCCATGGAAGTCGAAAAAGCAGCCGTCTGTATCTCTCTTCTCTGCTGAACCAGAGTACCGGTCAATGCGAAGTGCAGTAGTTGAAATAACCTGCCTGGTTCATTTTCTCAATGACCTCACTGTACCTCATCTCTTCCAATTTCCCTTCACTCCGATAGCCATATCGCCAAAACCCCCATTTTTCACGAAAGAACCAAACATGTCGACTTGGATTGCCATTTTGTGAGACAACAATTCCAAGCCGGCCTTATGTTCCTCTCTTTTCTTCCTTCTTCTTCCCAATTAGCTGACATTTTTACTAAACCCCTTGCTGGACCAACACATCGTCTTCTTTTGGGCAAGTTGGGGTTGCAATCTACACCCTCCAACTTGAGGGGGGATGTTTTCCAGAATAATGACGAAGATGATGGTTCTAATCAAACTCTGGTGACCTAATTTCGATCTACTCTCAGATGGTGTTTGTTTTGGACGAGATGAAGTTGTGTTCGATGAAAACTAGGTATCAGAAGTGTGTGGAAGGTTTTGTGTATTCAACAAGGCATGAATGTTTAAATGGACCAAGATGATAAATGGATCAAATTAACCATTTGGGCCTGCATGCTTCAGATTCACACAAAGCCCACGAGTTTTGGCCATTCAGAAGCCCATTTCCACATTTCCTAGTTGCCCTAGACAGCTGTCTAAGTATATAAGTGTATATGTGCTAGAACCTTCCATTGTAAATACCTTCTATATTTTTATTTTCTGTAATTAGAAGTTAGTTAGCTAGGAACCAATAAAGAGGTGACAGGTGTATAGTTTGTTATTCCTTAAATGCTCTTAGACAACTCTAAATAGACTATTCTACAAATGATGATACACACACTGAATAGAAGCAATTTCATATACAATTTCTCTAATTTATTCATTTCTAATGTAACTCATCAATAAGGTTACTTCCAAGAGAAATTAAAGAAATAAATAAAACGGAAAGTAAATGATGGACTACTAGTAGACAAAAAATATAAGTAGTTGGCCGTAAACAGGTGTCTTTATAATTAGTATAGTAATAATAAAAGACTCAGCGGATTCAAGATTTAAATTCTATGAGTTCAATCTTTAAAGTTTTTAGTATTGAACTCATTTTTTTTTATTTTTTTTTGAAATTATGGGTTCAGACTTACTATTCATCACAATTGTAGTGGAATTTCTATACATTAATTTATGCTATGCATTAAAAGTATTGGGATTAGATGAACCCGATTACTGCACACTCTATCAGCCAGGGGCTTTCTTAGGTCATGCATGCACTAAACTCGTGTGTTCCGTTTCATTTTTTCAGCTGACTTTTGTTGCTCTTTTTTTTATAAACTCACACCATTTGTTCTATTTCTCTGATTATTGTTATTCTCTCTTGTTTTCCACAAAAGCTATAGTACTTTTGGTTATAATGGAGAGAGTAAAATTACAATTAGTTCTCTTTGCCTCTTTTTTGGTAATGAGTAGTAGTGGTGTTTTGAGATTCAATGTTCCTTCAATTTTCATATTTGGAGACTCTATATTTGATGCTGGTAATAATCACTACAATAACAACTGCACAGCGCAAGCTGATTTTCCACCGTATGGTTCCAAATTCTTTCACCATCCTACTGGAAGATTCACTAATGGCCGAACGGTTGCAGACTTCATTTGTGAGTTCTTATTACTCCTCCTTAATTATCGAATTAATCTAAACCCAATGTCTTTGATACTGAGTGTATATATATACACGTGAAAAATCACTTAAATTTTAATAAATATTAGATCTTGAACCTATAATTTTAAAAGTGTAATGAGTCAGTGGTAAAAACTTAAAAGTTGGATTCATTCAATTAAAATTTTGGATTCACCTTTGCTATTTAGACCTCGTTGATCATAGTTAATGATAGATCATGAGTACACCATTTTTATTTTTATACTATCAGCTCATTTCAATTGTATTGACAGAGGATTAATCATAAACCGTGGCAGAGCCACAGTCAGCCAATGAAGAGGATTCACCTGAATATCTTTTGTCGAAAAATTATATTATGCAAATAAGAAATATTGAGTTTCTTTTTTAATATATATATATATATATATATATATATATATATACACTTTTGAATTTGCTTAACATGAGGGAAGCATTTATTGTAGCATCAAAGGTGGTTCAAAAATTGCTTTTGGCAGTAGGCTCAAATCTCATATGAGAACTTTTTTTTTTTTTTTTTGGAATCCCCTTGTTAATATTCATGGCTCCGCCACCGCCCATAACATCAAAAAATAGTAAACTAAAGATTCCGGCAAGTAACCTTCTCTAACATGTTACTCACTCTTTCCCAAAATAAGTGTCATCTTAGCAAAAATCACATCTATTTAGAAATTAATAAATGCAATATGAAGTTAACTAAACTACCCTATTTATTAGATGTTTTTTTGAGGATTGAGCACTATTAAAGAGGACTACTTCTTAGATGATAAGGGCATAGTTGGTAAACCTTTTCGAATTTTGTCTTGAATTTCTAAAGTGACAGTTATTTTGAGACAATTGTTTTTTGCTAAGATAACATTTATTTTGGGACAATTGTTTTTTGCTAAGATGACACTTATTTTGGGACGGAGGGAATAATTAATTGCACTAATAGTATACCAATTTCATTAAAATAAATCCTTTGTCTTGTGATTTTCCACCCCATGTCCATTATCCATATTAGAGCTCAGCTAAATCCGAATTCAACCGGAAGGTCCCACGTTTGGGGGAAAAGTATATCCGTTATGGTTAAATTCTTTTTAAATTGTGGTTATAGTATTTTATGTAGTTGTTAAATTATTTTCAGAAACTAATGTCCGAATTCACACGGAAAATTAGCCCTGTACCATAAATCCAATAATTCTTTTTGAGGCGGAGTAATCATCGTCATATGGATATGATATGTTTTGACAACATTTTTATTAATTCTCTTTGGTTTTGGTGGAAAATTGCAGCTGAATTTATTGGGATTCCTCTTCAAAAGCCATTCCTCGAAGCACAGCTTGAGTTAGTAAATGGAAGTAGGAGGGAGTATCCATCAAATGGTATTAACTTTGCTAGTGCTGGTAGTGGAGTTCTACGAACAACAAATCAGGATTTGGTAAGAAATTAAGGTTGTAATTATCATAGTTCTTGTTTTAACATCTGTTAATTTATTGTGATTAACCACTTGCTAATCCAAAATATATCACCCCTATTTTTCTTTTTTTAGTTCCTTTTTTCGCTTGAGGAGGGGTAGGATAGACATACATAGCTATCTGTCAATGTTGCCAAATCATTACATGTCCCATAGCTCATAGGTAAACCAAACTTCCATGTATGATACCTTAAAATTGAAGTACGTTCGAGGATTATGGTGGATGGATAGAACTCCTTAATTCTTAATTAGAGATTTGAAATTTCAGTCCTGGAAATGGAAAAAATCTTGGTAAACGGTTCTCCATTTAATAGACTTTACCCGGCGGAAATTCGAATTACTCGGAGCTCCAAAATAGATAACGAACACCGAATTAAGAAAATCTTTGTGAGTAAATATCTTGTTATAAGAAGCATAAATATATCTTTAGGACTTAAATCTTATCGACATTCAATTCAACTATCACAATTAATTTATTTTGACATTATCTGTAGTATTGTACTTGAAAGTGGTCAAGTACTTTATTCAAAACAAATGACTTTACATCTTAGGCATGAGAGTTGCAAACAATCAGAGGGGAAAAGTCAGGGAAGAAAGAAGTTAAGGCCCCGTTTGGACATGATTTGAAATCATGGTTTGAAATCATGTTTGGACATGCAATTTGGATATTTTAAAGAGTATTTTCTTTTATAGACATAAAAACCCCACAAGTTGTGAAAACTATCAAAATATTCTCAATTCTTATACAATCTTACCAAATGAGCAAATCATAGTTCATAACAAAATTAATACGCTAATTCATAACAACCGGCTCAAAATTAATACTAGAAGACCTTTCTAAAAATACAACATCAATTGATTAAATTTTAGTTCAATAAATAAAATTAAACTATGGGTCTTTTTTTACAAAATTAAAAGGTTGGTAGACATAAATAAAATTTGGTGAAAGTTAATGAGATTGGTAAATGATTGATGGGGGTAATTGTTAAAAATATCTACCAACTTATGGGTCTTTTTTTACAAAATATAAACTTATGGGTTAAATTTTATATTTAAAAAAGTTGTAACCATGGTTTCAAACCATGATTTCAAACACATGTCCAAACGCTGGTTTCAAACCATGGTTTCAAACCAGGCATGCCCAAACGCCTACTAAGGCCCCGTTTGGACAGGGTTTGAAACGACGGTTTGAAACCATGTTTCAAACCGTGGTTTCAAACCATGTTTGGACATACAATTTGAACATTTTAAGTTGTATTTTTTCTTATAGACATAAAAACCTCACAAATTGTGAAAACTATCAAAACATTCTCAATTCTTATATAATCTTACCAAATGAGCAAATCATAGTTTATAACAAAATTAGTACACTACTAGAAGACCTTTCTAAAAAATGCAACATCAATTAATCAAACTTTAGTTCAATAAAAATGAAAATTTAACAGTAATGTAACTACTCTTTAATATAATCTTCCCACATAAATTAAAGGTTGGTAGACACAAATAAAGGCTGGTGGAAGTTAATGAAATTGGTAAATAATTGATAGGGGTAATTGTTAAAAATGTCTACCAACTTATGGGTCTTTTTTTATAAAATATAAACTTATGGGTTAAATTTTATATTTTAAAAAGTTGAAAATATGGTTTCAAATCCCAAATCATGCCTTTTTGGATGATTTGGGGTTTGAAACCATGATTCCAAACGTATGTCCAAACGCTGGTTTGAAACCATGGGTTGGCCAAACGCCTACTAAGTATAAAGCAGAGTTGTGTACACTGAAATCGTCTTTATAGAATCGAATTACCAGAAAGGTAAATACAGGTAATTGTCTAAGAATAAGAGTTACTAATTACTATAGCATATTAAAATGCACTAATCTTGTAGATATTCTTTACTCTGGCACTACATATAAGTTAAATCTTATGTAGAATTTAACTTAATTCCACAAACAATGTTAAGCATTTTTATACTATCAGTATTATTTAGCCTGCTATAGCAAATCATTTGTCTTATTTTTACAATTACTTGTAACTATCTTGTAAATTATCCATAGAATAGTCATCTATATATATTGTCAGCATGAAAGAGTTAAACTCGTTGTAAAGATTTTGCGGGTTTATGTTTGTTAAATTGCTTTTCATTTATACCAACTTTTGCTTTTCTTCTTCTTGCCTATATGAACTGATATTAATTCTTGACTTTTGAAACATATAGGGAGTGACACCAATTCAAGATCAAATCCAACAATTCAAAACCTTAGTCCAACAAAACCACATAACCAAGAAACAAATCCAAGAATCACTCTTCTTTTTCGAGTCAGGCTCCAACGACATCTTCAGCTACTTCTATCCATTTGATGCCCCAACACTTACCCCAGATGGCTATGTTCAATCCATGCTAGCTGAAGTCAAAAACTTCGTAGATCAAATTTGCAAGTTAGGGGCTCGTCGAATTGCGTTGTTTTCGTTAGGCCCCGTTGGTTGTGTCCCAGCCAGGACCCTCTTGCCTGGTGCACCAGTTAACAAATGTTATGGAAAAATGAACAAAATGGTCAAAAATTATAACATGGGGTTAGAGAATTTGGGAAAGACAATACCAATCAAGTATCCTGGCTCTTTTGCTGTATATGGAGTTGTGTACAAGACTGTTCAGATCTTCAGAGCTAATCCTAAACGTTATGGTAATTTCTTACACTTCTTCGGTCCCACTTTATGATTGATCTACTATATTTCTGTCCCAATTTATGTGACGCAAGTTCGGATTTTGAGAGTCAAACATTTTATATATTTTGATCGTGAATTCAAGCATAGAATTTTCAAGTTTTTTGAGATAAAATTTACATATTTCGATACTACCTAAAAAGTACTATAAGTCATAATAATTGAAAATTCGAAATATTTAAAAGATACATGAAAAAATAACGGTCAAATAAAGACTTGTTTGAATCTCAAAATTCAAAGGTGCCACATAAATTAGGATGGAAGAAATTTTCCTTTTATAGCTATAATAGAAATGTTAATCTCTCAGTTTTCTGATGCATTTTGGGACTTCCTTTTTCCGCCATCTTAATTTTCTATGAACGGATAGTGAGAGGAACTTTTAAACAAGAAAATGACTAAAATGGTCCCCTATGTTCGAGTTAAGCTTGAAATAATCCCATAGATATACTCCTGAATAGATATACCCCTGAACACATTTTGTCCTAATCTATGAATATTCTGAGTAATTTAGTCCTTGAAATTTGTCAAAGTGCACCTTTGTTATTAGTTACATATTCAACGACTCTGGCTTTTAGATTTAACGGGAACTATAAAAAAATATTAACAAGAAACACCCTGAAAGTCCAGTCAAATCCCAGAAATTGCAACACCAAAACTGCACTATATGCCAGCAATAGACCAAAAATAACATAAACCGCACCAAACACTAGCAATAGACATAAGATTACAGAAACTACAAAAACTGCACTTTCAAATGTGAGTTCCGGTTAACTTTTTTTTTTTTTTTTTTTTTTTTGCTTTTCACAGATTGCGTTGAAGGACCAAAACTTTTCAAGAATATTTTGATTATTTTAAACTCACTTCAAATATAAGGGACCATTTTTATTATTTTCTTTTAACTTTTTAAACTATCATGTTAAGTTTATATATGTACAAGAGAGATTCTAAATAACTCATGATGATTTAATTTGTTATCACACATATAGGCTTTTCAGATGTGACAAATGCATGTTGTGGTGATGGAACACTTGGAGGATTATTGCAATGTGGTAAGGAAGGTTACAAGTTATGTACAAACCCCAATGAGTACTTGTTTTGGGATTACTTCCATCCATCAGAGCACACTTATAAACTCATCTCAAAGGCACTATGGACAGGAACTCATTCTCGAATTCGACCTGTGAATCTCAAGACACTAGCCAACATGACCCTCAGTCAGCATTAATTAAGGAAGTTAATTGTGTTTTGAAATCTTAAAATACATAGTGGAGCTATTATCTTTCGTTTCAGAATTATATTTCTTTATTCTCATGTTGTTTCTAAGCCTACATCAAATAAGCAAACGAACAGAGGTAGATTCAAGATTTGACCCTCATCGAGCACTAATTAGGAAATTAATTGTGTTTTAAAAATTTAAATAAAGAGTGTGATCCTTGTCTTTCATTTCAAAATGTTGTGGTTTTCATATATCTACGTATATTTCTCATGTGTTTTACAAGCATTCGTCAAATTTATTAAGCAAAAAAGTAGAGCCGGATTTAAAATTTGACCCCCGTTTAACAGTAAGGAAATTAGTTGTGTTTTGAAATCTTAAAATAGAGAGTGAGTTCTCATGAATTTCGTAATGTTATAGTCTATTTTCCACTTTGGGTCAGACTTGTATGAGTTTTTCAAAACATCTTAGTGTATCATTGGGAATATTATTACATATTATATGTAGCTTCTTTTTCTTATTAAAATCAATATTTTGTTTGATTCAATTTCGCAGTAGCCCTGGGTGTTTGTATTAATCCCAAAAGATCAGCACCAATCAGTTACACAGAGGTGGATTAAATATCCTATATTAAAACTTCAATATAGGACTTTTGTTCGCATATCCCATAATCTCCGCTCGAAATAAGTTCCAAATGACCCATCAGTCATCACTATGAATATATATCGGAAGATACACTGTGTGCCACTCACATCGTTCGAGTATTTATGGCTACCAAAATCCACAATTTTTTTGTTTATGCGTGCTCCAAACTACTGATAAAGATAGTAAACCGGCTTGTAGACTGACTAAAAGTCAGCCCCCACTCAATCACTTCACGATTTTCATACGCGTTTCACCGAATCATAATTGGCTCATACTGGTTGTTAGGATAAGCCAATCTAAGCAGTGGCGGATCCAGAATTTTCACTCAGGGAGGTTGAAAAAAACAACAAAAGCTAAATATAAAAAATAATGTTGTCAATAGGAATTGAACCTAGGACACATGACAATTTTGAATACCCTGGACCGCTTGAGCTAACCTTTTGCATTTATTTAGGGTGTTCAAAAGTTAATATATGTACATAAGCACAGAAAATTTACCCTATATATACATTGTAATTTTTTACCGAGAGTGTTCACCTATAAATCCGCGCCTGAACCTAAGCCAAAGACATTCTTAACATAGTGTAATAATATTGTCTGCTTTGAGCCAAATTCAAACAACTTTTTTAAAAGGTCAACTTTATTAAGAATATTACTATCCTTTATATAACTTATTTTCTTAATCGATTTTCATTATGACTTTTGTTCACACATTTAAAAAAGACTCTGTTTGAGGATAGTGCAACGTAGCAAGCTAAGTAATGGAGCTTCACAGATTGTGTTTAAATTTACAGATGGCTTTTATGCAATGCATAGAATATATTGGTCAAATTGCGCAATTTGTTACAGCTGTATGGAATACTTTGGATACTTTATAAATCCAAAGACTAAAGCATTTTCCTTGTAACTTAAACAATTTAAAAGTTAATGGACCACATAGGAGCTGCAACAAGTTTATTGGTAATGTCAGCATTTGTAAATTCAGTGGAAAGTTTACACTTTGTCCCAACTTATAATAAGGTCAATTTCATGACCGAAACACGTACACGCTATTTAGAAATAGTGAAAAAATCCTAGCACTACGTTGTATTACTAAGTGAAAAGCACCCAATTGCCTATTTTTTAAATTCCACCAAGTGATTAGAGCAATGTGAGTTGATTGACTTTTAGTAATTTGGCTATGGATTATGTCCTAATCTTGTTGTCGTTAAAGCATCGATGAAACAATCAGTTGGTGTTTCCTTTTTAGAGTCATTGTCTAGCTTTTTTTTTCTTGTTTTTATCTTGTTATTACGGTCTCAAATGGCAGGTTGAGCTGAATATGGACGGGTTAAAATAAGTTGAATTAGTATATAGGCGGGTTGACCCGTCCAAAAGTTACTTAGAATGAAATGAGTTAGGCTGAAATAAGCTACCAGATGGATCATAACCCAACCCAACTAATTTTTACTAAATTTAAGTTTCTTTATTTGTCTTTATTATAATTTGTTTATGTATCTAATAAAACTTATTTTTTTTAATTGTGGTTTAGTGTAACCATCATATATAAAATGTCTTCTTAAAAGTATTTTAAATGAAATTTCTAATGAGTCAATTTGGGGTATATATCAACCTAACTTAGAGATGGATTGAATCGAGCGGGTTAAAATGGTCCCAAACTTAAACAGGTTGTATTATGGATATTTTTATAGACTAAATTTACCACACTACTTCTCATCTCTGATTTTCTTCCCACACTCGTGTGAATAGCAGAAGCGCACCCGTGAAAAGGAAAAGTTCTTGAAGAGAGAACAGTAGTTTGCTACTCCAATTTTGTTCGTGTCTGCTTTCATATAGGGATTTTTTTTTCTTTTGTCTCCTTTCAACACATTTAAGTAATATTTATTAACATGACAAATAGCTTATGGAGAAGTTTCCCCCCATTCTTAATTTAACATAAAAGTACTGTCTTACATCCAAAATTGTGTCAAAAGAAGATGAATGAAACAATCTTGAACAAGTAAAAACAACAAAATAACTGAATCTTTATTGAAGGAGTCCCTACTCGTTATGCGTCTGAAAAAATCAAAGTAATTCCACAATTGTGTACCACTTGTCAGACACTACAAGAAAGTATAGAAATAGCAACAAAAAATCTAATATTTGGCAACAACTTATTTTTATTGTTAGTAAATGAACTTTTTTGTTGCCAAACAATTTAATTTTGTTCTTTATAGTATTGATTATTGATGCAAAAAGTACTTTTGGCAATAAAAAAAAAAAAGTTGTTGCACGTCGTTGTAATAACAGCCGTTCGGAAAAGTTTATGCAATAATATTTTTTTTTTGTTGCCAAAAGTACTTTTTGCAACAATAATCAATCTATGGCAACAAAAATTTTTTTGTTGCCAAATATCTTTTTTCTTTGTAGTTAGAGCAGTTAATTTTTCCATACCAGCAAACGAATTGAAACCCATTTGGTCAAGATATCAACTCGAGAACCTTTAATTTATCTGAGAAATCATGTAATTGTAGTTAATCCACTTAAATGTCGGAAAATGTCACGCAATTAATATTGCCAAGAATATTTTAATTTTTTGAAGGTTTATTTTCTTTGCATGAGTAACCATGGAAAACTAATGTTGATCAACCTTGGTGGCAAATTCTCAGTTGCATTGTTGAGAATGGGATTTTGTTTTTTTCTAAAGAAATATCAAACCGCAAGTCCACATCAGCCAGCGATTTACCGTACAAGAAACAATTGATCAAGAGATAATTATGTGAAAATGTAGTATTTCAAATTATATTACAAGTTCGGCTACTTTCTTTGGAGTGCGATTGGGTAACAGAACTCCGCAAAACCACATGGAGATGCGAACCTCTCACCGGAAAGCTATTTGGTGATGGGGATCGATCTCGCGCCTCCCATGCGGGTAAAACCACTCATCCAACCAACTCAGCCAATCCTTCCGGATCTTTTTTATGTAAGTTAAAGTTAAAATGAGTGTGGCTTATTCTCGCTCCTAAATGTTAGAATACAAACATGATGATTGAAAAAAGAATGATGTTGATCATAATGTATTCTGAAATTAAAAAATTAATCGCGTATTGTGCATGCATGATTTAAAGGATAGATCAGATAACTATGTAATTCATATGTTTTGAACTATATGATTATCCATATATGACATATAAATCCTACTAACAGGGACTTTATCCGCACATGACATAGAAACTCTAGTAGCAAAGAGTTTAAATGCACTTTGAACACATTCTAAGTTGTCATTTAATAGTTCAAATAACTGCATTCTAGATGTTTTAAGTGTTGCTTTGATCATAAATTTGGGTTGACATTTGTTGACTTGTCAGCTTTAATTCGACCGTCAACGAAATACTTCCATTGCCTAAAATACATGCACCCAATTAATACTCGACCCTTGAATTTTAAAGTTAAGAAAGGGTTGGAACGTCCTTTTCTATCAACAGTTGAAGTCAAAGTCTTTCTAACGCTTACAACAACTTTCCTTATAACGTGTGATTCCAAGTTATTTTACGAACTCACACCTTATTCGTATAATATTGGTCCCTCGAAAATATTATGGGGAAATTTCAATAATGTACAATCTAGCATATAAAATTATATTTGTGTAGCCATATTTTTAAATTACACCACACATAGCCACTTTTTCACAATATACAACAATATACAACTTTATATATCTGGAGTAGACAATATATCAACCTTGTATAAAAGTGTATAATAATGTATAGAGTGTATAATAATGTATAAGAGGTGTTTATATCTAAGAAAATTCAATTGTATACAACAATATACAACATTTTTTCAATTATAGCGAGGGTACAAATATACAATAGGCTTTTGAAGTGAAGCGTACAAATTGGGCCATTGCGGGTAATTTTACATATATGAGCTATTTCGGGTAATTATTTTTCCTAAATAGTCATAGAGGGTTATTTTCCCAAATATATTGTACCTACATCCTAATTTATGTGATGTTGTTTGATAAGGTACGAAGTTTTAAAAAAAATATTAAAAAAAAAATAGCGATCTTGAATATACTATAGACATATTTTAAGTGGTTATGAATCCGTATGACTAAAATGGGAGTTTTCAAATTAAGTGTCATTCTTTTTGTGATAAACTATAAAAGTATAACACGTAAAATGAAATATAGAGGAAATAACTGATAAAGTGATAAGTTTACAAAAATAATCAATAAGCTACAAATTTTAACATAAACAATGAAATGTCGATGAGGCAAATTTTATACACTATTATTTTATAATATTATAAATGATTGATTATTACGGAGACCAAATCACATGACAAATATACATCAAGAACACTTCAACCGAAGGGTTTTCTTCTAACCCCACACAGAGAAAAGGACAGCGAAAGCATTAGAATAAGAAAAGAAAAAAAACAAGAACAACTTTCCACTACTTTTAAACCATTAATTTCGTCCAGAATTTAGCAAACACAATCCCACGGGCTTCTCCTCTGCAGCCCCACACGCATTCACATCATATTTTAAAAAAAAATAAAAAAATATTGATAGTATAAGAAATTTATATTATAGTATGGGCAGATTTATCTCTAAGTTACAAGTTGGAAAAAAGACAGGTAACTTTGGTTTAAATGTTGTTATATGTGTTAAAAATTAACTTCATCTGCATATGAACTTTATTCAGAACCCAATAGAGAGAAGCTATAATTTAAAATCTTGAATTCTTCTCTAATTATTCGCTAATGTTAATTTTTGATAGTAATTGCTAATATTTATAAATCCGCTTCAGCACCTGAAAGTTCTTTTCAACTCTTAGATGCTTATAGCTACAATTGATCGGCTAACCCAAACAGACTCTTAAAATTCTGGATTTGTTGCTAATTATCAATACATTTTAAATTATAATAGCAGATTGGTTACTAATTTTACTAGATTATTGACTAATAATCTTTAATAAATTTAAAATTTACATGTAACCCATTTCTTAGTACTATTTTTCCTCTAAAAACTTAGTCAAACACCTCAAATATCAAAGATAAGCAAAATAAAGTTTTTTTTTTTTGAAAAAAAAAATACTTTTGGCTTCTCCAAAAATTTGGTCTAAGAGGCTATTACAAATTTACAATCCATAAAATTGAAATCCCGCTTCTGACTATCGATGGTTTTTTCTTTGTGATAACAGATTAGTTACTAATTTTACTAGAGTACTTTATAAATTTCTTGGTAAGTGACTTGATCATATCGAGATCCTTGGTGAATTTTATACCTTAATTAGCTTCTCCTCATTCCTCCCCCTTTCCCATTTCCAATGGCGTGTAAATGTCGTCAAAGCCTTTGACACTACAGTCTCCAAAACGTGGTATTTTCCAAATTCAAAAAATACTATTCTTCTTTGCCCGTGTGCCTTTACCTCATATATATAAACACCCATTCACCCTCACACACACACATTGACATTTCTTCAAGAAAAACTCAACACAATTTACAAACCCCAAACAAAAAATTTCTTGGTTCAAACTGCTAATCACTCAATTGGGTCCATTTTATCACAATTTTCTTGATTCAAACAACTCATCATACAATTGTGTCAATTTAATCACAAATTTTTCTATGGGAAATTTAACTTCATGCACTATTATACCAACGATCAAGAATTCCAAAGCAGCTAGAGTAGTTCTACCATGTGGACAAATCAGGCAATTTCGTGAACACGTAAAAGCAGCAGAAATCATGTTAGAAAATCCAAATTATTTCTTGGTTAATTCAAGTTCATTGAATATTGGTCGTAGATTTTCAGCTTTATCTGCAGATGAAGATTTGGAATTTGGAAATGTTTATATTATGTTTCCAATGAAGAGAGTTAATTCAGTTGTGACAGCTTCTGATATGACCATGCTTTTATTGGCTGCTAATTCTGCTCCTAAGAGAATTTCTAATGGAAATGTTAAGATATCGCCGGAGTCAACGCCTGAGTCGACGCCGGAGTCAATGCCGGAGTCAACGCCGGAAAATGAAGTGTTTCCGGTGGGGCAAGAAATGAAGTATAGGTTGTCATGTAGATCAAAGAAGCCTTCATTGGAGACAATTATGGAAGAGCCCGTTTGTTCAAGATGATAATTTTAATTGTTTTGGTGAAAAAAAGAAATTTTAGAAGAGAGTTTTTTTTAGAGATATAGTGTGAAAAGAAAGATATTTTACATTATACTACATATTTGCACTTTTATTTCTCACTAAATATTGTGGGAACTTTGTTTGGAATAGATATTCCAAGACATGAAATATATCGACTACAATTTTAATGTCTATAGTTCGACCTTAATGTAAGGAATGTTCATATGTGCATGAATATTTATTAATGTATCATAGGTCTTATCTTATTGGCTGCTTAAACATCGGCAATCCCTTTAACTTTTTCAAGAATTTCATTTGGACATTCGAACTACGACGTGATCCAGTTGAGCATCTGAACACATTATAAAATGTTCCTATTAATGTTCAATTTTAGAAATTCTTTTACGCATGTTCTCAAGTGCCCATTATATAGATAAGTTGATCACTTAATATGTCACATCCTTTAATTATACACATTAGTCTCAATAGATTGTAAAACCTTGACATGTTCCAATTGAGGTGAATGCGTATAATTAAAGGACGTGACATATTTCAAGTGGTTAACTTATCTATCTAATGGATATTTGAGAATACACACAAAAGTTTTGTCAAAATTTAAACAAAAGTGTCTAATAGAAACATTTTATCATGTTTTCACGTGCTCAATTGAAAGAAGATAAAGTTCGGTGTCTGAATGAAATTTATTGATAAAATTTAAGGGGCTATCGATTTATTAAACCTATCTTATTTAATGTATGTGTTTATTGTGAAGCTGGGATAAACATTAATAATGGCTTAATGGTTATGCTAAGATAAGTATAAACTTTTTGAAGAAAATGGTGACTTGGAGGGCCATACTTTTAAGCAATTAAAAATGCCCGTGAGTCGTTTTTTTTTTGAAAAATATATCCTACTTTAATTATCGAAAGTTTGGCACTTTACTTTAAGAGCCCCAAACTCGGCGTAAAAAGGCGACTGGGACATTTCTCTTTTCAAATTTTATTGATTACATAAGGGGTTTTTCTTCTATATTATAGAAAAGTCAGTTTCAACATGGCTGCTTAGCGGGGGTGGATTTAAAGAGGGCTCAGGGTGTTCACCCGAATACCCTCGGCAAAAAATTACAGTATATATATAGGGTAAATTTTCTGTGTTTATATGCATATATTAACTTTTGAACACCCTGAATAAATTATCTTTAGCTTCTTCTTTTTTCCGAATCCCCTGAATGAAAATCCTGGATCCGCCACTGCTGCTTAGGGGTCAATACAAGAAAAACTAGACATTGATAACGTAAAGTAACATTGATAGCTAGGCATGCAATTCCCAACATTTTGATTTTCTGTGCGTTTGTATATTTTTATTAGGGGATTTTAATTCAATTTTTATTGTTTTTGATATTTGTTGAATCTAAATGACATTCATGTGATTATCTGTTCTAACATCTTAATTGGAGTTATCTGCAAATTTAGACACAGTATTGCGGCACTATTTACTCAATTTCGTCTCCACGCTCATTCGTTTTTGTGCTAAGGTTGTTTTCGATTTCACATTTTGTTATGTTTCATTAAGGGAAACCTTTTTTTTTTTCCAGAGGAACCATGAGAGAGTTGAATAGGTTCTCTTTGCATCTTTATTATGCTAGCATTTAAGCTATTAATGTCATACCAATATATCTTGGTCATTTTCTTCCTTTTCTGTTAATACGTTGACTCTGAGTTTCAGAAAATTAAGCGCGAGAGACTAGATTCTCTTAATCAAAGAAAAAGATCATTTATCTTCAGTATGTTGCCTACTGAATATAAAAAATTTATCCTTTCAAGTAATGGAGGATAGGCAACACCTCGATCTAATATGTTTTGCTTGGCTGGAGTATCAAGATTGGTAATATTGCTATCTGTTGCTTCTCATGATTCTGTAATTTTCGGAGCATTACTTATTGCTATACTTTCGTACTTTTTCCTTCTTTATAAGTTTCTTTTGTATTATTAATAACACGTTTTATGACAAAAATTTGATTTCCGTTCGAGTAAGCTCATTCGGGATGCTCTGATCCTCCTTCATTCTTTAGAGTTATGACCCGGTTGAGCGTAGTGATAACATGTGAATTAGCAGTTAGAACTTGTTAAGAATTTCATATATACTATATCTAGCTAAGAGTGAATTGCGCAAAGAGCTTGGATTCCCTGTCAATGAAATAGATAATGTACAGGAATTTTATTGTGAAATATGTAGTATTCCAACAACTTATTTGGGATTTTCTTTAGAGGAACAACATACAAGGCTACTGATACACGACAAGGGTGGTAGATGGGTGTGTTGGAAAACTTGATACAACCCATACAAGATCGCAAGTAAATCATTAAACAGTGATGAATACTAAAAGAATAGTAAGGACACTAACCTTGATCCGTAGTAAGAATCGATTGAAGAAAGTCATGATCTTCTAAGTCTTGTTACTTTCTTTATGACACTTCTCTTAATGGGATAGAGAGGAAAATAATTCAGTAACAGACTTAGGGATCACAACTAATATATAATAGCGAGACATCTCTTCGAAAGAGACAAACTCTTGAAAGGCAACCTTTCAGAAGAGATGTAACTCATAAGTTATGAACCCATCAATTATAACTGAAAAGTTAATTAGGTTTCTACGCATATTAAAATTCATACCTTATAAAATAAGGTTTATATATAGCCCATAAAAATAACACTTTATTAGATCAGTGAAATGGGCATCTTTAATTGATAGCATATCTATGTACAATTATATTAAATATGTGAATCCACTAAATAGAGAATTTCTAACAATCTCCCACTTGAACCACATATATTTCTGAAAAACTGTTCATAACCAAGACTTTATAGTGAGCACAATTTGCTATCTCTAAGCAATCTGGTCCATTAATAGTACTAATATGGGATCAAAGTGATTTTCGTAACATATATTCGTCACTAAACCCATCAATGGTCACAATATCAACAAAATCAATGACATAGATCGAGTATAGATGCATAGAATGGAAATTGCATGTAAAAATGTGGGAAAAAAAAAAGTTAAACTGAAAAATATAGTATTTGCCTTTGGGGGAAAAAGTGGTGCTAATTAATAGTGTGTTGGATGCAATACCTACAGAGGTAGCAAAAAGTTTTGACGAAATGAGAAGCAACCTTTTTTTAGTTTAAAAACAAAGAGATACATCTAATAAATTGGGACAATGTAAAGATTGGACAAGATGTAATGTGGAAGAAGAGTCATTTGGAAAGAAGGTGATTATAGAAATGTGTGGTAAAAAGGATGAATGGTGCGCTACTAAGGTTGCAGGGCCATATGGAAATGGAGCATGGAAACATATCGGAGGAATGTGAGAATTCTTTTAACTAAGGTGTGCTTTGTTGATGGTTATGGAAGATTAATAGTATTCTTGCGGGCCCTTTTGTTTGTAGTAGAACTATAACACCTACTTAGCGCTGTAATTTAATAAAATAACTTTTTACCCCATTAGAAAAGTTTCTTTTAAAACATTGACGGCTTTCTTTTCCTATTTCAGTTGGTTCTCTCTTTATATGTTGGCTCAATGCTTCAGAATCAGTCTTTCTTTATGCATACACACCAGTTGAGATTCGAACAATGAAGTCGCTGCATATTGAAGAGGAAATATTGCATTTAGTAGCTAATTTATTTCTTGTCAAAATGACTTTGAATTAGTTTCTTCTACATATAAGGCTTCTAATACCACAACAAACTGGACTTGATTTAAACAAAGTTGTGGATCTGCTCATGTTTTGAGTTACGTTGCACTCTCCAAAAATGTTGTTGCAGATATCAGATCCTTCAAAAATGCACTATTTTTGGAGGATCCAACACACACCCGTCGATATTTTTTTGTAGAGTGTGAGAAACATATGATATAGTTGTTTGCTTTTGAAGTTCCGTGGACAATTGGTCATCTCAAATAGAATTCTGGTCTTTTTTGTACTTTACTTTTTATAAGAAACATCACAAACAATCTGAAAGGACCACTTGTGCGCTAGCGATAAAGTTGTTTTAGTTGGTCCCTAAGCATTGTTTTGCTTCTATTGAACTTTCGTCAGGAGATCTCTCTGGATTGCGAACTTCTTTGAAGCAGGAGCGACGTGCAACATCTTCTCCCGATGAAATGGGAGAGTCCTCGAGCTCAGCACTTCAACTTCATAAAACAGATAGCTTTAAAGGTCTCTAGCTAGACCCAGAAACTGCAACAAATTTTGTTTTGGTTAGTTCAGTTTCTTTTGAAATAGGAAAAAATCACAAATATCCACTTTTCAGTCCCTGTGGTTGGATTGCAAATTCTCAATTAAATAATCCTATTTTGTTAATCTTAGTGCTTAATTGCATGGTTTCCTGATCCTGATAATGTATAATAACAGTTTTATATGTTCTTATGCTATTTCCCATATTTTATTATGATAGTATAGTTACTCTATTTAGTATTTGCAGCTGCTTAGGATTTCAATGGTACAATATGTCAGAAAATGCATTTGGTTGCACCGTAGGAATCTAAAGATGTATCACAATTCAAATTGTTAGGCTCGTCTATAGCTGCTGATCTGATAATAATTTACATGCATATCCTATTAAACAAAGGTTGATCAAGAATAACAGTTCCAACTTCTACAATATTGGCACGGGCCACCACTCCCTGGTTATAGAAGAGGAAGGGGATCGTGAAAATTTAACTTATACTGATAATTTGTGAGAAACTTTTACTGATACTACTAAGCAACTGCATGAACGAATCTATAATGTAATTATGTGTTTACGTTAATTCAATAATATTTGTTCAGATTTTATATGTTTATTAAGAAAATTTTTAATGATTGTTAATCCAACTATTATTAAATATTAACTCAAAATTGTTTAAGAAATTATAAATTTTAAATTAGCTTCACGACGAATGAGACTATATATTATTTGTTCCAGAAGCAGTAGACTATTCAGTATAGGTCGGTATTAGGAGAACACTTCCTTTGACCTTAAGCTTTCAAAAATATATGCACTTGATATTGTACTTAGTATATATTTCTTGTGGGGCTGATGACGACGTAAAACCATGCAAACTAGGGGACCTCAAGGTCCTCAACTTGTTCCTATTCTGCTTTAATAGCACTGCAAGGAAAAGTCTGGTTTGGTGACGGGATTGTTAATTCAAGGAATGTTATAGAACTAAAAAGGCGTAAGCAGAAACAACAACCCGAGTGTAATCCCACAAGTAAGGTCTAAGGAGGATATTGTGTGCATAGATCAGCATCTGCTATTAACTCGTCTTGCTTGTTTATCAAATTAAAGATAAGTATCAAGTCCTTTATGATTGAACTAGACTAAATTTCGAGGATGAGTAGTGAATACTCACAAAAGTATCAAGTTCTTGATGAAGGGTATATTTGCTCAATTTCGCATACTTTAAGCGCATATTTGGCCTTTTTCATAAATTAATCAGCTGATTAGGTTGATTATGAGCACCACTTAAATTAAAGGCATTTTTGGACCAACTATTAAGTGATAAGGGCATATGTGAGCTAAAATATTAACGAAGGGTATATCTGCTCAAATTCAAATACTTTAAGAGTATTTTTGGATCTTTTTTGTAATATATGTCTTCTGTTACCTCCTAATGAATTTTTGTGATATTAAAGTTAAGTGACGCTTTGGTTACAAAATAATTAAGTATTTTTTGTGAAATTTAAATAAAGTCGAGTAACCTTTTTATTATAAAAATAGTTTATTGACTTTAGTTACAAAAAAGTGAAAATTGAGCGATCATATGTAAAATCGGATGGATTTGCCATTGCACCAAACTTGTAGGTTAGTTAGAATTTCGTCCATTAAGCTCACGAATCTAGTCCTTTATTGATAAACACTGATGAGTCTTATCTATGATTAGAACATGACAAACAATCTTGTTAGTTGCGTCATATAAAATATCGTGAATTATTTCTAATACCAATTATCTCACTTTTTTAAAACTTTAGATGCGGATATGATGTTAGATTCTATTTTAGGACTTTCGGATTTGGAAGAAAGTATGACAGACCACAACAACCAGTAAAAATTAAAAGAAGAATTGGACGAAACCATGTAATGATGAGGATCAAAGTTTGTTAGTTGCTTCATTATTATCGCCTGTTTTGGCTTATCTTCATGTAAAAAATGCCAAAAAAAAAAAAATATACATCAAGATTTTTGACTCGAGAAATTCAAACAGTTCCTAATAAGAGTCCGTTTGGATGGACTTATGGCTTTTGACTTATAAGCCAAAAGGTATAAGTTAGGAATTCTAGCTTATGATTTATATTTGTTGTTTTTCTTTGAAAGACAAGTGCTTAAAAACATTTTTTTTTTTTTTTTTTTTAAGTTTTAGCCAAACACTAAAAAAGTGTTTAAAAGTTATTTTGGCTTAGAAGCAACTAAAATAAGCAATCCGAATAGGCTCTAAATTGAGACAAAAGTAATACTTCCTCCGTCCCAATTTATATGATGTAGTTTGACTAGGCACAGAGTTTAAGAAATAAATGAATATTTTGAATATTGTAATCTAAAATTAACTAAAGATATTTGTGTAGTTATAAATCAACTCGTTAAGTGTGAAAGGTAAAGTTTAAAGTTAAATTGTTGTCAAATAAGAAAATATGTCATTTATTTTGGGACAGACTAAAAATAAAAATGTGTCATATAAATTGAGATTTGGGACAGTGCTATTAGCTTATTATTCATATAAATGCCACAAATTCAGCTGTGAGTTTAACAGGGTGTGGGACATTTACAGATTTTCAATTACTTTTTTTTTTTTTTAAAGAAAAAATTGTTTTTATTACATAGGGGGTAGGGGAAGGAGAAATGGGGAGGGAATTACAATGTGGGGATTCGAACCCTCATCAACAAGATGAAAGTTCAGGTAGCCAACCAACTGAGCTACTAGATCCCTACCAGATTTTCAATTACTTTTGTGTATTATTGTAATTGTACAGTTTGGCTCCAACGTTGTATTTTTCAAATCAAATTCTTTTGACATTTGCAAAATGCGCCTCAAAATTAACCAGCTGCTTTAGGGGTATTTTATGCAGTTTATAGTATTGTCTCTTTTAACTCTATGCATCTACTTTTACTACTAATATATCTACTACTAATAAAATAATAAGCTTGTAGTAGTAAATAGTGGCGGATCCAAGATTTCGTGCAAGGGGTTAAAAAAAAAAAAAAAAAAAACTAAAGTCCACAGTAGTAACTGACCGTAAAAGCAATACTAGGCATAACGGAATGGGTTTCCACCTCCGCTCTTTATTTTGGTTCATAACAAAACATCAAAACAGGTTTTGCCTACAACTCTTTTTCTAGGCCACGTTTTAAAATATGAAAATCAAAAATCGAAAATCAAGATTTAACAAATATATTTACTTTGTGAAATTTAAAAATTTATCAAAATTTATAAAAAGAAAAAAAAATTACTTAATAAACGTCAATTTAATCTACACCAAAATGCTAAACCTACTATTTTCTTAGACAAAAAAAATAAAATCTCTGAAATTTTCATTTTGACGAACAACAATTGCGAACAATAACAACAAAAGAGAATTGTAAACTAAACTATATTAATAATCTTAATATCAGAATTATGGACTATGAAAACAAGTTAGATTAAAACAAAAAAATTTAAAAAAGAAAAAAATCGTGTCTGTCGACCATGGAATGTGGCAATAGAATCTTTTAAAATATTAAAACATTTCAAAATAAAAGGTGTGAAATTTTGAGATAAAAGAATATTTGGAGAGTAAGGGACTATGGAGATATTCAGGTGGCTTTTAGGGGTGGGCGTTCGGTTCTTCAGGTCGGTTTTTTCAAATTTCGGTTCGGTCCGGTTTTGAAGTTCGGTTCGGTTCGATTTCGGTTTTCTGCTTGCAAAATGGACTTTCTTTTTAAATAAAAGTGAGCCATTTTATGTATTTCAATTCATCGGAATTTAATTTTCACTTGAACTTATAAGAGATCGAAATAAGCCTTAAACAAAATCAGTAGCTTAAAGCCTTAAACTTAAACAAGCAAGCAGCTAAAGACAGCTAGATGCTTAGCAAGAGCGATGGAAGCAACAAATTTTAAACAAAATCAGTAGCTATGATGTAGTTACCAATTAATCACATGAAATTCTTGTAGACAAATCAGCACATAACGTTTTCGCTTAAGTTCGTTGCTGGGTTTCATGTTCATTTCATCTATAATACATTGATGTGTATTCATCATAGAGGACGATATACCATCTTTTTTCCTTTTTCTATTCTCCATTTTTTATCTAGAAGAGTGCGACAAAAGTAAACAAAAGTATTCTCATGAAGCCGATTATACCAAGAATCAATTGCTAGAAGTCGATGCACCCTAGAATGGAACAAAGAGGCAAGTTTTTTGCTTTGAATTTTTATCCATAAGTACTAGTAGTTTGGCTGTTGTTCATGTGCGTTTTGTTTTTTTTCTTCTAGAGCTTGGGACTATTTCCAAGCCTAGTTCTTTCCTTGAGATGCTCATCTGAGCTTGTACCTAACTCCAGTTTTGGTAAATGAAATGAAGTCTGTTTATTACTAAAAAAAAAAAAAATAAATAAAATTCGGTTTAACTGAAATACCGAAGAACCGGTGAACCGGAACCGAACGCTGAATTTGTTATTAAAAAAAACCGAAACCGAACCGAAACACCGAAAAATCGAAACCGAAACACCGAATTAATTCGGTTCGGTCCGGTTTTTCGATGGTTTTTATGCCCACCCCTAGTGGCTTTTGATAGCAGGCACTGCCCAACGTTGGAAAGAGTGTAAAAGTCACAAATAGGAATTTAGGAGCAGCAAATCTATTTTTGAAAAAATGTGAAAAATGCATGCGTAAAAGTGTTGAAGCCTGTTTCGAGCTTTTGACGGGAAAATAGCTACAGTGCACCCTAATGTTTGACCGATTATTTATAACACACTCAACCTTTACGGGTGATCTATTACCCCCGTACCTATTTATAGTGTGTTTTATTGACATTTTTATGGTGAGCTGGACATGAGCGTGAGGACACGCACAAAGGGCGAGTAAGGTGCATATTAAACTCGGCTGACCCCTATTTTTTTTTTTTTTTGCCACCTGGCCCTCCCAACGGCTATTTTTTTAACCCCTCAATTTATCCATTATTGACCTATTTCAATACCACATTACCCGATTGGAACTCAATTGGAACTCCATGGATGATAATTTATGGGGGGTTTTGGGCCGGTTTCCATGGTGGAATGGAAACAAATGCTCTGTTTTAGTGATTGGAGATTCAGTTGGGTGTTACCCCTGGAGTTTTCTGGCAGTGATGAAATGATGAAGAAGAAGATCTTCTCAAAAATTGCTCTCATTTTTGTGTGAAAAAGCGATGAAAACCCGAATAAAAACCACCCCAAAGCTACTTTGGAATGTAATATCTGCTAGCAATTGCTCAATGTTAATTCATTAGTTGACATTTTCAGTAATATTATCTCTTTCCGGAGACGCTATGAAAAATAGTGTTCCAACTTCCAAGTACAGCATTTGATTTTGCAAGTGAGACAATGTCCTATTTAGCGTTTCTCTTGCTCCAGTTGGGTGTTACCCATGGAGTTTTGGGCTGGTTTCTAGTTGGTGTTTGAATTCTTGTAATCTTGCTAACCATTCTAAAATTAGCGGTAGGGAATTCTTGTGGAAAAGCTAAAGTCTTGTTTTAATGGCGGAAGGGGATGGAAAGATGAAAAATGATGGGAAAATTAATAAAAAAAAGCACATTTAAATGGAAAATACACGTGCCAGGCGCGTGGGGTGCACGAACTTTAAAAAACTAGGGGTGACATTTTAATGGCCAGTAAAACACACTTTAAATAGATACGAGGGGTAATAAGGCCCCCATAAAGATTGAGTGTGTTATAAATAATCAAGTTAAACGTTAAGGTGCACTGTAGCTATTCTCCCAACGTTTGACCTTTCGGTTAGAATGAACCCACTTTAACCATTATGCCGCACCTCACCTTTTGTCATGTGGGTTCAATCCTCGTTATTATGACGTATTTGGTTCATTGAAAAATAATTTCTATATATAAGTAGTATAAAGTTTTTTGACAAAATGGGTTCAACTGAACCCTCTTGCACCAAGGTAGGTCCGCACCTAGTAGTAAACTAGAAACAAATATTAGTAAATAAAAGAGACTATGAGTAAAGGAAAAATATAGTGATATTGTTATTTTCATTAATGATAAATGGGTAAAAAGATTTGTTATACACACATACAAAAAAAGAAAAGAAAAAAACGCACGATCAGCGAGCTAGACAGATGTATAGCCTGTTTGGTCAACCTTCCAAAATCTGTTTATTTGAGAAAAGTGTTTTTCAAAAAAGTATTATTAGAGAGTAGCAGTTTATATTTGGCTGATCTATTTTATCAAAGGTTCAGTTCTTTGGGGAAAAGCTACCTTTTTAGAACATGAAAAATAACTTCAACTACTACTTTCAAAAATACTTATTTTCCCCCCTAAAAATTTGGTCAACACCTCAAATATACACTTTTTGTTATTTTTAAATAGCACTTTTGACTTCTCAGAAACTTGGCCAAAGATGCTAGTAAAGTATTTTGAGGTTATTATTGTTACGAAGTGAAACGTCCAGAGGCGAATTTATATATAAAATTTGAGTCACGTGAATACATGGTCACTTGACTAAACTCGATATGTTATGTATATAACTCTGAAAATATATCTAATACATATTAACTGAAGGAACACATGGCCAAACCAGGCTAAGTGCATCACTTGGTTAGGGACTGTGTTTATTTCCTCAAGGTCTCGGGATCGAACCCGAGCTCCTGCACTTTTTTATGCTTTTATTTTCTAAAGCAGCATTTTAACTTTTCTTTTTATATTATTCTAAATCCTTTTTCTTCTATAATTCTAATTACCCAAAATAAAAAATGCGTTTCATTTTTATATTGCATCTAATGAACTTTTCCCCCCTTTATTTCTAATTACCAAAGTCCCAAAAGGCAAAAGAAATCAAAAAATTCCATAGGCGCTGAGCTGCAATGAACCAAAAGCAAAAGAAACCAAGAAACCCCATAGCTAATGGTGAATCCATCCTCTTTAAATCCTGGATTCGCCTCTAGAGAGCGAGTCTATAAAATTATCAGTACTTACATTTTAGGTGACCGGACAACTTTTACACGGGTAATGTATGATAATTATACTCTGTTAATTGAAAAGAAAAAAGGAAAAAGTTTAACAGAAGATCCATTTATATAGGACGTATCAAGTGTCAAGGCAATTAACAAACAAAATGATGCTCTTTCTACTCTTTGTAAAGATTGGAAAAAAACACACTGTCACCAGGTCTATACCCTTTTATTCACTTTTATGATATATTATCCCTCATCCATTAATCTCTTTAATGGTCTATCCTTGATAAATCAAGAGAGCCCCTCTTTCTCTCTTAATGAGCAAACAATATTAAGATCTTGCAAACTAATAGCATATTAGCATGCTTTTACATTTATACCTAGATAGACCCTTAAACTTGGCAAGTTTTTTAAGATAGACACTCAAACTTTTATAGTGACCAGTTAAGTTTTTTAAGATAGACACTCAAACTTATATAGTGACCAGTTAGGCATTTTGACTTGGCAAATATGTGTCTTCTGAGCACTGGTATTCACAGGACCAAGTGTGTGAAATACACCTGCTATTGACATGTCAAATGAGACCAATTCTTTCTTGGAGGAAAAGTTTCGGACTTCTATAGATTGAAGATCGTCTCTGACACACAAAAACACATAATACATCCACAATTTAGTCATTAAAGAGTTTCGTTTAGTGGGAGATTAGTCTCTCATAGGTTTATGCTTTCTTTTATATGTATAGTTTTCTTTGTCGTCTTATTTATCGTCGTTGCAATTGTAAACTTCCGCATGACGCCATATTTATTTCGATCCCCAACAGTTACGCCCCCTAACTGGGGCCGGGGGGGAGGGGGGGGGGGCACTATTGGACATTCATCTTGTACATTTCATGGTGTGAATCATGTTCTAACTATCTGAAGCGTATTAATAAACTTAGCCCACCAACAAAAGCTATTCAAGTGTGTCATTAATATAGACTGAAAAACTGAAATTCGAACATAACGTAAAAATATCTGAAAGCCAACAAGCCATGAGCCTCTAAGGTCTGAAATCAAGTATGAAGCTTTAAGGTCGGTTGCCAAAAAAAAAAAATCACAGGAAACCGAGCTCAGGAGGCTGGTTTCTCCGAAAAAAAAAATTCAATATTATCGGCCTCATGAGGTCGGTTAGTCCTTAAAAAAAAAAATATTCAAATTCTAGAGGTAGGTATCTAATAAAAATAATATATAAACAATTAAGAATACCGACATCAGGTGGTAGGCATTTAATAAAAATAATTAATAAGTAAATACAACTATTGGCCTCACGAGGTCCGTATTTTTAATATTTTCCAGGTTGGGTGTCAAAAAATCGGGTAGACCTCAGGAGGTCATTTTTCTTCGTCAGGATTTTACCGACCTCCGTTTTGAGGATGGTTTATCCAAAAAATCGACTTCCTAAGGTCGGTCTCCGGGGTTGATTTTGGGAGTTTTTAATTCGTGTTAGAAACCCATAAAAAGAGAGTGGTAATGAGATCAGTGTCCCATGTTATAGTTGTTTGATGAGAAAGAGATATATTTTTATGGGAAAAGGGCCTGATTTACCCCTCTACTTTCAAAAAAGGTTCATATTTACCCCTCGTTATACTATCAGGCCATTTATACCCCTACCGTTACAATAGTTGAAATATTTGCCCCTATTTTTAACGGAGGGGTAAATATGAACCTTTTTCCAAAGTAGAGGGTAAATCGGGCCCTAAAAATAAAACACCCTAAAGTTTCCAAACAAAACTTACTTCGGGTACCTTTTCAACCCCTAAAATGACTATCCGAACGTCTACATATCCTTGATGTATTGAGCCTACATTATTGTACGCATTTAAAAATATCGGGTTCTATATAAAATATTGACGTTTGAGTCTTGACACACCACTAATCATTGGTCAAAGTATGAAAAAAAACTAAATTTTTTCAACCAAAACTTACTTCGGGTACCTTTTCAACCCCTAAAATGACGATCCGAATGTCTACGAATCCTTGATGTATTGAGCCTACATTATTGTACGCGAGAAAAAATATCAAGTTCTATATAAAATATTGACGTTTCGGAGTCTTGACACACCACTAATCATTGGTCAAAGTATGAATAAAAAACAAAAATTGGCCAACTTTATTTTTTGCAACACTTAGTGTTATTTTCCATACTTTGACCAATGATTAGTGGTGTGTCAAGCACTCCAAAACGTCAATATTTTATATAGAACCCGATATTTTTTTCTCAGGTATAATAACGTAGGCTCAATACATCAAGGATTCGTAGACGTTCTGAGATCGTCATTTTAGGGGTTGAAAAGGTACCCGAAGTAAGTTTTGGCTGAAAAAAATTTAGTTTTTTTATTCATACTTTGACCAATGATTAGTGGTGTGTCAAGACTAAACGTCAATATTTTATATAGAACCTCGATATTTTTTCTCGCGTACAATAATGTAGGCTCAATACATCAAGGATATGTAGACGTCGATAGTCATTTTAGTGGCCAGCGACCAAGAAGTTTTTCGGGAAACTTTAGGGTGTTTTATTTTTAGGGCCCGATTTACCCCTCTACTTCGGGAAAAGGTTCATATTTACCCTCCGTTAAAAATAGGGGCAAATATTTCAACTATTGTAACGAGTATGATAAACGCTGAGCAAGATAACGATAGAAATACGAACCTTTTTCGAAAAGAGCAAGAATCGTGCCCTTTTCCCTATTTTTATCGGTGAAGGAATAAAGATTTATTCTATTTACAAGAAAGATACGGAAGAAACTACGACCACTTGTTTTTTCTTACCACACCTTGTTTGATTTATGATGATGGAAGAAACTATGACCACTCATGCATTATCTGTTCATGCTTCAATATGAAAAATAATTTACACATCAAAAAAAGTAAGTGAGCACTAGTTGGAAATCACAAGAAGTTTAGTGTTAGAATTAGAATTTGAAGTTTATCTGTTTAAAATTTTTGATTTTTTTTAAATTACTAAATTTTAAATTAATAATTTATAAATATTGAATTAATTTCTAAAATAAATACAAAATATGAATCAAACCTACTGATTTCTCAGTCGAATCCGCTGCCAACACTCTCCCCTCCGCCTCTAACCAGGTCACCATCAAATAACAATCAAAGCATTTTTAGAGAGTAGCAGTTTATATTTGGCTGATCTATTTCATCAAAGGTTTAGTTCTTTGGGGAAAAGCTACCTTTTCGAAACTTTATGAAAAATAACTTCTGCTACCACTCAAAAATACTTATTTTCCCCCTAAAAATTTGGTCAACACCTCAAATATACACTTTTTGTTATTTTTAAATAGCACTTTTGACTTCTCAGAAACTTGGCCAAAGATTCTAGTAAAGTATTTGAGGTTATTATTGTTCTGAAGTGAAACGTCCGTAGGCGAATTTATGTATAAAATTTGAGTACGCGTGAATACACGTACTCGACTAAACTCGATACGTTATGTATATAACTCTGAAAATATATCTAATACATATTAACTGAAGGAACACATGGCCAAACCAGGCTAAGTGCATCACTTGGTTAGGGACTGTGTTTATTTCCTCAAGGTCTCAAGATCAAACCCGAGCTCCTGCACTTTTTTATGCTTTTATTTTCTAAAGCAGCATTTTAACTTTCCTTTTTATATTATTCTTAATCCTTTTTCTTCTGTAATTCTAATTATCCAAAAGTAAAAAATACGTTTCATTTTTATATTGCATCTAATGAACTTTTCCCCTCTTTATTTCTAATTACCCAAGTCCCAAAAGGCAAAAGAAATCAAAAAATTCCATAGGCACTGAGCTGCAATGAACCAAAAGCAAAAGAAACCAAGAAACCCCATAGCTAATGGTGAATCCATCCTCTTTAAATCCTGGATTCGCCTCTAGAGAGCGAGTTTATAAAATTATCACTACTTACATTTTAGGTGACCGGACAACTTTTACACGGTCAATGTATGATAATTATACTCTTTTAATTGAAAAGAAAAAAGGAAAAAGTTTAACAGAAGATCCATTTATATAGGAGGTATCAAGTGTCAAGGCAATTAGACAAACAAAATGATGCTCTTTCTACTCTTTGTAAAGATTGGAAAAAAAAACACCGCCACCAGGTCTATACCCTTTTATTCACTTTTATGATATATTATCCCTCATCCATTAATCTCTTTAATGGTCTATCCTTGATAAATCAAGAGAGCCCCTCTTTCTCTCTTAATGAGCAAAGAATATTAAGATCTTGAAAACTAATAGCATATTAGCATGCTTTTACATTTATACCTAGATAGACTCTTAAACTCAGCGAGTTTTTAAGATAGACGCACTCAAACTTTTATAATTGTGACCAGTTAAGTTTTTTAAGATAGACACTCAAACTTTTATAGTGACCAGTTAAGTTTTTTAAGATAGACACTCAAACTTTTATAGTGACCAGTTAAGTTTTTTAAGATAGACACTCAAACTTATATAGTGACCAGTTAGGCATTTTGACTTGGCAAATATGTGTCTTCTGAGCACTGGTATTCACAGGACCAAGTGTGTGAAATACACCTGCTATTGACATGTCAAATGAGACCGATTCTTTCTTGGAGGAAAAGTTTCGACTTCTATAGATTGAAGATCGTCTCGACACACAAAAACACATAATACTTCCACAATTTAGTCATTAAAGAGTTTCGTTTAGTGGGAGATTAGTCTCTCATAGGTTTATGCTTTCTTTTTATATGTATAGTTTTCTTTGTCGTCTTATTTATCGTCGTTGCAATTGTAAACTTCCGCATGACGCCATATTTATTTCGATCCCCAACAGTTACGCCCCCTAACTGGGGCCGGGGGTGGGGGGGTGGGGGCACTATTGGACATCCATCTTGTACATTTCGTGGTGTGAATCATGTTCTAACTATCTGAAGCGTATTAATAAACTTAGCCCACCAACAAAAGCTATTCAAGTGTGTCATTAATATAGACTGAAAAACTGAAATTCGAACATAACGTAAAAATATCTGAAAGCCAACAAGCCATGAGCCTCTAAGGACTGAAATCAAGTATGAAGCTTTAAGGTCGGTTGCCAAAAAAAAAAAAAAAAAAAAAAAATCACGGGAAATGAGCTCGGGAGGAGGTGGTTTCTCCGAAAAAAAAAAAGAAATTCAATATTATCGACCTCATGAGGTCGGTTAGTCCTTAAAAAAAAAAAATCAAATTCTAGAGGTAGGTATCTAATAAAAAATTTATATAAACAATTAAGAATACCGACATCAAGTGGTCGGCATTTAATAAAAATAATTAATAAGTAAATACAACTATTGGCCTCACGAGGTCCGTATTTTTAATATTTTCCAGGTTGGGTGTCAAAAAATCGGGTAGACCTCAGGAGGTCATGTTTCTTCGTCAGGATTTTACCGACCTCCTTTTTGAGGATGGTTTATCCAAAAAATCGACTTCCTAAGGTCGGTCTTCGGGGTTGATTTTGGGAGTTTTTAATTCGTGTTAGAAACCCATAAAAAGAGAGCGGTAATGAGATCAGTGTCCCATGTTATAGTTCTTTGATGAGAAAGAGATATATCTTTATCGGTGAGGAATAAAGATTTATTCTATTTACAAGAAAGATATGGAAGAAACTACGACCACTTGTTTTTTCTTACCACACCTTGTTTGATTTATGATGATGGAAGAAACTATGACCACTCATGCATTATCTGTTCATGCTTCAATATGAAAATAATTTACACATCAAAAAAGGTAAGTGAGCACTAGTTGTAAATCACAAGAAGTTCAGTGTTAGAATTAGAATTTGAAGTTTATCTGTTTAAAATTCTTGAATTTTTTTAAATTACTGAATTTTAAATTAATAATTTTAAATATTGAATTAATTTCTAAAATAAATACAAAATATGAATCAAACCTACTGATTTCTCAGTCGAATCCGCTGCCAACACTCTCCCCTCCGCCTCTAACCAGGTCACCAACAAATAACAATCAAAGCATTTTTAGAGAGTAGCAGTTTATATTTGGCTGATCTATTTTATCAAAGGTTCAGTTCTTTGGGGGAAAGCTACCTTTTTCATCTTATGAAAAATAACTTCTGCTACTACTCAAAAATACTTATTTCCCCCCTAAAAAATTTGGTCAACACCTCAAATATACACTTTTTGTTATTTTTAAATAGCACTTTTGACTTCTCAGAAACTTGGCCAAAGATGCTAGTAAAGTATTTTGAGGTTATTATTGTTACGAAGTGAAACGTCCAGAGGCGAATTTATGTATAAAATTTGGGCCACGTGAATACAAGGTCACTCGACTAAACTCGATATGTTATGTATATAACTCTGAAAATATATCTAATACATATTAACTGAAGGAACACATGGCCAAACCAGGCTAAGTGCATCACTTGGTTAGGGACTGTGTTTATTTCCTCAAGGTCTTAGGATCAAACCCGAGCTCCTGCACTTTTTTATGTTTTTATTTTCTAAAGCAGCCTTTTAACTTTCCTTTTTATATTATTCTAAATCCTTTTTCTTCTATAATTCTAATTACCCAAAAGTAAAAAACGCGTTTCATTTTTATATTGCATTTAATGAACTCCCCCCCCCCCCCCCTCTTATTTCTAATTACCCAAGTCCCAAAAGGCAAAAGAAATCAAAAAATTTCATAGGTGCTAAGCTGCAATGAACCAAAGGCAAAAGAAACCAAGAAACCCTATAGCTAATGAGCCAACCCATCCTCTTGAAATCCTGAATTTACCTCTAGAGAGAGAGTCTATAAAATTATCACTTATATTTTAGGTGACTGGACAACTTTTACACGATTAATGTATGATAATTATACTCTTTTAATTGAAAAGAAAAAAAAAAAGAGAAAGTTTAACAGAAGATCCATTTATATAGGACGTATCAAGTTTCAAGGCAATTAGACAAACAAAATGATGCTCTTTCTACTCTTTGTAGCCCTACCCATCATTCTTATTTTACTTCTTTCTAAAGCCAAAAACATTGGAAAAAACACACTGCCACCAGGTCCTATAGGCCTACCATTCATTGGAAATTTGCATCAATATGATACTTTGAACCCTCATCTCTATTTTTGGAAACTTTCTCAAAAATATGGAAAAATCTTCTCGTTGAAACTTGCTTCTACCCCAATGATCGTAGTTTCTTCAGCAAAATTGGCAAAAGAAGTATTGAAGACACAAGATTTAGTATATTGTAGTAGACCTTTTATTTTTGGCCAGCAAAAATTGTCTTACAATGGTCGTGACATGATCTTTGCACCTTACAATGACTACTGGAGAGAAATGAGAAAAATTTGTGTGCTTCATCTATTTAGTTTCAAGAAAGTACAATTATTTAGTCCAATTCGTGAAGATGAAGTCTCAAGAATGATTAAGAAAATATCTCAACAAGCTGCCACTTCACAAATTACAAATTTGAGCAATTTAATGATTTCACTAACTAGTACAATTATTTGTAGAGTTGCTTTTGGTGTTGGGTTTGATGAAGAAGCACATAAAAGGAAGAGATTTGATTATATTTTGGCTGAAACGCAAGCTATGATAGCTAGCTTTTTTGTGTCTGATTTTTTTCCATGTTTAGGTTGGATTGATAAACTTACTGGATTGACATATAGACTTGAGAGGAATTTCAAGGATTTAGATGAGTTTTATGAAGAACTCATTGAGCAGCATCACAACCCCAGTAGGCCAAAATCTATGGAAGGAGATATTATTGATCTTTTGCTTCAATTGAGGAAAGAGAAATCAGCACCAATTGATCTCACTTTGGAGGACATAAAAGGACTTCTAATGGTAAGTTTCCATGTCTAAAACCTACCTATTTCACGTGCACTCGCGCGCCCACACACACGTGTATATATATACCAATGGTAAATGAGCGGGTTGGATCAGACATGGGTGGGTCAAATTGGATCATGATCCTACCCGCTCAAACTTTACTTGAGTAAAAATTAGCTGGGTTGAGAAAGCTAGGTCAAATGACGGGTCCAACATGATCCGAAACTCCCCCTCCCTTTTATGTTGCTTTTTGAAATAATCTGAAAGCTATTTTATTTTTATTAAATTATTAGCTTATATTATTTCAGATTTTTCATAATTTCCAATTATCTCCAAATCTGATTTTGTATATGTAATTTCGGATTGCAATTTGGGGGTTGCATTATTTGACTCGTTAATTTTAACCCAATACCTTGTTTCGAATTAACCCCTAGGATAAAGTCAACAGACGTGTCAGTTTAAACTTTGTTGGGTGGATTATTTAGATTGATTTTGCCACATTAATAGACGTGCAATAAGTGGAGTACAAATGTATTTATGATTGCCTTGAGAATTTCTCATTAATTGACAATTTTTATCTTCTTTCCACATCAATTTACTTGTGTAGAATGTATTAGTTCTTTGGATCAGACACTAGCGCAGCTGCAATAGTATGGGCTATGACAGCCTTGATGAAGAATCCAAAATCCATGAAGAAAGTCCAAGAAGAAATAAGAAAATCGATTGGAGTTAAAGGCATTGTGAATGAAGATGATATTCAAAATATGTCTTATCTCAAAGCAGTGATAAAAGAGACATTTAGATTATATCCACCAGTTCCACTCCTAGTGCCAAGAGAATCGATGAAAAAATCCACATTAGAAGGGTATGAAATTCAGTCGGGAACTATAATTCAAGTTAACTCATGGGCAATTGCAAGGGATCCTGAAGTATGGGAAAATTCAGAAGAATTTATACCTGAGAGATTCTTGAATAATGATATCGATTTCAAGGGAAAAGACTATGAGCTAATTCCATTTGGAGCAGGAAGAAGAGGGTGCCCAGGGATTACACTTGGGGTTATATCCACGGAACTTGTGTTGTCAAATCTTCTTTACGCGTTTGATTGGGAGTTACCTTGTGGAATGAAAAAAGAGGACATTGACATAGATGTTAGGCCTGGAATTACCATGCATAAGAAAAATGAGCTTTACCTTATGCCTAAGAATTATCTGTAGATTCATGTAAGCTATCCTCTGATAAGGATCTAAACCGAGTTCTATGAAGTTAGTCGAATTCATTATGTTTTACTTAAGAATTATGTATACATGTCTAAAACACATTTAAATTTGAGAAAATATAATAAAATCATCTGCATGCTGAATTTACTGACTTTAAATTCTGGATTCACTTTGCACTGCACTGAATCTTAGGAGTGTCATATTTTAATCCTAAATTCGCCCTAAGTTTCAACTTTTGAGACGAACCCTCTGATATATAATTTTTAGCAAAGAATTAATACTAGTGCTCATAAAAGGATAATTGTACCCTTTATTCACTTTTATGATATATTATCCCTCATCTATTAATCTCTTTAATGGTCTATTTGTTAGAAAAATAATATTTTCTATCTAATATCTCAAAAATAAATAATAATATTTTCATTAATCTCCTTAAAGCTTTCATTCAATTTGGTCAAATGTGTCTGTTGCCAACGTCCTTTTTTATTAAATTTGATCAAATGAATGATTCTCATCATCAATAGCCTTTAAGGCTTTTTACTCCTCTTAAAGATTTTGAATGTTGGCAGCTGAAAAAAAGGATTTAGAGATCAACATTCATCTTCCTATATATATGAACTTGTGTGTTCATTTTGAGAAAGTGAAAAAATACTAAAAACAAAAACTACTTCTTCTCATTCTTTTTGTGCTGGGTTACCTACTTTAGTGAAATCTTTGTTAGATTCTGGCTTCTAGTTTTATACTAGAAGAACTTGTTGAATCCTGGGGATACACTCATACCGGGTGAAATATCCTTTAGACAGTGTCTTAATTGACATGTCTCAAGCTTTTAAGAATTTCCTGCAAGGTTCGCGAAAAAGTATTTTCCGGCAAGATTCGTGATCAAGTATTTTCCGTAAGATTTCCAACAATCTTAAGGATATCTCTCGCCATATTCTTATGAAGAATTGATATAGAATAACATCTGTCTAAGTTCCAGATATACTTCTGGTAATATATGAACGTTAAACGTACTTACAATTGGTAGATTTGGCCTCGTGATACATATAATCCCCTTTTTATTTTAAAAGTATTTATGGCCGTAAATTATTTGCCGGTGCGGATTTCTAGGTTGTTAATTTGAATTTAGTGCACATCATGCCATACAAAAGGTAGATATTTCATATTTTGTCAACTTTTAAAAGGATGATAATAGCCATTGATAAATCTGTTGTTCTATTATTGGTGTAAGTGATATAACCACCTAGGTTTATATATGACATTTTTTTTAGGTTGGTCTTATTGACGGCAAATTGAAGGAAGAAACTAGAAGTTTTTCATAAGGAAGATCTGAAAGTCTTACTGTTTGGTAATTTAAACGTTTGAAATTGTGATACAGTTACTTGTAATATGACGGGCATATGCATTACTTTACTACTATAAAATCCATGCTTCGTCATCAGTCACCCTTAAAAAAAAAAAAAAGGTGGGTCACATACTAAAAATACCAAGTAATATTAAAAAAAATAAGGTGGGAAAAAAAGTGGACCCCACCATCTCCAAACTCATGTAAAAAAAAAAATGGTGGATCTCATATTAAAAAACACAAGCAATGTCAAAAAAAAAAAAAAAACACGTGCACCCCCTATTAAAAAATCAAACAATATTCATGTAATTCCTAAAGTATCTCTATTAAGTCAATAATGGTGGATTCATTGACACATGCGTATCAACCCATTAGTGGGAGCAAATGAAATTATTGTACAGCAAAAAACATAGACCCCATATTATTGTTTTTCTTCAAAAGGTTAAGTAGTCAAACCATACAATTTCCTTTATTTTCTTATATTAGCTTGAGATCTAATCTAGATATTTAACTGTTGTATTTGCTATTCCGCCATGTCATTTATTTGTTATGTTTACTAAAATAAATATACTTAAAATATTTATATTTTTAAATAAGATAGAATTTAATTACTTTTTCATTTTTTTCCTTACTCTAATAAATGTGAAAAGAGATTAATGTCGTAAAATAAAAAATAATATTAAATGGAGATCAAATAATTAATAAGGTAAATTAGTCAAATTATAATTCTAATTGACGTTTCCTTAAAAAACTGTGCAAAAGACAACATGACAAGTAAAATGAGCTAAACCAAGAATATTTATCAAAAATTAAAAAATAGTAGTTCTTCGTTTAAATAGAAATCAAATTTCTACTTTGTTTCGTTTTAAACATGTAAAATTAATTTAATAATTTGAATTAGAATTATCCAAATCAAAATTTGATAAAAAAATAATAAGTATTGTTTAGGTCAAATCTACATACATTAACAATATAATATTTTACACCTTTAAATTAATCGGATTAAAATTCAAAGTATCAACTGATGCTTAAATATTGTTATTGTTTTATCTCAAAGAGAGGAAAATAGTTTCCTTTTAAACAAGTCTTCTCTTTTAAAAAGTATTAATAAATTTTTGCCAACTTTGTATTCGTAGCAAACACTACTATAATAAAGTTTTGGATACGGAGCACAAACTACAATGTTATATTAATCATGTTTTGAACATATATATATATATATATATATATATATATATATATATATGCCTATTCCGATTGAGAATATGGAAGTTTATTAGCAATATGAAATATATATATATATATATATATATATATATCTAACTCAAACACTTACTCAACACTTCTCTTCCTCTTAATCCAAAGTGCGCGCGTAAAAACGGTCAAACTTATTTTTATGATTATTAGTCAATATAAAATATATATATTTTAACGATTCATAACACAAGGGTAGTAGTACTAGTGTTACTAGCGTATAATCCAAAGTGTTGTGGGGTGGGGGGGGGGCATACGCCGTCTAGTCTTTTCCTAAGTTACGGTGATGTGCAAGATAGTACTATTAGTATTTAGTTTTTTTTTTTATTAATCTTGAGAAACGCTTACTCAAACCTTCAATGAGAATAATTATTGTCTTGTGTGTGGCTAACTAAGTTTCAGAAAGAAAATTTAGAGAATGATAATCCACTATTCCATATAAAAATATATTCACACACACACACACATATATATATATATATATATATATATTTCAAATATATAATTAGTATTAATGTGAGACTTTGTTTGTTAGACAATTTTGGTGCTACTAAGCATCTTTTTAAATATTTTCGTGATTTAAATCCAAGTTGAAGAAGAAGAGTGATTTATTTATCTTGGTGATTCAAGAACTTGAATAGTACTTGAAAAGAAAAAGTTCTTCTTAAACTACCATTTGGAAAAGAAATGGAGTGAAAGTTTTATTTGAGTATGATAAGATTGTGTCAATCAACATAATATTTTTGTGAGCAATATTGTAACCCATAATCTATTTGTGCTTATTATTTTTTAATTTAAATGACGAAAATATAAGTATTGACACTTACTTTTCTTATATTCTTTCTTAAAATATTCTTATATTCTTTCTTAAAATATTTGTTGATGGGGACAGAGTGTGAGTAAATTTTACGTAATTATTTGGGAAATATTATTAGATTGTTATTTATAAGATGAAATAATTTATGAGAAATTGCTTCTTATGAGTCATGAACATATTATCCCCTTACCTTAAAATTTTTGAAAATGTGGGGGTTATGGCGTCTTACGAGATTTATGCCGAAAGAAGTATTTTTAAACGTGATAATACTTCACTTGGTCTTTGTTAGTCAAAATGATTTTGAAAATGAGGTTTTGAGGAGAAGAAAAAGTACAAGGGTAGACAAATATTTTGGTGATGATTTGTATCGATTATCTTGTTGTTAATGATCTTAAAATATATTATGGTGTTATTTCTTCTCTTGGCGTATTATTTTGGACAGAAGCGTTTTGATGATAAAGTGTTATGATGAATTAATAATTGTTGACAAAAATGTATCTCATCTATATCCATTTATAATTATTGTTTTCTATTCGCGGGGTATAATAATATGAAAATTAGCCAAGTAGACCATAATGAAATATGAGTTTATGGTTTGGAGTTGGCTAGTAATGAAGCTAAAATACGTCTTAGTGAGTATTGATGTTGAGATAAAACCAACGTGTCTATATATTGTGGTTGTCAAGCAGCGTTAGCTGTAATGAATAATAAATTTTTAATGACAACAAAGTGATCCACACACATTCCCCGCCATACAATATACATATATTCCATGAATTATGTGATGTACACACACATGAATGAATTCGTCTCCACTCCAACATTAAGAGAAACATCAAGTGGAATAGGACTTTTGTCAATTGAGAAGATCAACAATGATAGTAACCTTCACAACTTCTATGTGATTGGAAAAACAAAATTAGGTTAAATTAATAAGAAATCAAAGAAAAAAAGCAGAATTAAATTATGTCCTTTATCAAGTTTGAAAATAGTTATATAAAATGAGGGTTGAGTTAAACTCTTAATCCAATTCATATTTTTATTTTTGTTTTTTACATACGCTTGATGATTGGAACTATATGAGTGTGGAGTGGTACCTATGTCCTATAAATTGTAATTTTTCATAAAGCTAAGCACTAATGGTAACGAGAAACACGCGCATGGCCTCTTAGCGCACTAAATTTCACTAACAATATAAAGATTGTGCGAGTATAATGTGATAGAATAAGATCATGGCTTACAAAAGAATTATTGGTTTATAAAAGTTCTAAACTTCACCATATTGTTTTGATCAAAATATTTTGATTTTATCTATTTTCTACGTGATAACAAATTTCATTAAAATCAGAAAATATATTAAAACCCAACAAAATTTTTTATTTTATTTCTTTTATTATTTTTGAGATATATGAGGGATTGTTAGAAAAATAATATTTCCTATCTAATATCTCAAAAATAAATAATAATATATTCATTAATCTCCTTAAAGCTTTCATTCAATTTGGTCAAATATGTCTGTTGCCAACGTCCTTTTTTATTAAACTTGATCAAGTGAATGATTCTCAATATCAATAGTCTTTAAGGTTTTTTTACTCCTCTTAAAGATTTTGAACGTTGGGAGCTGAAAAAAAAAAAGATTTAGACATCAACATTCATCTTCCTATATATATGAACTTGTGTGTTCATTTTGAGAAAGTGAAAAAATACTAAAAACAAAAACTACTTCTTCTTCTCATTCTTTGAAGCAATGAGAAGCAAGCTAAGAAGTGTCACGCGAATAATCCTAGAGCACCAAACATAAGATTCAGCCATATTTCCAACCTTAATTTCTTCTTTATGTGAAAATAACAAGAAGTTTGTTTTAATTGGGTATCAAGCTTTCAAGAATTTCTTGTATTCGAAAAAGTAGGGACAATAAGATTCGTGATCAAGTATTTTCCATAAAATTTCCAACACTATTCTATGAATCAGCAGCGCTCCCTCTTTCTCTCTTAATGAGCAAACAATATCATGATCATGCAAACTAATACTCCCTTCCTCCCAAAAAGATTGTCGTAGTTTGATTTGGTACGAAGTTTAAGAAATAAAAAGAAGACTTTTGAAATGTGTGATCCAAAACAAGTCTTAGATATTTGTGTGGTTGTAAATCATCTCATAAAGTTAAATTATTTCTAACTATGAAAAGGGGATAATTTTTTTGGGACAGACTAAAAAGGAAAAGAGGATAATCTTTTTGGAACAGAGGATGTAGCATATTAGCAAGCTTTTACATATATACCTAGATAGACCTTTAAACTTGACACATTTTATAAGATAGACACTCAAACTTATATAGTGACTAGTTAGGCTTTTTGACTTGGCAAATATGTGTCTTCTGAGCACTGGTATTCACAGGACCAAGTGTGTGAAATACACTTGCTATTGACATGTCAAATGAGATCAATCATTTAAAGACACGTGGAATTTGAAGATAAAAAATTACAAATTTATTTAAAAAATAACTAAAAATACAAAATAAATAAAATAAAGAAAGACTAATCCATCTTCTTCTTCAAACCCCACGCTCAGAAACCACTTCTTCTTCTTTTAATATTCATTCTGTTTTAGGTTTCAATTTTAAAGTTTGAACTTTGATGTTTTTGAGATTCTAATTTGATAGCTTGTCTGAATCTGAAGTTTTTGTTAATTACTTGAGTTTTTTAAGCTTGAATTACGGGGTTTTATCTTTCTAATGTAAGAATGGAGGAATCCAGATGAAGCCATGGGCAGTTATCTAGTAGACTTACTTCATTTTGGGTTGATTTTCGATTTCTAGTTTGAAAATTTATATTTTTGAGATACTTGTTGATCTGAATGCTAAGTAGTTTTGATTTTGAGCCAGAATAGCCATTTTTCCCCATCTGATATTCGCCGGAGGAGATGGATTGAAATTTTATGACTTTTTCAAATATAAAAATAGTAAAAAGCTTTAAAGATACACATTCACGCGCTTAGAATTCCTTTGAGACACACTCCTTTGCTACATAAGATACTTTTTTCTAAAAGACACATATATGTCAAGTTAAAGTGTTTAATTGGTCACTCTATAAAATTGAATGTCTATTTTACAAAATATCAAATTTAAGGAGCTATCTCGGTATTAAGCCAATGTTTTATATTATTAGATTATCCACAAGCAAGGTAAAAAGCATAAACAAAAAGATAATGAAGATAGTTGGAATCATTTCAAAGTGTAAACAAACACAACAAATGGGAGAGTTTTTGGAAGTTGAATTAGCAGACATGAAAACAATCATAAAAGCAAGGACTAAAGTAGTCCTTCTGAAGAATGAATTTGTTACTGATCTTTTGGGTTAAGACAAGAAAGAAGTTTTTTTTTTTTTTTTTTTTTTTCCCCTTTTCTTTATTAAAATGAACAAAGGTAATATTGTCCTCTATAATAAAAACCTTCATGATAATTCAGAAATCCCTACCATAAAATCAAAATCAAAAACTAGAATATTTATTTACAAATATATCCGTTCATATACTTTTTATAAATTTTTTATGTTTCCTTAATATTTTCAAAAAACTCTTAAGTGTTTAAACGACTCGGAGGGAATTGTTTTTTTACCAAAAGTCATTTTTTATCCAACTTGGGTAGTGATATCTTGATATTGTTTAATATACTTTGATTTTTTTTTAAAAATTTATCAACGTATCCAAAAAGACTAGTGAAAACAAAGACTAGCTTAGAAGGAGGAACTTCAATTGACAAAAAAAATAAAACAATTGCAATGAAGCCCAACGAATATCAAATGCAAATGGTTCGGTGAAAAGCAAGACCTCTACTTGTGGCCAGTGTTTTAAAAGGCGGGGCGTAAGGCGAGGCGTTTTACGTCTGCCTCAGCGAGGCGTAATCCCCGAGGCACGGGGCGTAAGCCTCATGGGACTTTAATTTTTAGTATTTCATAAAAGTATATAATTATAATAAATACTTTTAAATAGGTAAAATAGTGTAAAAATTTGAAGAAAACTATAAATATATGCTCCATCCCCCAAAAAAAACTAATAAGAACAATCTATTATACGCTACTTACAAGTACAAGTGACAGCTCGTTACTTTTTTGAGATAGTAGAAGACAGGATAAATAATTGGAAAAGAACATATATTAGGCATTCTAGCAATAAAAAATGGTCGTGACTTTTAAATTTAATGTTTCGGTTCCTTTTTTAAAATATTTGAGTAATTACTAGTTGACTTTTGAGAATTTGGGCATTATATTGAGGACTTATTTAACAAATTTTGTTTTAATTTGAAGAAGTTTTCTGGGCTTACGCCCTAACAAAATAAACTCGCCCCAAACGCCTAGACGTACACTCTGAATTGCTGGGCATACGCCTTTTGAGACTTTCGCCCCGGGACATTTTTGATACTCCCCGCCCCGAGGCTCGCCCCGAAAACACCTTTTAAAACACTGCTTGTGGCATTGGCGGCGTTAGAAAAATGAGCATGGTGAATGGGGATACACAGCTGGTTAATATGGTTGTAGGCTTCAATTGATCAACCACTTCCAAGAAAAATTGCTGGCATAATTACTAGCTAACTAGCTCCAAGGATGAACTTATTGCCACTTGAAATCAATACGGACATCACTAAGTTGATCCAATTGTTACAAGATGAAATTTTCATGTATAACAATTTGTCTTGTGACAACATGTTACTGTTAGGGTTTGCCTTGAATTTCCTGCCTTATTTGAATTATATCATAATTGTGTTTTATTTCAAAAATGTTTTTTTTAATGGAAAAGGTTTCCTTGGTGGAAAAGATCCCTTCCATATTTGAATAATCATTTCTTGGAGGAAAAGTTTTGAATTTTCATAAATTGCAGATCCATCTCTCACACACAAAAACATAGAATAGCATCCACAATTTAGTCATTAAAGAGTCTCGTTAAGGGGGAGATTATTCTCTTATAGTTTTATTATGTTTTCTTTTATATCAGTTTAGTACAGTTTTCTTTGTCGTCTTATTTATCGTTGTTCACGGTTTGCAATTGTAAGCTTCCGCATGACGCCTTATTTATTTCGATCTCTTACAAGTGGTATCAGAGCCAATGAGTCGGTCAATGATTCAACGAGGTTGAATACAGGTTCAAGATGGGTTCAAATCAAGCTGCAACCAATTTCACGATAATGAAGATTTTGTTCAGACTCAAAGTATAGCATGTGGAGATATGAATTTTCAACCATATTTTCAACATCCCTGCCGCTGCATCTTTAAAATAAAATAAAATATTTTTAAAACCATTTAGCCTACAAAATTTTTGGCTTTTTTTAACCATGGCAAGCAACAGTGTTGAAAATTATATGAAGATGGAGAATCAAGATTATATTTTGCCAGAAAATTTGAGCCAACGGGAGATTTGTTAGGGTTTGACCTGAATTTCCTACTTTATTTAGATTCTACCATAATTGTATTTTATTTTAAAAAGGTTTTCTTGATGGAAAAGGTTTCCTTAGTGGAAAAGATCTCTTCCATATTTGAATAATCCTTTCTTGGAGGAAAAGTTTCGAACTGCTATAAATTGAAAGTCCATCTCTCATACGGCTTACGACAAAGTGTCAAGGAAGGTTCTATGGAGATGCTTGGAGACTAGAGGTGTTATATCCCGTACATTAAGGTGATTAAGGATATGTATGATGGAGCCAAGACCAAGGTAAGCATTATTTTTGGGAGGGGACGAACACTTTTCGGTTATGATGGGGTTGCGTCGGGGAGCTCTTAGCTTTTTATTTGCTGGTGATGGATGGTGGAGATATTAGTGAAGGTGCCATGGTGTATGTTATTCGTGGATGAGATAGTCTTGATTGACGAGACTCGCTCAACATGGACAAACATAATTGGAGGGATGGAGACATGCTATTAGGTCTAAAGTGTTCGAGTTGAGTAGGACCATATATACATATTTGAGTGCAAGTTCAATGACATACCACATGAGGATGACGAGGAAGTGACGTTTGGTACCCAGTCCATCCGAAAGAAAGGAAGTTTCCTGTATCTCGAGTCTATTATACAAGGATAGGGATATTAAGGATGATATCCCACACCATATTGGTGCAGGGTGGATGAAATGGAGGCTCGCTTCAGGAGTGCTGTGTGATAAGAAGGTGCCAACAAAACTTAAAGGCAAGTTATACAAAGTGATGGTTAAACCGACTTTACTGTATGGGGTGGAGTGTTGTGGAGTCAAGAACTCTCATGTTCAGAAGATGAAAGTTGCGAAAATGAGAATGCTGTGATGGATGTATGGGCACACTAGGAGAGACAAGATTAGGAATAAAGATATCTGGGACAAGGTAATTGGCCTCAAAGGAAGAAAAATGATTGCTTTGGTGTTGTAATTGAAATTTGCGATGGTTTGGGCATGTGAAGAGTTTGATTATTGTTGTTGATGCTCCCGATGATTATGTGGTAAAAGTGAGAGGAATCTTGATATTTAAAGTTGTAGTTGTTTAAGAGGTAGAGATAGGCCGAATTGGTATTAGAGGGTCACCGCTTGTAGAAATTGTTAGGCATTGTTGTTTTGTATTTACGGTTTTAAAACTCGTCTACAAGGGAAGGTATCCAAGCACTTATGAAAGTATTTGTGTCTCCTCCCCAACCAATGTGGGATTCGGCAAATGTTATTGTGTGGGATTCGCCTAAGGCAAGCCTTACTTGTAATGGATCGCCGTCCCCGAGGTTTGTTGTTGCACCGGCCCGAAAGAAAAGATACCAAGTCTAAAACAGTCACCGCTTGTAGAAATTGTTTTGGAGCCTTTTTTGTTGGACTTTTAAAACGCCTTTGATGATGAGTTATGGCTATAGATCATTAGGAAAGCACTCTTCGCTCTCCTCGCCAACCGATGTGCGATTCTCCTGAAACCGATGTGGGATTCGCCTAAGGCAAGCTTACACTCACCCCTCGGGACTCGTTCTTGGACCGAGGTTTTGCCCCAGTTCTTAACGCCCGAAACGTGTCGTTGTTGATGTCCCCGGTCACCGTTTTTTAGAGTTGGTTTGTCCGAACAATATTGAAGCCTTTGCCCCTCACGGTTTTAAAACGCGTCTACAAGGGAGAGGTATCCAAGCACTTATAAAGCACTCTTCGTTCTCCTCCCCAACCGATGTGGGATTCGCTTAAACCGATGTGGGATTCGCCTAAGGCAAGCCTTACACTATTAGTCACGGATTAAGTGTCACCGGTATGTAAATTGTCCTCTTTGGAGCCTTTTGCCCCTCACGGTTTGAAAACGCGTCTACAAGGGAGAGGTATCTAAGCACTTATAAAGCACTCTTGGTTCTTCCTCCCCAACCGATCTGGGATTGGTTTAGTTTGTATATGGGATTCGCCTAAGGCAAGCCTTACACTCCCCCCCTCGGGACTGTGTTCGCCGGGTTTGCCCACCATCGGCCCGACACCGGCTCGATACCCTCGCAGAATGTACGGTGTCAACGTATATATTGTAGATATATGTTCGCTTTAAAGCCTTTTGCCCTCGCGGTTTTAAAACGCGTCTATATGGAGAGATATTCAAGCACTTATAAAAGCACTTTTCGTTCTCCTCCCCAACCGATTGGGATCTCGCCTAAGGTAATCTTCGATTATCATTCACCCCCCCTTGGGACTCGGTCTTGTCTTCCGAGGTTTGTCTTTATATACTCGGTACATATCTCGGCACGCTGCTCGATACCAACATTTAATGCCGCAGTCACGCTGTTGGTGAAATTGTTCGCTTTGAAGGACTTTTGCCCCTCAAGGTTTTAAAACGCGCGTCTGCAAGGGGAGAGGTATCCATAGACATGCATATCCGGGGGTATGGCTCCTCCCCGTCCGTCATATTTCACTCTGCTCTCTTAGAGGTACGTAGGCATGTGTGGGTTGTATATAGGTTTTGGAAACCTTCGGCTATATCGATATGGTTCGTTTTGGGTATTTACGTATATAGTGGCGCCTTGTCGGCCTTGCATATTATGTTATGTTTTTTTGTGACTCTCGTTACAAGGGGTTTATTATAATATATGGCGTTATGAATCTTTAGTTTGCCTTTACAAGTTTCCATATCGTCCTTAGTTTCGGTAAGATTATATCTAACGAGTTCGTATACGAGTGTCCGGCTCGGTCACTAGTCGTAGCTCATAGGGTTGGGTCGTGACAAGAGGGGTACCTATGGCGTACATTAGGGTGATTAAGGACATGTATGATGGAGCCAAGACGCGTAAGGATAGTGGGAGGGGACTCAGAACACTTTTCAGTTATGATGGGGTTGCGCCTGGGATCGATCTAGCCTATTTTTATTTGCTTTGGTGATGGATGGATGACGGCAAATCCCATTAATCGAGGTGAGGTGATGGTGAATGTTAAGAGATGAGATAGTCTTGTTTGGATATCTCTCTTTGTAGATGCGTTAACAAAATCGGGAGGGTTGGAGACAAAGCTCCGAGTCTAAAAGTTCAAGGAGTCAATGTACCAACAGCACGAGCCAGTACTTGGGTGCAAGTTCAATGACATACCACGTAAGGGATGACGAGGAAGTGACGTTTGGTACCGAGGACGCTCGAGTCCCAAAGAAAGGAAGTTTCCTGTATCTCGAGTCTATTATACAGGAAATAGGGATATTAAGGATGATATCCCACACCATATTGGTGCAGGGTGGATGAAATGGTGCTCGTGCTTCGGAAGGTGCTATGTGATAAAAGAAGGGGCAAAACTTAAAGGCGGACAAGTTATACAAAGTGATGGGTGAGCTTTCTTGTATGGGGTGGAGTGTTGTGGAGTCAAGAACTCTCGTATTGGGAAGATGAAAGTTGCGAAAATGAGTCTTGGCGGATGTATGGGCACGCTAGTGAGAGATAAGATTAGGAATCCCACATCGGACAAGGTGGGAATGGCCCACATCGGTTGGGGAGGGAGAACGAATTTGGGCATGTTATAAGGACGGATGATGCTCCTTGTAGACGGTTTTAAAACCGTGAGAGGCAAAAGGCTCCAAAGCGGACAATTTTACAAGAGGTAGAGATAGGTAGAAGAGATATTGGGGAGAGGTGATTAGACAAGACATGGAGCAGTTCCATCTTACCGAGGACATGACCTTAGATAGGAGGTTGTGGAGGACGCAGATTAAGGTAGAAGACTAGTAGGTAGTCCCGCTTACCCTTTTTCACTAGTAGCCGTAGTTTTGCCCCATAGTTTCTTGTCCTTTGTTTTATGCTACAATCTATTATTTCTTGTACTTCGATATTCATCTGTGGTAGGTACAAACCCCCCTCCCCCCCCCCCTTTTTTTCTTTTGTTTGTACCATGATTTTTCGCTTTCATTACTTCATTCCCACACTACTTTGAATTACTTGTTCTTATTAACCTTTTTTGCCATGCTCACTCTTGAGACGAGGGTCTTTCGGAAATAACCTCCCTACCTTCCGAGGTAGAAGTAAGGTCTGCGTACACTTTACCCTCCCCATACCCCCACATTGTGGGATTTCACTGGGTATGTTGTTGTTGTCATCTCTCACACACACAAAAACACAGAATAGCATCCAAAATGTAGTCATCAAAGATTTTCATTTAGGGGGAGATTATTCTCTCATAGTTTTATGCTTTTTTTTTATTTTTTTATTTTTTTTATATATGTATAGTTTTCTTTGTCTTCTTATTTATCGTCGTTCACGGTTTGCAATTGTAATCTTCTGCATGACGCCGTATTTATTTCGATCCCCAACAGTTACGCTCCTAAAAAGGGTGGGGGGGGGGGGACCTGTTTGACATCCATCTTGTACAATTCATGGTGTGAATCATGTTCTAACTGTCTGAAGGTATTAATAAAAATTTTACCCATCAAAAGCTATTCAAGTTTGTAATTAATATAGACTGAAAAACTGAAATTCGAACATAACTTAAAAATATTGGAAAGCCAACAAGCCATGAGCCTCTAATGACTAAAATCAAGTACAAAGCTTTGAGGTCGGTTGCCCAAAAAAAAAAATCACAGGAAACCGAGCTCAGGAGGCTGGTTTCTCCGGGAAAAAAAAATTCAATATTATCAACCATCTGAGGTCGATTAAAACTTAAAAAAAATCAAATCCTAGAATACCAACCCCATGAGGTCGGTATCTATTAAAAATAATGAGGTCGGTATTTAATAAAAATAATTAATAAGTAAATAGAACTACTGGCCTCATGTGGTAGGTATTTTTAATATTTTCCAGGTTGGGTGTCAAAAAATCGAGTAGACCTCAAGAGGTTGATTTTTTTGTCAGGATTTTACCGACCTTCGTTTGGATGGTTTATCCAAAAAATTGACCTCCTAAGGTCGGTCTCCTGGGTTGATTTTGAGAGTTTTTAATTAGTGTTAGAAACCCATAAAAAGAGAGTGGTGATGAGATCAGTGTCCCATGCTATAGTTCTTTGATGAGAAAGAGATATATTTTGTCGGTGGAGGAATAAAGATATATTCTATTTACAAGAAAGATATGCAAGAAACTAGAGTCTGGAACCTAAATGGCCCAAAAAATGACCAAATGAACCAAAATACCCCAAGAAAAAAAAGTGTTACCAAAGTACCTTCAATGCAGTAAATTAGTGTGTTATAGGAGTTAACAGTAATGTACGGTTAACTCCTATAACGCATTAATTTACTGCGTTATCCAATAATAACGCATGAAATTCCTGCGTTATAGAAGTTAAATAACCGACCATCGGCTTTCTTCCCCACCACTGGTCCCCCACCCCCTTTTTGAAGAACAAATGCCATTAAAAACAAAACAACGTGGGAACACATTCCAAAACGGCCTTTTCGTTTCAAATTTTATTCCGAAAGTCAAGATTTTCAGTATATTCAAGTCAAGGAATAAGATTCGAAGGTTGAATTTTCGAAAAAAAAGCGACGTACAACTCTATTCAAACAACCCTACAACAAGCTTTGATTAAGGCATTTTACTATGAACTTTCTAATTATTTTGTTAAATATATTATAATCCTTAGCATGATCAACGTTTCATAGTCTCATTCAAAAAATGAATTGTTTTTTTTAGACTCATAGCTTCGTTTCCACTGGCAGTTTTCGAACTGCCAGTGTTATTTTTTTTTTCTTGTTAATTTATTATTTTACGAATTGATTAGTAATTGTTTAATTAGAAAAATATTGTAATCTCCTATTATTTGTTAATTATCTAATTGTTAATTTTATTTATTTATGAAATTGTTCATCCCATGTTAATTGTTAATGTGCTAATTAGTTATCTACTGTTAAGTAATTTTTAATTAATTAAGAATTTAAGCAATTTTTATTTAGATATTAATATTCAAAAATATAATATGACATAATTCTCATAATTTACAAATTTTGATTAACAAACGATAAACTAAATCCTTAGTTTAAGATTAGTTATTTGACATAACTTCCCGTTAAGTAAATTAGCTATTTAATATAAACTTTTAGTCAAAAATTTAATTAATTAAGTAATTTTTAATTAGATATTATTATTCAAAAAATATAATACAACATAATTCTCAGAATCCACAAATTTTGATTAAAGAAGGACAAACTAAATCCTGAATAACGAACAACTAACTAAATCTTGAATAACGAACGATAAACTAAATCCTTAGTTTTGGATTGAACATCATTAATATAATTTCCTTATAAATGATTAGTTAGTTAATATAATTTTCTGATAAAGAATTAGTTAGTTAACATAATTTTCCTCTACTTTCAATAATAATGAATAATTTAGTCTATACTGATACGACACCTCCATGGATCCCAATGTTTACCCGGGGCCCGACAATAGATCAGTACTTGCTCTGCAAGATTATCATAAGTCTGAGCTATTATGGGGTGATGTTACACAGATGGAGACGTTGCTCCGTCCCTGTAGGCTGGATATAGCGTCGACTCTTTTACACGAGCGCCCCCCCCACCTCCCCGCGTTTTAGAGATACTTTACGCGGCGGTATCTATCACTGCATATCTGTTGCTCGGGTACAGCATGATCGTGCTCCTGTCATGGCTATGGTTGAGCTGTGGAGGCCGGAGACACACATCTTTCGTCTCTGCACTGGTGAGGCCACGATCACGCTCTAGGATATTGAGGTCATGTTTGGATTGCGGGTAGATGGAGAGCCATTATACAGTCGGGTTGAGCCTCCTCCTAGTAGGAGATGGACGATGAAGTTGACTAGGCTCACCGAGTTTGTGCCTGTGAACCCTGGTGTTATCTCGAGATAGAGTCGAGTGAGGATTAGTGCCCTCTGCCAGTATTTGCGTGACTTGCCTCCTGCTCACAATGACACTAATCAGGTGGTTGTTGATCGTCATGCCCGTTTGTACTTGCTCATTATATTCCGGGGCATCATGTTTCCGAACACATCATGTGCCTTTGTCAACTAACAGTATTTGATCTTCTTAGAGGATCTGGACAGTTTGGGAGAGTACAGCTGGGGCAGTACTGTTTTGGCGTACCTCTACAAATGTCTATGCTGTGTCCATTGGCCGTAGCAGTGATGTGTGTGGATTTTTTGCTCTACTCTAGGCAATATATTTAAGTGTGTGTTCCTTTATCCTAATCTAAATATACCTCTTGAAACGACGACTAAAAAATCACATTTTTTAATATCGCATTCAGTTATGGGTGTGGGATAGGATGCTGCCTTTTCAGCCAGTACCTAGGCATGACCTCCCGGATGAGATGCCCTATGTGGAGAGGTGTGCGGCAGAGATTGACCTGGATATGGATATTCACCACTCTTCCATTCCGGAACCAACTCGATCTCATGACAGATGATGCGGTAAAATTATTTAATTTAACATTATTATGATCACTAATTTGTAGCTATATCTTATACAACTATTTTTATGAACCCCGTACGCTAGGTTTTTGGATCGATTACCGACCTTTTGCAAGGTTGGTCAGGCCGTGTGGATGTCGCGGTATATACCCCCCTTCCCCCACCCTTGCGTTCAGTATGAGCACCTCCACTACAAGCGAGATGATCGATCGCTCATCTATGATGCATTTCTGACTTCCATGAGCATCCAGCTCAGGTAGAGGTTGGGTCAGCTAGCGGAGGTCTATCATGAGACTCCCATCGAGGTTTACATGGAGTGGTACCACCAGATCACACGCCGCTTGATTGGCAACCCCGCTGTACATCCCCCGGATGATATAGGATACGCAAAACTCGCACGAAAGTATGAGGCGTTGGTAAGTTTATCGCACTTGGATTGATTTAATAGTTTTAATTATTACTTTAAAACATTAATTATATTACTGTTGAAAAAAAATGCAGCTGATGGCCGTACAACGACTGCGTATATTGGGGTTAGACCATATATCTAATCTCGCGGACGCAGAGCTTGCTGGGGAGGTTGTACGGATAGCCAAGGACGGTATTCAGCAGGCAGGAGATGCTAGGCGTATGCATGATCCTGTTCCATAGAGTCGGGATCAGGTGGCGTGAGGAGGCGAATGCCGTAGAAAAAGACGAGGAGTACAACCAGGCAGAGGAGGTGGCGATAGAAGACGTGGTGGCAGAGGGGGTGCTGATAGAGGAGGTGGTGGCAGAGAACTCCATCTGGTAGATGAGCCCGATGAGGCTGCTTCCGTTCGAGCCTAGCCACAACTGTTCTAGCCCAGCCACAGCTCAGCTCGCCCGTCGACTTTATCTCCACCGTAGACACCTGGGTTTATGCCGGCGCGCCTATTTGCGGATATACCTGAGTCTTCATTTCAGTAGATCCAGAATAGGTACCGTGGGATACGTGATGGAATTGATTAGGTTGGTCTTAAAGCATCATTACGTGAGAAGCGGCGAGTGAGAAATGTCGATGGTTCCAGGTTTCTTGATTTCTCGGAGTTTCTTATCTTGGTTAGTATTTAAATTACTTATTTTAAATATATATGATACTTATTTTTGTAATTTTTCATACTTTAGGATTTGTTGATAGTAGGTCCATCAGAGCCAACCACTCAGGCGTTTTCTCATAAGCCTGTCGAGCCACAAGTGTCTTCTCATTAGCCTGCCGAACCGCAGGTAAATTTTTTAATAAAACTTAATTTTATTCAATATAAGTTGAATATTTTGATCTCAATTTGGACACCGAACAAATTTTGCCTCTCGATCCCGTCCATGTGACTACTTCGCATTACGCACCGAATAACCCAACTCAGGAGCCTACTCAGCCACCCGTCGATAGACAGGTTTGATTTTTTTAACAAATGTTAATGTATTCAATATAAATAAAAATTGTTACTTATTTTTATATATTTTCAGGTTCATCTATTGGCACCTGCGGTCCCATCTCCCGACGAGGATGATTATGTTGAGGTCCCGTCTCCCGATGTGGATCAACCCATCAGACAGGACATTCCGAGAATACTAGCGGTACGAGATCCCAAGAAGAAGCACGCTATACTCAAGGGTAGAAGATGGAAGGGAAGAGCGGATGATCTTGGCTTAGAGCACCTTGTTATTAAGAGGAGAAAGGGGGATGGGAATGCACCTTGTTATTAAGAGGAGAACGGGGGATGGGAATGATGGCGAGGGCAGTAGGGATGGTAGTAGCCTTAGGCCTCAGAATAGTCTCAAGAATACCACATGTGGGATCCATTCACGATAGTGTATATGCAATTAAGTTCTACAGTTTAAGTAAATATTATATTTTTTGCGTATCTGTTTATATTTATAAATGTTATCTTAGTCTTTATTATCGTTTATAAATAACTCGTGTGACATCTTAAATTAATCATTACAAAAAATCGTAACATATTCGAAATAAAGTTACACATTAATTTAAAAATAACACGCTTAAATTTAAACCCTAAAAATTAAAAAACTTACAGCTAATGATAACAAGATTTCAAAAAAAAAAAACTTACTTCGAGCATTTTTCAACCACTAAAACAATGACCCGAACTTTTGCGTATCCTTGATTTATTGAGCCAACATTATTAATCACACTGATACGGTTCACTTTTACGCGGGTGCATAAAAGCTACTAAGAGGTTGTTGGTGCTCTAATCGGATTTTAGTATTTTTAGAGTCGCTACCTAATTTATTAAGGGAAATTAGAAAAACCGGATAAAAAGATTTATCAAATAAGAGAAAAATTCTTTTAGAATCAAAGTTCGAGGTAAGGGTTCTGGTGATCCCCGAGGGAAAGTTTTAAGCACCCTAGTAGTAAAGATCCGTAGAATACGGTTGACCTTCGAGCTTCAATGTGTGATTAATTATGATTAGTTGCTAAAATATTTTTTTTCTTGTAAAAAACTTTCATGCCAATATTATAAACTCCATCTTTTGGCAAAAAGTTTATAAGGGTTGAAGTCATTTTATTTGCGGAACAAAACACACTTAGAACTTCTCTTAAGTAGAGTTCTACTAACTTGATCCAATGTTATGCCTTTGGTCCGTATAAGTTATTTTGGAAAAAATTGAGTGTATTTCCTTTGGTAAATATACCATGGGTTATACAAGTATAAAATGTTCCCTTTTAACCACAGGACAATTATCCAATTTTTATTTATATTGGAGTCAACCATACTCCATTTTGAACCCTTTCCTCAAACTAATGTACAAATATAATTCCCTTTGTTTTATTTCCATTTAAAGTTGACTTGGCCCAAAGGGTTTAGAAAATTCTTTTAAGTCACTTACATATTTCCATCACATCTACTTTGAAATCAATTTTGTTGTCCCCTTTGTAAACTCTTAGATTAAAAGAAGAAAAGTCGAATTTATTTCTTTAAATGCCACCGTTTTTAATTCTAGAAATTTAATAAAAAAAGCTTAACCTTTTCAAAAATATATACTCCACTGTTCCAGTTTCCTACCTTGTAAGAACTTATTTTTTGTCACATTTTTTGAAGGAATATTATCATTTATTTTTTGTTGGGTCCAAATTTGATAAGTAACCAGGTTCCTATCCATTCTAAACGACATACACATTGTTTGCCTAATTTGACTAAGTTCTAACGATGGGTTTCAATATCCACTAGTATTCATACATACAATACAAATATAAGTAAAATAAAATGACAAAATGGGTTGGTGGGTTTACCAATCCCACCAACCTAAACTTCAACCATTTTCGCATGATTGGCCTTTCTATCCTCGGCTGCTGCTAGAAATGGGATGAGGCTGACTCCATAGAATGTTATGTTGGGCCTTTGGCACAACTCACAATGCAAAGAAGCTGAAGTCCAATAGACTCGTTCGGGATTTCGTACATAAAAAATGAGGGAAAAAAGATTAGTAAAAGGAGAGAGGATATTTAACATTAAACCAATACTCAACTAATATTAAATATATTTTGCCAAGGTGAATTCAAATATTTAAATACCAAAGATATGATCATCAATTTTTCAGAAATTTAATTATATTCCAGTACTCCATTTTAAGCAAAATAAAGAGTTCTTTCAAATCTTGTTAATACTACACTTGGACTTAAACTTTAAAGGGAAACAAATGGATTTTCAATCTTAATATCAAACGTACGAGGCTAACCAAGAAAGTTCTGATCCTGTTCCATTAATACTAAAATGAAGCTCCAGAGATAAAATCCTAATTATGTATATACCCAGATGACTTATCATGCCTTGAGTAGGTCCTTGTTAATGCCCAGTAATTCAACATGAATCTCTTAAAAGGAAAGGAATGTCTTCGTAAAAGCGATTTAAGCAAAATTAACTAACAAATTTAAGTTGCAGCTCTAAACCAACTCAGTTTCCCAAGGACACAAGAGTCGATAGTGAAGTGTTAAGAACTGAACTAGACTATAACATATTAGATCATTTCTAAATTAAAGCAGCAACCAATTTGAAGAAAAATGAGAGCATACCTATTTTTACACCATAGCACCAGTGACCAACTCCTATCCTAAACTAGTTTTGGTGAGCATTAAATACTAAATTTAAAAGTTGAAAAATATCAATTGGATGCCCATAACTTCATTTAGTATTCAGAGGAAGTGAATTGTTCATCTTATCACCATAAATAGATATTGGCTAAACAACTACTCAAGTAAAACTTTGGAGAAGGTAAAGATTTAAACTTAACAGAGAAAGAGGGCATATTAATTCTAAATAGAGATGAGCTTGTTATGTTAAGCAACTAAACAATATTAAGACACAAAAAAGAAAAAGGAAAGGGAAGATTTCATAATGCAACTTGAGCAAAGAAAAATTAACTTAAATTACTATTTTAGCAGTTATGTAGACTAACAAATCACAACAGATTCAGGTTAGTCCATTCTTCAAAGACATAAACAAACACTTCAACTTAAAATGTCATTCAACTTGGTGATTTGGAGAGTTCATAAGGGAAGGAAGAGGCTGGACAAACAGATCACTAACCCTTGCTTCAAATCATTTTATAACAGGAAATTGACTTTGCAAAAAAAAAAAAAAAAAAAAACAGAAGCACACACAATTAACAACTTGATTATTTTCTCAGGTTTTACCAATCAGCTTTTAAAGAAACACATAAACTATTTCAATTTAATCATTTACAAATGATACAGATCGAGTGGTTTTCTATAAAAAAAATGGATTCAAACCAAGAAGTTCTGATTTTGAACTAGCAAATGATTTCAAAAGGAAGCACTTTATTCATAGTTCATATCAGTTCTAGCAGGGGAAGAGACAAAAGGCAGGGAAACACTTGTAAATCATTTTAAGGACCCCAAACCAGGAGCGATAAACTAGCAAACAAGAAAAGGACTATACCAAATACACTGTTACAGCAAATACTTAACCAAACACTAAACGTAAGACTGACACATGTAGAGTTTAACCATTTTCAGGATACTGAGATATAAAAATCAGATTCAGCTTTTAAAAATCTTAATATATGCTTCATCCAAACAGAAACAAATTAAAGCACCTAAACATAACAACCCAATTTTTCACTTCTAGCCATCTAACTAGTCACAAAGGTCTAAAGAAGGGAGAGGATTTATGACTTTTATCCTGTTAAAATACACATGGGAGATACACTTATTTAGCAGAAAGGGAGTTAAATAGGTGATCACACTGCATATATTCATAGTTTGACAGTACTTCTATTAAAATAAAACAACATTCTTACAAGAGAATCAAGACAAATGATGACTTCCAAATTTAAGAACTGTTCAAATTCACCCCAAATGTTTATAAGCTAATCCTCTTGACATGTTTTGAACCAATTTTCAAGACTCAAATAATATCCTACTGGTTTTAAGGAATAGATAATCTTAAACAGCCACACAAACATCATTTTATATCCTTAAATAGGTGAACAAGAGAAAACTGGGAAGAAGTATTGTTTGAACTCATCATACTGATTTAAGGTAGTAGTGAAATTTCACACAAGAACTCCCCGGAAAGAGTTTTAAGATCAGTTTTTAGTTAATGTTTAAGGTTCAACAAAATATACTTCATTACAGGAGTTTTGATTTCTTATTTTTACAATCCAAACAACACTTTCTCTTTGTTTCACTTTAGACTTAAAACTACATGAATACTTATCGTTACTTTCAGGTTAAATGGTGAAGAAAAGGATGTTAAACCCCAACAAAACCTCTGATCCATGCTAAATCTAAATAAACTGGGAGGCTAGGAATACCATTAAATCAATGACTCCAAAAATAAAACAATGGGCCACTTACAACAACTGAAAACACGATAGGAGAACATGAAATGCTAAAAATAGATGGCTGAACATACTTGATATAAGGATTAACTCATGTTACATTAGAATGAGCAGATAACAGAACTGAAACAATAAATACACCTGCAAGCAACAGAACTAAAATAAAACCATCACGAGAAAGAAAATTACCTATCTAACTCAAATAATATTTCAAAACTAAACTTAATCTACCAGAGAATTGAAAAAAAAAAACACACACACACAGAACTAAAAATAGAAATAAAGCTAAGATGAGGAAGAAGCTACCTTTTCGTCGAGCAGCGACGGGGGCGACGAGAGTAGCGAATCACCTTCGACCTTTCACCGACTCAACACGACCTTTCACCGACTCAACAAACTCACTCGAAACGAAATAAAAATTTTAAACTTGTTCCGATAATTCAAGAACTCGGACTACAAGAGAAATTTCTTGTTTTTGGAGGCAAGAAATTTAAAATTCTAGAACTTGGGGTGTTCAAAACTTGTTCTTGAATGAATAGGGTAACGACCCGTTTGGTCGTTATGGTCTTTTCGGCATTTTCACCCGTTTCTGAGCATTGATTAGCTCATTTTCTACCCGAGAGGATCGTTGGCACGCTTCCCGAGGTGTCTAGACCGGATTCGGGCAACTTTTGTGAAATATTGGCTTGAAATGAAAAATGATTGATCCAAAGTTGACTTTTGGATAGACGTATCTTTTTCGAGATTCCGTCGATTCCTAGAGGTCCGGATGGTCATTTAGAAATTGTGTGTGTATTTGGTTCGGTACCCAATGCACCTGGATGCATTTTGGGACTTAGGTTGGGATATTGGAATTAAGGCATCGGGGGTTGACTCGGTCAACGAGATCTCTGTTGGAAATTCCGAGGCCACGGGCGCGTTCGTAGCGTGTTTTTATATGTGTCTATGTGTTTGGTATGTGAGCAGATGGCCTCGAAAACAAGTCGAAAAATCGGATCAATTGGTGAAACTTGAAGAGTTTTTTGGTGTACGCATTGTGCCGTTTTGGCGGCGGCGGCAAAATATACAGCAACAGGAGTTTTGATTTCTTATTTTCCTGAAATCAAACAACACTTTTTCTTTGTTTCACTTTGGCAAACTTCGCTAGAGTTGTAGCCTGATCCATGCTAAATCTAAACGGGAGCGGTCCGATAGCTTTTGCCTTGACTACTGAAGCGGCACCATTGGGGTGGTCCCAGTGCCGCTAAAGCGGGTGACCGACAGTTTGTAAAATTAATGAAATGTTAAAAGCCCTTAGACCCTCATTATTTCCCATTTTGAAATTTGACCTTGGGGAACAGTTCTTGTAGATATTCTTGGAGGTATTTTTTGCTAATTCCTTTACTTTTCCTTTAATCATAATCATTTTAGATTCCCCCTTCCCTTGAAAAACCCCTTAGAAGTGGAAGTTGGAAGAGGGTTTTGATGAGCATTTTCCCTAGGCTATTAATGATAAAATTGATGGAGTTTATGTAAGATTTTGATGAATCTAAGCTTGTTAATCATATATCTTCCATTTCTAGCGTTGAATTTCGGAATTAAAGAGTTCGGGTTTATATCGAATTTGGGAGTGTTATTATTATTCCGCACTATTCTACTACTTATATATATATATATCGTGAGACTTACGTGTTTATTCTATTCCGTTGCTTAATTTCATTCTTTTATGTATTTATTCATCTTATATATATATATATATATATATATATATATATATATATATATATATATATATATATATATATATATACCGAGGTGTTCGTTCTTTTTATCGAGGTGAGAAGGTGAGTGCTTGCACGGCTTAGGCAAAATAGGTCGTGACAAGTTGGTATCAAAGCCCTAGGTTACCCGGTCTATAATACAAAAGCGTGTCTAGTAGAGTCTTGTGGATCGGTACGATGAGCTCCTTACTTATCTGTGAGAGGCTACAGGACATTTAGGAAATCTCACTTTCTTTCATTTTTCGTGTTACTTTATTCGAATTGGTATCTGGAAAGATCAAATTAGTATCTGACCCTTATCTTTTCTCTCATAGATGGTAAGGACTCGAGCCACGATGGCCCGAGGTCATGTGCCAGAGCCCACAACTACGGCTGGCACCCGAGGGCGGCGACGCCGAGGTGTGGCGAGCGAGAGGGCGCGGGGCGCCGGCCGGGGGGTAGGGCTCACCGCGAGTTGGACGATAACGAGAGGTCCCCCGTCTCCCGAGCTCGGTATCGGTAGGGGATAGAGACCGAGGCCATAGAGGATGGTGTAGCTGACACGAACACGGCCCACGAGGTTCTTACGATCGGCGGGTGCGCGCAACGGTGGCTAGGATTCCTCACGTGCTTCGATGCCTAGTGAGCGGCGGCGTGTTCTCACGGTTGGGGGTTCACCGGAACCGGTAGGGGCGCGGACCCGAGCGGTGACGATGCGGGTGGCACGTCCGGCCCGCGACTATGGCTCCTGTATTGATGCGATACCCGGCTCGGTGATGATATTAGGCCCGTGGAGCGTTGTTTTTGCGTCTGGAGCATACGGGCGTGTCTTTGAGTCTGTGCGACCATTTCCCAATATTTGGCCGTGTTCTACTCGCTTTGATCCCTGCGGGGCGTGGGATTAGACGTTTTGTTGGGGGACTAGTGGGCTATCCTGAGATTCCTTGTCTTCAGATGGAGTCTATGGGGGCTTCGCCCGGTCTGTTATCGGCGTCGCCCATGGTTGCGGCTTGAGCCGTGCTTTTAGTAGTAGTGACAAAAGATAGCGTCAGACTGGTAGTTTTGGAGGTCATGGTTTGAGGGCGGGGTCGATTTTCGAGCCCGCTCGGCCGTATTCGTCGTCCGGTGCATTCGGCGTTACCGGCTTAACACAGTGAGCCACCAGGCGGGGAGGGCTGCGAGTGTTCGTTCTCGGCCGGTGGACAAGGCGGCTTCGTTTGGGTATTGACTTAGTGTATCAACGTCGTCTTCGTACTGTTGTGCTTTGTGGAGATGTTGGGCGTGTTCTAGGAGATGTCCCCAGGCCTAGGCGGGATTACCCGTACGCATGGGGACTCCTGCTCGTCGTACGGCGGTCGGTGGTGCTTCCCCGGAGGACGACGCTCGGTCGGGCCGCGGTCTTCTGCGTGGTTCTAGAGGTGGTTCCCAACCAGCTAGAGGTGGTTCTCAGGGTACGAGAGGAGGATCTCAGATAGGGTGTGATGGAGCCCATTGTTACTCATTTTCGGAGTAGGCCGCGCGGAGAAGCCTCGATCTTTGCGGATTTCGATTCTTATTTTTGTCCGTCATAGAGTAACATTTGTATTATTTGGTCCTGGATCTACTTATTTGTATGTATTTGCATTTCATGCCGTTGGTTGGGATTTGCCCTGTGATAGCATAGATATACTGTTATATGTCTACTCGGTCGGAGATTAGTGATTGTTGATCGAGTCTACGGTCTTGTTTGGTTACTTTTATGGGGTATGACACTTGGGTAGAGCCGATGATTCTCGATATGGTGGACTTTGATGTTATATTGGGTATGTCACGGCTTTCTCCCTATCACGAGATCTTACCGATCACGCAAGATAGTCGCGCCTTAGCCATGCCGTGTATTCCTAGGCTTGAGTGGAAGGGTACTCCTAGCCCCGCTCCGAAGAAGATTATTTTCTTCCTTCGGGCGAAGCAGTTAGTAAGTAAGGGGTGTCTAGCTTATTTGGCTCATGTTCGTGATACGACTGTTGCATCTCTACCCCTTGAGTCTATCCCTATTGTGAGCGAGTTCGCGGAGGTATTCCGATGGATGCGAGTATGCCACCCGATGGCGACATTGATTTCGTATTGACTTAGATACGGACGCACTTCGACTACATTTACATTCGCCGTATCGGATGTCACCGAGTTAAGAGAGCTTAGGGAGCGATTACGGATTTGTTGAGCAAGGGTTCATTAGAGCGATGTCTCCTTGCAAGGTGCTCCACTGTGTTATTTGTGAAGAAGAAAGATGGGACCATGAGGATGTGTATTGATTACAGCCAGTTGAACAAGGCCACTATTCAGAACAAGTGCCCTATGCCTCGTATTGATGATCTGTTTGACTAGCTTCAGGGTGCTTTGGTGTTTTCGAAGATTGATTTGCGTTCTGGCTATCACCAGTTGAAGATCAGGGCAGAGGATATTCCGAAGACAGCCTTTCGGACGAGATATGGCCACTATGAGTTTCTAGTGATGTCTTTTGGGCTTACCAACGCCCCGATTGCATTTATGACTTTGATGAATGGCATCTTTAGGCCATTCCTTGATTCTTTTATGATTGTATTTATTGATGACATCTTGGCGTATTCCAAGAGTAGGGAGGAGCACGAGGGCCATCTTCGTTCTATTCTTGGGTTGTTGAAGAAATATAGCCTGTTCGCTAAGTTTTCTAAGTGTGAGTTCTGGTTAGTGTCTGTAACATTCTTAGGCCATGTTGTGTCTGAGGATGGGATTATGGTTGATCCACAGAAGATTAAGGCTGTGAGAGGTTGTGTGAGGCCCATTACTGTTATTGAGATTCATAGTTTTGTGGGCTTGGCCAGTTATTACCGTCGCTTTGTGAAGGGTTTTGCTGCTATTGCTTCATCCTTGACTAGATTGACTCAAAAGGATGGTCCCTTCCAGTGGACGAATGATTGTGAGGAGAGCTTTCAAAAGCACAAGCTTCTTTTGACTACAACCCCGATTTTGGCATTATCCGTGGAGGGCAAGGATTTCGCTATCTATTGTGATACCTCTCGTATGGGTTTTGGTGCTATGTTGATGTAGGAGGGTAGAGTGATAGCTTATGCTTCCCGACAGTTGAAGGTTCATGAGAAGAATTACCCTACCCATGACTTGGAGTTGTTGGTCGTGGTCTTTGCTTTGAAGATTTGGAGGCATTATTTGTACGGTGTTCATTGTGAAGTTTTCATAGATCACCGTAGTCTTCAACATGTGTTTACCCAGAGAGATCTTAATCCCAAGCAGCGCTGATGGATGGCGCTCCTGAAGGACTACGACATCTCTATTCTGTATCATCCCGGGAAAGGCAATGTAGTGGCTGATGCCTTGAGTCGCAAGACAGTGAGTATGGGAGTTTAGCTCGATTGATTGTTTCTGAGCCCCCATTGGCCATGGAGGTTCATACTCTAGCCAACAGTTTCATTTGTCTTGATATTTTAGCCCCCGGCAGGATTTTGGCTTGTTTAAAGGCGAGGTCGTCATTATTGGATCGGATCAAGACTTATCAGTTTGAGGATGCTCAGTTGAGCAAGATTCGAGATAGATTTTTGAGGGGTGAGGCCAAGGAGCCCGTGATTGATTCTGATGGCATTTTGAGGATTAGAGGTCGCGTGTGCGTTTCTCATGTCGGTGATTTAATTCAGTTAATTTTTTCTGAGGCTCATAGCTCTCACTATTCCATTCATCCGGGGGCAACCAAGATGTACCGTGACTTGAGACAACACTATTGGTGGCGTCGGATAAAGAAAGATATAGTTGATTTTGTGGCTAAGTGTGAAAATTGTCAGCAGGTAAAGTATGAGCACCAGCGACCCGGTGGGGTGCTTCAGAGGATGCCCATTCCCGAGTGGAAATGGGAGAGGATTACCATGGATTTTGTCACAGGTCTTCCGAAGACCCTTGGCAAGTTCGATTCCATTTGGGTGATCTATCGGTTGACTAAGTCCGCTCACTTTATTCCAGTTCAGGTTTCCCATACCGCAGAGAAGTTAGTCAAGATGTACATTCGGGATATTGTGAGATTGCATGGGGTTCCTATTTCTATTGTATCTAATCGGGGTACTATTTTCACTTCCCGTTTCTGGAGAGCGTTTTATGAGGAGTTGGGTACCCGATTGGATCTTAGTACAGCTTTTCATCCCCAGACCGATGGCCCGTACGAGCGGACCGTCCAGGTGCTCGAGGACATGTTGAGAGCGTGTGTTATTGATTTTGGTGGTCATTGGGATCAGCACTTGCCCTTGGTAGAGTGTGCGTACAACAACAGTTATCGTTTGAGTATTGGCATAGCGCCTTTTGAGGCTTTATATGGTAGGAGATGTAGATCTCTGATTGGTTGGTTTGATGGATTCGAGGCTCGGCCTTGGAGCACGGATCTATTGAGAGAGTCCTTTGATAGAGTGAGAGTTATCCAGGCCAAGCTTTTAGCAGCTCAGAGTCGGAAAAAGGTGTATCGGACAGGAAGGTCGGGATTTGAAGTTTGCTATTGGTGACCGGAGTTATTGAAGGTTTCACCCCATGAAGGGTGTTATGAGGTTTGGTAAGAAGGGAAAGTTGAGCCCGGGTATATTGGTCCGTTTAAGATTGTTGACCGTATCGGTGATGTAGCTTATGAGTTGGCGTTGCCGAGCTTGCAAAAAGTTCATCCGGTCTTTTATGTTTCGATGCTGAAGAAGTACCATGCCGACGGTACCTACATTGTTCGTTGGGATGCTATATTACTTGATGAGAATTTGAGTTATGAGGAGGAGCCTATCGCGATCTCGGATAGGGAAGTTCGAAAGTTGAGGTCAAAGGATATTGCTTCCGTGAAGGTGCAATGGAAGCACCGTCCTGTTGAGGAGGCTACTTGGGAGACCGAGTTTGACATGCATAGCCGATATCCTCAGTTGTTTACTGATTTAGATATTTCCCCGCTTTCTTTCTTTTCTTCGCTCGAGGACGAGCGATGGTTCAATTGGTATCTGATGTAATAACCCGTTTGGTCGTTATGATCTTTTCGGTATTTCGCCCATTTCTGAGCATTGATTAGCTCATTTTTTACCCGAGGGGGTCGTTGGCACGCTTCCCGAGGTGTCTAGACTTGATTCGGGCAACTTTTGTGAAATATTGGCTTGAAATGAAAAATGGTTGATCCAAAGTTGACTTTTGGATAGACGGACCTTTTCGGGATTCCATTGATTCCTAGAGGTCCGGATGGTCGTTTAGAAATTGTGTGTGTATTTGGTTCGGTACCCAATGCACCCGGATGCATTTTGGGACTTAGGTTGGGAAATTGGAATTAAGGCATCGGGGTTGACTCGGTCAACGAGACATCCGTTGGGAATTTCGAGGCCACGGGCGCGTTCGTAGCGTGTTTTTATGTGTGTTTATGTGTATGGTATGTGAGCAGATGGCCTCAGAAACTAGTCGGAAAATCGGATCAATTGGTGAAACTTGGAGAGTTTTCTAGTGTACAGTGCCGCTTTGGCGACGACACGCGGCGGTGTGAAAGAGCCGGAGTGGTCCGATGGCTTTTGCCTTGACCGGAGGAAGTGGCACCGCTAGGGCGGTCCCGATCTTGGAAAGCAGATGACGTGTAGTTTGTAAAATTAATGAAATGTTAAAAGCCCTTAGACCCTCATTATTTCCCATTTCGAAATTTGACCTTAGGAAACAGTTCTTGGAGATATTTTGGAGATATTCTTGGAGGTAATTCTTGCTAATTCCTTTACTCTTCCTTTAATCATAATCATCTTAGATTCCCCCTTTCCTTGAAAAACCCCTTAGAAGTGGAAGTTGGAAGAGGGTTTTGATGAGCATTTTCCCTAGGCTATTAATGATAAAATTGATGGAGTTTATGTAAGATTTTGATGAATCTAAGCTTGTTAATCATGTATCTTCCATTTCTAGCGTTGAATTTCGGAATCAAAGAGTTAGGATTTATACCGAATTTGGGGGTGTATTATTATTCCGCACTATTCTACTATATATATATATATATATATATATATATATATATATATATATATATATATCATGAGACTTACGTATTTATTCTATTCCGTTGCTTAATTTCATTCTTTTATGTATTTATTCATTGTTGGGTTGAGGGTTCGCTTACCGAGGTGGGAAGGTAAGTGCCCGCACGGCTTAGGCAAAATAGGTCGTGACAAAGAGTTGGGTATCTATTTATAGAACCCCAAATGCTAGGGTTTTAGTGTTTGACACCGATGTGGGACAATGTTTGGATTGCCTTGGAATGCATTTCAACTTGAAGTTCATTCATAAAGGATTTGAAATCCGAATCTTTTAGAGAAAATGGAAAATCGAAAAGATAAAAAAGAAAAGTTACCGTTTGTTTGACTTCACTAGAGGAAGAAGACAAGGATCGATAACTTTCTTGCTATAACTGGATGAACAATGGCTGAATTTCGCGAAAATATGCTGGAATTTTAGCCAAAAATGGTGTTATCCAGCTGTGGTTTACATTGGGGACTTGGGAATGGCGTTTTGCTTTTGAAGGACTTTAGAATTCTGCGTTTTGAGAGAATAAACAACATAAACTGGTCTTGAGGAATTAAAGGGAGGTTTGGGCCGGGTTACACAAATATTTGGGCTGGATTGGAGAAAATGTAGCAGGGAATAGGAGCTGTTTTGGAGTTTGAAATCTAGCCAATTCTGAGTTTAAAATGCAGCCTCTTTGTTGACGAAATAACCAAATTAAACTTATTTGGAATGAAATTAATCAATTAATTAATCAAGCTTCTAAACTCTAACAAAGTAAATATTTATTTACAATAATGGATCTATTATAGTAATTAAGCCGTAAATGTTTTAATTTGACAATTTAAAAATATGTACTTAATTAAAACACTTGTTTTGACATAATTCGATTTTTCAAATTAATAAATATACTAAAATTAGTACATGATTACGTAAAGTTATAAGTAAAATATACATAACATATATTAGTGTATTTTGCCAAATGAAATGGCAAAATATCGCCGAAAAAGTTTTAGGAAATATTTTTGATTTTTCTGAATGAATATTTTACTCTGTTTGCAATTCAAGAAGCTTGACTAGTTAATTTGAATTTTTGGAGGGCAATAATTGGGTGTCAACACACACACACACACACAAAAAGGGTTCTATATAAAATATTGACATTCCGAGTCTTGAATAGCATGATTAATCTGTGACCCAAGTGCGGAAAAAGTGTGAAAATTTAAACGAAAGAGCGTAATTAACCCCTAAAAAAATTATCAAGGCCAAATAATGGAGCAAATTGCTGCGTTAAATGACATCATTAACGCAGTAAATTCCTGCTTTAAAGGTACTATGGTAACTCTTTTTTTTTTTTTTTTTTTTTTTGGGGGGGGGGGGGGGGGTGGGTGTATTTTGGTTCAAATCCTCTTTTTTTGGGTCATTTAGATTCCGGACTCGAAGAAACTACGACCACTTATTTTTTCTTATCACACCTTGTTTGATTTATGATGATGGAAGAAACTATGACCACTCGTACATTATCTGTTCATGCTTCAACATGAACAATAATTTACACATCAAAAAAAGTAAGTGAGCACTAGCTGGACAATTCTAGACAATCTTTTAAGTTTATATGTTTAAAATTCTAGATAGTCTTTTAAGTTACTGAATTTTAAATTAATAATTTATAAATATTGAATTAATTTCTAAAATAAATACAAATTTTGAATTAAAGCTACGGAATTTGCAGTCGAACCCGCTGCCAACACTCTCCCCTCCTCCTCTAACAAAGACACTAACAAATAACAATCAAAGCATATCAAACGCCAACATGATTAACAAAGATTAACAACTGTGTCTAACACTTATTATTTAAAAAAGTTCAAAATTTTTTAAAGCAATATTTCTAGATAAAAACTTGCCCGCACCGGATGTTTACATTAAATTAATAAATTTAACTTTAAAAGTTAAGAATGAGTGTGTGAAGACACATCAGTTAATTGTAGTTATAGTGATAAGTAAGTGTATACAACAACAATATATCCAGCGAAATCCCACAAAGTGGGGTCTGGGGAGAGTATAGTGTTCGCAGACCTTACCCCTACCTTGTGAGGTAAATAAGATGTTTCTAGTAGACCCTCAAAAACATATCTTGCATTCATCGATTTGGTGTAAACATTCTTTACTAGTAAATTTTTAAGTTTTGGGTTAAAGATTTGATTACATATTAATAATTGACGTGGTCCCTTTATTCTAATTTCTAAGCTCTTTCTATCTTCTTTCGTATACTACTTGGCAATAGGAGACTTGTGGAATCTGAGTGATCTTTATTTTCCTCTTTTTCTCTTCTTTTCTTTATTACTTATCCTCAGTTTTAGAAGTTTTCTTGCTACTGAAAAAGAAAGGAAAAAATAGGGAAAAAATGGCTGAAATTCTTTGCAGAAATAGCTGGAAATCTACTCTTACAAAAAGGGAGTCATTTATATTGGTTGAAAGAGGGCATCGATTGGCTCCAGAGAGAAATGAGACACATTAGATCATACATAGACGATGCAAAGAACAAGGTAGTTGGAGGTGATTCAAGGGTGAAAAATTTAGTAAAAGATATTCAAGAACTGGCAGGTGATGTGGAAGATCTCTTAGATGAGTTCCATCCAAAAATTCCACAATCCAACAACTGCAAAGGCGCAATTTGTTGCCTTAAGACGGCTTGCATATTCCGTTGTGCTTGTTTTGCCTATGAGTTTGCTATGGAGATTGAGAAGATAAAAATAAGGGTTGTTGATATCGATCATGTTAGAACAACTTACATCATACATACAAGTAATAGTAATAATAATCAGCATGATTGCATTCCGTTGGAGCGGAGAAAATTATTCCTTCATGCTGATGAAATCGAGGCCATGACTTTGGATGATGACTCCAGTACGCTACAGGCCAAGTTACTTGATAAAGATTTACAATATGGAGTAATTTTGATAGTTTGGTATGCCCAATCTAGGAAAAACAACTCTTGCCAAGAAACTTTATGGACATGTCCGTGATCAATTTGAGTGTTCGGGACTGGTCTACATTTCAAAACAGCCAATAGCGGGAGAAATATTACTTGACATAGCCCAACAAGTTGGAGTGATGGAAGGGGAAAGGAAAGATAATTTGCAGGGCAACCTACAATTACTTTTGAAAAGAAAAAGGTATGTTATTCTCTTAGATGACATTTGGGATGTTGAAATTTTGGATGATTTGAAGCTTGTCCTTCCTGAATGTGATTTAAAAATTGGCAGTAAGATAATTATCATATCTCGGAATAGTAATATAGGCGGATGCATTGGAGGCGATTTCTCGCATCACGTGTTGGAACCCTTAGATTTAGAGAAAAGCTTTGAACTATTTACCAAGAAAATCTTTAATTTTCATAATAATAGTTGGGCCAATGCTTCACTAGCCTTGGTAAATATTGGTAGAAATTTAGTTGAGAGATGTGGAGGTATACCACTAGCCATCGTGGTGACAGCAGGCATATTGAGGGCAAGAGAAAGAACTGAACATGCATGGAACGGGATACTTGAGAGTATGGATAATAAAATTCAAGATGGATGTGCTAAGGTATTGGCTCTGAGTTGCAATGATTTGCCCACTACACTAAGGCCATGTTTCATGTACTTTGGCCTTTTACCTGAGGACAATGAAATTCTTGCTTCTGATTTGACAAATATTTGGATTGCTAAGAAGTTGATAGTAGTAAATAGTGGTAATAAGCGAGAGACAGAAGATTTGGCGGATAATTTCCTAACTGATTTGGTTTCTAGAAACTTGATTCAAGTTTCCAAAAGAACATATGATGGAAGAATTTCAAGCCGTCACATACATGACTTGTTACATGGTTTGTGCGTTGTATTGGGCAAGGAAACTAACTTTTTTCAAACTGAGCACAATGCGTTTGGTGATCCCGACAATGTTTTTAGACTGAAAAAGATTACATTATACTCTGACAATGTCATGAATGAGTTCTTTTGTTCAAATTCTAAGCCTAAGAAGCTTCGCGCACTTTTTTGTTTCACAAAAGACCTTCGCCACATATTTTCTCAAAAGGATCATCTTGACTTCAAATTATTGCAAGTGTTGGTTGTAGTTATGCCTTAAAATCTTTATCAACATGTCACTATCCCAAACAAGATTGGGAACATGAGTTGCTTACGTTATCTAAGATTGGAGGGGCGAATGACTAGAAACTGCCAAATAGTATTGTCAAGATCAAATGTCTAGAGACCCTAGATGTTGGAAAGAGCATCATTGGACTTCCTTCGAGTGTTTGGGAGTCGAAACAATTGAGACATCTTCGTTGTAGAGATATTAGGGCATCTAACAGTCTCTTTTCTGTAAGCCCATTTTGCCCAAACAACATGGACTCATTGCCTGATAATCTACAAACTGTGATATGGTTTGATGATTTTATTCAACCAAGATTGTTGCACCGATTGATCAAATTAAGAAAACTGGGTATAAAAGAAGTATCTGATTCTACCATTAAGATATTATCAGTATCAATCCCTGTGCCAATTATGCTTTCAAAGACGTTGGAGAATCTGAAGCTCAAATTTTCCAGTCACACGAGCGAGAAAATAAACTTGTTTTCATATCAAAATCTTATCAAGTTGCATTTTGATGGGCTCTGAATAATGCCCATCAACTCTGAAACATGCCCTCTAAATTTCGTCAAGCTTACTCTGAAACATGCCCTCCAGATCCATTAGAGTATATAGTAGAAGAGACAGAGTAATTATAAATGGTGAATGGATAACTGCCTTACCAATATCTGAGGTCCACTATGCTAGTGAGAGGCTATTTGAACACTATCTTGGTATAATACACTAGGAGTTCGGGATATCTCAGAATGTACACAGATTCAAGTATTTCAAGATATAGAATCTGGCACCTGACTTCAAGGTATGAGCAAATCAGAGTTGGGAGAGAAACATTACTGGTACAAAAATGTTCCAAGTGATTGGCAAGTTAAACAGACTAAAGAGGTTGTCAAAGCTATTAACAGGGAAAGGTTCAGTAAAGTGGAAACTAATACTGAGAAGGCACAAAAGAAACTGCAGAAGTGTCAAGCATAACTGCAACTGAGGCCTAATGACTTGCAACTCATCACTGAAGAAATGCAATTGCTGAAGGAGTATGAGACTTGGAGCCTAGCAAGAACACAGTTTTTGCAACAGAAGTGCAAAATGCACTAGCTTCAGTATGGAGATTTGAACACTAAATTCTTTCACAGTGTTTTAAAAGTAAGAAGAAGTGCAAATGGAATCTTTACCATCAGAGACTCAGATGGCATGCTCAAAACTGATATGCAGGGGATTTATGGGGCATGCACCAACTTCTATAGTAATATAGAACACATGTTTATAGTGCAACAGTAAGAAGGGGGCCTACTGTTGCCATGGAACAGAGAGATGTGCTAGCCAGGCCAGTTGAAGAATCTGAGATCAAACAAGCGTTGTGGGCTATAAATGGGGACAAGGCACCTGGTCCTGATGGATTTGGAAGCCACTTTTATAAGGATTGTTGGGAGATTGTGAAGAAAGATCTGGTTGATGGGGTGAAGGAGTTTTTCTATTCTACGAAAATTCTGAAAGCTTGGAATAATGCCATCATCAGATTGGTCCCAAAGAGTAATCATGTTGAGGCAGTAGGTGGCTATAGAGTAATAGCATGTTGTAACACAATATACAAAATCATCTCTAAGGTTTTGTGTCAGATTGAAGTTGGTGCTGTTGACACCTAATTTTTGACCTCCCGTAGTTTATTTTAATCACTCAGAATACTTGGATAATAAATAAAATGAGTTGTGCACTTTAAAGGGTTTAGATAATTTTATATAAATTGTTCAAGTCAATATTTTACTCCTTTAAATTGATAAAAAGATTTTTATGGCATCACAAATTATTTAGAAATTAGTTGGAGCCCTTTATGACATTTATGAGATACTTATTAGATTTAATCAAGGAAAAAGGGCGTTTTGTTTAAAAAAAATAATGATCATTTATTTTAATTGTTTAAATTGTCAAAAACCAAAATTAGCAAATACTTTCAATTCAAGGAGTTTGACTAGTTAAAATAACTAACCAATTCATCCCTTAATCTTTAAATTTTGTATAAGTGCATAATTTGTCAAAATTATTTATAATTATCTATCAATGTTTTAATTAATCAATTAGGTGGTCATTATTGCAAATTGATTTTTAAATTATTTGATTATTTTGTTATGGCCACAATTAGTTTAACCAATTCATGGTTTCAGGAATTGGGGTCATTTTTGTAGAATTAGCCTCTTAATGGCCTTAATTGAAATAACCAAATTCATTGGCTCAAATTAATTAAGGTCATTAATGCAATTTAATTTTAAAATCTGCTAATTAGGCCAAATATGGCCATAATTGAAATAATAAGTTGGATTAGAACTAATTAGGGTCATATTCGCAAAATTAAGCCCATTTTTACACAGTTGGCCATTTTTTTAAAATTATTTTAATAGGTTAATTATGCCCTAATTTGTTTATAATTGGAATATTATTACCAATAATCAATATTTTAATTTTATCTGATTATTAAATTACGTATTTTACTCTATATATACACGTGTATACACTAGGTATACATATATATATGTATACACTACAAAAAAGGGGCCAGCCTTATATTTTTAAGACTTGGACCGAGTCCAGCCCAAAATAGGCCAAGACTCGGCCCAACCCCGTGTAAAGATAAATGGGTATATCCCCTTTTCATTATTCAAAACAAAAGACCCCTTTTCCTTTCCCTTCTCTCTCATCCCTCTTTCTTGCAAACCCTAACGCCGCCGCCTGCTTTAACTTTCTCTCTCGTCCCAAAAATGGCAAAATCACAGAACAAATGAAAGATGCACAGCTTTTGCAGTGTTATTACGTGTAACAAATTAATTCAAAGGTTGTTTTTACCCAGATCTTTCCAAAACCGGTAATAGATCCTTTTTCTATTGAAATTGTTTAGTCAAAGTTGATTATTGCGGTCTTATTTGTTGTATTCTGTTCTTTTTTGCTCGATTTCCATTGGTTGGGGGTGAATGGTTTGGATCAAGTCCCATGAGGCTCAGATCTGACCATTCACTTACTGTTACAAACGTTTTGAGCCATAGATTTGCTTTACAAGGTTATTTTCTGGGAAAGATTAGTTGTCCCACATCGGTATTTTGAGGGTTTGAACAATTTTTGAGGTTCTATAAATAGAACCCCACCCTCACCATGAAAAAAAGTCAGAAAAATTGGGAAAAACTAAAAGAGGCTAGAAACTTCGAATTCAAGCCTCTTAGTATAAAATTTTTAAGACTTTGACTTAAGTTAAGGTTTTTCTTTGTTCTAAAAATTCGTTTCTTACTTATTTTGAGTCTGGTGTGGCTGAGTATGGGTTTTGGAAGCACAAAAAGGCTTTCAAGTTCAATCTTGACCACGGCTGCACTTTTAAAAGGTAACATTTTATCCTTTTGCTTATTTTTGTTATTTTTCAGTAGTTTTGTTATTTGATAATGGTCTGTTTGATGTTAGTTTGTTGTTAGATTGTCTTTGGTTCAATTAAGTGGTAATGTCTTTGGTCCAAATGATGCTTAAGGTTCATTAGATGTTTGGAAATAGAGATCACTTCCTTACCTTCATAAATGACATGTTTAACCTTAATAATGGTTGTTTGTATGGACTGAATGTGTAAGCCTAAATGATTTTATTGATGTTTCTCTATAGATAGAGATGTACAGATTGTTGTATGCTTTATTAGATGTTGAAGGTCCTGTTTGGCTGCTCAATCCTTAAACATGACAAAATATGATTACATGATTAATAACAGTAATTTTGGTGAACTTCTAGACTAATGCTAATCTTATTTGAATGTGAGAGATTGCTAAAGTATTGTGATGATCCATCTTGAGTAGTCTAAGGTAGTTGCTAGTTTTCTTGATGAGATTGTGTAAATCTGAATGCTTAATCTGCTTTCCTAAGTCTACATACTTTGTTTATGGCATGGTTAATGGTATAAGCCAATGATTAGGATAAATAAAGGATCATGATTGGATTAAAATCAAGCTTAAAGAGTTTAGGCATACTTATATAAGTCTTATGATGTGGTCAAGGCACTAGAACATGATTGAATGAGGCTTAATTGGATTTGAATAGGTCTGAGTCTACCTAAGTCTGTTTTAAATATGTCTGGATTAGTAAAATAATTTTGAGTAGTTGTATGCTATACATTGAAGGTAAGTTGAAACAATAAAACTCTAGAAGATGATATAGAAGTTCTAAAATGAAGGTTGAGGCTAAAGTTTATTTATTTGGTAATATGTTCCCAAGTGGTCCATTAAAGGCTAGTGTAGGCTTATGAAGATGTAAGACCATTTAAGATGAATTAGGACACCTAGACATAACTAGGATGATTGTGTCGCATGATTGTTTGTTAAGACAGGATCTAGCCTAGATTTTTGTGTCACCAGACCCTTTTCCCCCTTTTTTTTATGACCCATGTTTGAGTCTTTAAAGGGGTCAACTTTAAAATGATTAGTCAATCAATGAAATAGAACTATTTGAGTCTAATGGTTGGTGTTCAGTCTAAGCTTAAGTCTAAAATGATTAAGATGTTCAAATCTAATATTCTCTTCAACTTTAAAATGATTAGTCAATCAATGAAATAGAACTATTTGAGTCTAATGGTTGGTGTTCAGTCTAAGCTTAAGTCTAAAATGATTAAGATGTTCAAATCTTTTCAAAAGGGTAATGTCTAAAAGGAATTCAAAGTAGCCTAGGGGAGGGGGGTTTAAGATTTTATGCAATTAAAAATACGTAAAATAAAGTGTGAATTGATTGAAATTGTTAACTTGTTCTGTGGTCAACTAGGTGTTTAGATGGAATATTGATATAATAGGCTTGACTTTGTCAAACTAACCTTAACCACAAGGTATTTTAGTTAATAAAAGATTGGTGGGTGACATTACATTTTGACCTTGCTATGTATTGTGGTGTAACTTAGATTAAGGAGATAAGGTTGTACTCTGTTTAATGAAGTCTATCTCTATATTGTTAGTGTGGTCTTGAGTTTGTGTCAAATAATGAATAAGTGATAAGCTGGAATTGATTTAATGTTTTTGTTTGAGGATGTTGTGCGTACTCTTGAAACAGTTTGTGAACCACTTGGCATGGGGTGGAATAGGGAAGAGTCAAGCTTATCTTGATTCATGAATGAGTGTCATGACAACTTATGGACCATGGGGGGCTTTGTTCTCTTTTTACTAAAAAAGACTCACATAATACTCATAATCACGGCGGCTCTCAAATCATGACACAAATGCATAACGAAAGGGAGGTGCTTTTTACCTTTCTCGAATCGTAACACATAAAACCTTAATACAATGCGTAATAATACCCTAGTCGCTTACCGATATCCGTTCTCTCTTGAAACCATATCCCCGAGGTTCCAATTTCTCCCTTAAACCTCATTTTCATGAAATATAGTAAGCGGGATCATGCGGGAATTACGGGAAATCATAAGACTTGCCTTCGAAAACATATATCAGGCCGTTATAAAATCATGTAGAAACATATAGTGTGTTACGAGGGACTCGGTGAGTAAAATCACAATATACATATATAAAATATACCATGCCTAGGGGGAGTGGGGGGGGGGCTAGCAAGGGACTCGGAGATTTTATCATCATATATATATATATATAATTAAAAATAAGTAAAAATAAAGTAGTGAGAAACCAAATGCAATTACTCGATGAAGTAGTCCGGAATGTCATTTGCCATGATTAAATCTTTCGGACGATTAAAAACGCGGATCATAGTCATATTCAAACCATAGGGACCATAGTCTTATGATCCGAGTCCGCCTCGGAGTAAGTCATTTATTTACGAACAAATCGGCTCGAGATTCATGTATATTATGTGAAAGTTACGGATGTTTCGGAATCATTTAGGAACAAAACTCTTTTTTGAAAATAACAACTTTTTGAAATTTAGTTGAAAAACATAAAGACCATAATTTGACTACATTAAGAATACGATTATTTAAGGACCATAAACGAATATATTCAATGATAACTTACTTTTCGCTGATATATTTATGCTAGTCCAAACTTACGTCTCGTCCGAAATCTGTTGTTAAGCATAACCATAGTTTGAATCTAGAAAGAGGATATTTTAGTTAATAAAAGATTAATTGCATTCTAGGGAATTCTTACTTTTATATTCATTTCAACTCGTTACATTTTGACGATTACATGTTGTGGTGTAACTTCACACAAGATTCAAGGATGATCAAACAAGGTAGAAACCATTCCAATTCAACAAGAACATTGCCAACACCTTTCTTTCTTCCACATTCACAAATTATGTCAACAATAAGTTTACAACTTCATTTTCTAAATTCATATCAAGATCACATTATCTAGTGTGTTATAACCTTAAAGTCATATCATGTTTACAACCTAAAAATACTACATCACATTAGGATGAAACAACATACAAATTCCATGGTTTTCATCCATTTCTACAGTTTGTGTCAAATAATGAATTCAGTGACAATACACACACACACACGGCCACGGAATTGATTTAATGTTTTTGTTTGAGGAAATGTGCATAACATATGAAAAAGGAGATTAAACCTTACATTCTTCATTACTTCCACTTGGCTAGGAGTCCTTATAGCAAAATGAATGGTTTTCTCTCAAAGACAACTACTCCATTGTTGACGAGAGGGGTATGAAAACTAGAAGAAATTATTTTTTTTTATCACAACTTGAGGGCCTCCATTTTTTTTTCATGGCCGAATGGCCCTCTTCATCTTCTCTCCAAGTTCTTGAAATTTCTAGGAGATGAAAAATGATGAAGATGACTTAACAAGTCATCTAATAGCTATATGATACATGTCTATAGCCTACAAGTATGGTCATTTTTTTTCATGAATTAAAGTTTCCAAAACTTCACTCCTAACTTTCCATAATTCATTTTTTGGTCCCAAATTTTCCTTAATATTGACACAATTCATGGACTTAAAACAATGTCGAAAAAAAATAGCCTTGTTCTTAGCTTATCGCAACTAACTTAAAATGTTCCGACATACAAAATATGGGATATAACATTGATCTTCCTTGATCTCACCATTTTATCAAAGGTTGGAAATAGAAAAGGGGGTGGGAAAAGTTAACTTGTTTGAATGTCTGAGGGAACTTACGAAATTAGGAAGAAGAAATTAGTTGTTTCAATAAGGTGATTTTTGCTTTCTTTCTAAAGGAAATGGACTAGTTTAAGGCTGTTAGTAATAAGTGTCCTATTAGGAGTTTAGAAAATTCTGAGTTACAAAGAGTTGTTTGAAACCTTATGTCATTCCCCTGTGAGGCTTGGTGATATACATAGCTGCTCCTTTTTTTTATTTTTTTATTTTTTTTACTTAAGTTTCAACTCACATGAAATCTAGCTGTGTATATGCTCCTACTACTGTTGATTAAACCAAAGGCTCATTTATGTGGGTTTCTCTAGGAATCTAATTTACTCAGCTTCAATTCATTTAGTGTAATTTTAATTTAGACTCCTGGTTTTCCAACCCTTCTTTGTGGTCATAAGTTGTAATGTGTTAGATTGTTTCTTTTCACCTGCATCTCTCTATTGTGCTTTGTTATTGCATTAATTAGTTCTCACACCTATTGCCATGAGGACTGCTAATATGTGAAGCTAGTGAATCATTTATTTGATATGTATAGGAATCAAGCTAGACTTGAATCAGCTTTGGTTTTTATATTTGGACACTGTTGTAAGGGGCAGGGACTAATTAAGTGAATGGAATGATCTTGAGTCTAAAATTCAAACATAAAGATTATGAATATACATAGGCTATGCTTAGGTCAATGAAAAGGAAGAGGGATATACATATGGTATACACTTGATATACACATCACATGTGTATGTCATAGTATACTATGTGTATACAGAGGAAAATGTCAGTGATAAATAAGGTGTATGTGAATGAATAAAGGGGATAGAAACTTCATTGAAGCTTTAAACTTTCAAATGCATTTTCCTTTAAAAGGCAGTTGGGCCAAGCCCAATTCAGGTTAAATTAGAAATGGGCCAGTTTTCATTAAACCACAATGGCAAAGAAAAAAGAGGATGATTTTCGTTTGGTTCATTTATTGATTAAGTATTTCGAAGTTGTTAAGTTATTTTTCATATCATTACACTGCCATATCTGTCTCAGTCTCCTTATTATGACTTTGAGTTTATTTTTTAGTATTGTTTGTAATTAAATTACTTCCATACGTGGTGATGCTTGTGCACAATTATGGAGCTCTGATTGTATCCTATGGCAACACTGGTTAAGGGAGTTGAGGTGGTTTGGGGAATATGTGTTAGCCATTCCCCGATGTTCAGCCATGCCTGGAGTTCATGAAACCCCTTGGAACTTGTGCGGCATCGGGAATACGAGTGGTGACAACCTTTTCCCTTGCATGGTATGAGTTCCAAATCAGTGAGGCCAATAGTATACAATCGAGTGCCTTAATTGTGCACCTTGTAACAAATTTGATATATGTATATATATGTCTAATGATATGTGTGATAGGTTCATAAATGTAGACTAACCTGGGTCCTCTTTCTTTTTCCTTCTCTCACTACATGGCCATTTGGGCCGAAGTCCAGCCACCCTATTGGGCCAAAGGCTCAGTAGGGAAATTCCTTCGAAATTATTGAGTCCAATAAGAGAAAAGGGAATCTAATATATATTAAATGCCCAGTCATGAGTGAAAATGACAGAAAGGCCCAACCATGGGTAAAAATGGTTAACTAGGGGTTTGGTACACCCCTAATCTATCCCTTCTCCATTAATTATATATTATGCTAGTTTCTTTTGTTGTTTAAATGTTGTATTGTATTTTTATTTGTAAAACAACTCACACTATTACTGGAATCATTATGGTTTGAACTAGACATCTTGGGCAAATGGTACATACGGCGTTTAGCTCGACTTTAGGTCTCCACGCGATTTTCAAAACCCCGGCTTAATACATAAACGATTTTGGAAAGAGTAAAAATGGCTAAGTAAATCAGTAGAAAGGGTAAAAGGGATACATCATTTATGGGAGACTGTTACCATTTTTCTAATGAAGAAAAACAAATTTGATGTTTCTAAAAGAAAAAGAGCTTTTATTTTTTCCTTAAAAGTCAATTTTTTCTAAAAAATAGATTTTCTCTTAAGTCTGACCAGAAAATGGTTTCAAATTCATACATATATATACACACACATAATGTGTTCATGTACTAAACACAAGTCTTTTTCCGGACTAAGGCCCAGTCGAAAGATGAGAATTTTGGGGGGTTAAGGCCCAATCTAAAATTATGTTTTTTAAGTCCTACTTAACAAAAAAAAAAAAAAAAAAAAAAAAAAAAAAAAAAAAATCAGAAAAAAGGAAGAAAAAATGCATTTTGGGCTGAGCCCACTCCTAGTAACAAAAGGGAAAACAAGATTCTAGGCTAAAAACCCAACAGACCTAAACACTGTTTTTTTTAGAAAAAACATAAATTTGGGCCAAAGCCCACGTCAAAATATTACTTTTATTTTACAAATAATTGGGCTTTAGGTTTAAAAAAATTCCAGGACCAAAAAATTGGTTTGGTTATATAAGCTATTATACCCCATTTTAACCGGGTGAAAATGGTGTACAATATATTGATGATTCCTAATTAATTATGCAAAGAATCGCCACCTAATTATTTTAAAGGTGAATTAGGACACCTAAAGTAATGCTAAATTAACTCTAATTTAAAAGCCTACTTAACCTATATAATTTAGGTAAGGGTTCTAATTATCCTAAAGGGAAGGTAGTAAGCATCCTTTAAGATCCGTTAAATACAATTAACCGATCAAACTTAAGTGAATTAATTAGGCTTTGAAAGATCGTTAAAACATAAGTGCTAAGTAATACTTTTTGTTGATGAAATAATATCAAAATTGTAAGTCATTTGAAAAGTCCTGCTTTTAAATTTAAAGGCTTAATTCTCAAAAAGGTGTTTGAAACAAAAATGGGTAAAAGTTTAGCACGTTATTTTCCCAAAAGTAAGCTAAAATTTAAACCTTTTCAATAGACTAGATAGTGGTAGAATTATTTACAAAAATAGATTTTGAACTAAAAAGTTGCGTAATAGAAACGTATTGCCCACATCCAAAACCAAAATTGTTTTCCAAGTATGTCTTCAAAGTTAAAAGCCTTAAACATATTTCTAGATGAAAACAGGGTCAGGGTAGCTACTATTACTACTTAATCTTTACATCCAAGTGTTATCCTCAACATGATGAATATCCTATTAATATCGGGATGTAGAAAAAATCTAAATAATTAGATAGTCTAACTGTCAATCCCATAGCAATTAAGTTTTCGGCACACAAACTCATAAGTTAGCAAACAGGAAGAAAAGAACAACAAAAAGACATAAGATGATAAGCATGTTTTCCATCCAATTTTCTGGGGATGGTAAATTGCCCAGCTTCATTGTTCGACAGAAACAAGGAGGAAATGACGTCGTGTCGGCTCCGCGTGGCGTCGTTGAGTCTCAAGTGAGACTCTTCGGCTCCGGTGATCATGCGAAACAACAAAATGAAAAGGGATTAGCTAACATCGAGGATTGGATAGTTAATTAAATAAACATACATGACCGCTGAAGACAAGATATTAGAAACCTTTAATCCAACAAGAGTTAAACAAATAAAATATTTCACATATTCATCATAGTGAAACATAAATAATCTTTGATTACAAGATCTTATGCATTAGGATTTAACCAAATGAAAAGAAATAACATTTAACTAGCTTTGTCACTCCCCAGGAGATTTGATTCACCTAAACTCAACTAAAGTAGTTAAACAAACCAAAGGACACTTAGGCAGGGAGGAAACATTTCAAAACATACATATATCAAAGGTGATTAATTCTAAACACATAATGTCTGATAGTCATTTAAACATCCATGAGTTATCATAACAATGACTAGATCTTAAGGAGAACTCAAATCCATTACCTCTACTTGTAGTACTCAAATATAAATATACAACAAGTCATTATTTAACTACATGCATTGTTAAACTTAAGCTCTTAACATTATAATCTTATTGCTTTCTTCTTTTAGATAAAAGACTAGGAAAGAATTACTTTCGGCACACAATTTCTTAAAATAGGCATAGCATTTATCACAAAGATAAAGAGCGAAGACAGGGAAACAAGATTGGAGAAAAAACACTTGTTCTTAATATATTGATAATAAACACGATAAGGCAAACAAGATCACATTTGGTTTCAACAAAGACTTTAACTAATTAAGAGTATTCTTATTCAATTTTAGACCAAATGGTTAGTCCTTTTCATAAAACAGTAAACTATATACTACTTCCTTATATATGTATAAAATGAACAGATGCACCACACCGCAACAGTGATAAACTTTATTTGAAACCTTGAAAACTTGAGCCTTTTAATTATAGAAATCATCTTCTAACGTCATTTCTAATTATTATCTAAGCTAAGCAAAAATGCCCTTAAGACATAATTTTCTTGAGACACAGAGAGCATTATATCACATAGACAAAAAGTAGAGAAAAGGTGGTAGATGTACCTTTTGCGGGTGCAGTGAACGGGGCTTTGGCTTTTGCTTGAAAATAAATCGAGATTAAGAGTAGAGTTTGAAGGAGTAATATTTGGAAGTAGCGGCAGCCAAAGCTTGTTCTTTGCTGGAGATATAAGGTTGTATTTATAGGAGGAGATTAGGGTATGCGTTGCGATTTTTGGGCGGGATTTTGAATTTGGATTTTTTAAATCCGAACGTTGGACATGGTCAAATTGGTCCGAAAGGGGAAGAAAGCAGAGTGAAAAATCGAGTGAAGATGACATGTATGTCTATGTTTCGAATAGTTTCGGTCAAATATGAAAGAGGGAGCGTCCTTTTGAGAAAAAGATGAATCTTACTCGAAATAGGGTGTGCAATCTTCTGACCATGGTTGAAGATAGGTGGATTATTGTGTCGAAGAAGAAAGAGAGTCAGCGGCGCCGTTTGGATAGCCAAAGTGAAACCCTAGTTTTGCCTTGAGAAAATGATAGTATTTGGGTAGAGTAATTTCATATGGGCTGCTAAAGAGTCTACTTTGCTGGGCTTAGATGAAATGGGCTGTAGCTTCTTGGTCGAAATAAAGAGGCTCTGGACTTAAATTTGGACCTAGAATCCTTCCTTCCATATTCCTTGGCTTCTAAATTTCTCAAAGATCTTATGTCCATATTATGTAATAATAGTAGATACGTATATAGTAATAAAAATAATAGTAGTAGTAACCAACAACATTATTAATAATAATAATAATAATAGCAATAATTATAATAGTACTAATAATAGTTGTAGCAGTAATAAAATAGTGGTAAAAAATAGATTTTTGATATTTTACTAATTTAGAGGCTCGAGAAAACAAGTTGGAAGAAAGGAGGGTCAAAATTGAATGTCAACATAAGCAACTTCTTATAAAAATAAAATCTATATAAATCATTTGAAAACACAAAGTTTTAGATAAGGACATTCTAAAAACGTATAAAAAGGATTAATCCGGCCCATGTATGAGCCAAGGATGAACAAAATTTATTTATCTCATACGTTAAAAATAAATGAACTTTTTATCTTTACAAAAAAACTAATACTATCCTTATATATAAGAGGGACTAATTGTATCCGGATATTATAAATCCGAACCTAAATACCCTATATGTAAAGGGAATACATTTAGTTCTTTTTTCAAAATGATATGCAAAATGACAGATTTTTATAATACGGGAAATAAACACCAAATAAACAGTTCATGCAAATACTCACACATTGGAATTTGAAGGTCAACCGTATAGTATGGATCCTTAATACTAGGGTGCCTAACACCTTCCCTAGGGGATCACCAGAACCCTTACCTAGAACTTTGAATTAAGAAGGATTTTTCACGATATATGAATAAACTCTTCAAATCTGGTTTTTCTAATTTCCTAAAAATTAGGTGGCGACTTTTTTAAAACAAAGTCCGAAAGAGCACCAACGATTTCGAAGTAGCTTTTCCAAGCGCTAACCCCACCTGCGAAAATGCGAACCGTTACAAGTGCTCCCTTCTATTATCTCAGACAACCAGAGTGCATTTGTGACAGGAAGAACAATTGTGCAAAATTTACTCATATGCCAAGACTTGGTTAGGTTGTATAATAGGAAGCAAAGTACAAAAAGCAGCCTTATAAAGATTGACCTGAAGAAAGCTTATGACTCAGTGGAGTGGGGATTTTTGGAAGAAATGTTACATGCTTTGGATTTCCCTGCAAATTATCAAATGGGCCATGACTTGTATAACCACTACCCAATACTCACTGGCTATAAATGGTGAGGGTGTATGGCAATATTAAAAGGCAAAGAGGATTGAGGCAGCGGGATCTAATATCCCCCCTCCTTTTTGTAATTTGCATATGGAATATTACTCCAAGATCATGGATGTGGTAGCCAGTCAAGAGGGATTCCAATTCCATATAAAATGCAGCAGTTTGAAGCTTAACCACTTTATCTTTGCAGATGATGTCCTTCTTTTCTGCAAAGGTGAATTCCAAGTAGTTTTGCTGATGCTTAGAGGGTTGAGAACCTTCTCAAATGCCTCAGGCCTGACTACTATTGCTCCTAAGTATAATATATTCAGTGCTAACATGACAACACAGGAGGTGGCAGATTTATGTAAGTTGACAGGCTACTCAAAGGGAACTCTTCCTGTTAAAATCGAGAGAGAGACAAGAATAATGGGAGAATTTTTTATGGTTTGTATTCATCATAATGACCTCCTTATATAAAAGTAAGGTCTTCCTTCTCCTAATCTACTAAGGTAACCCTATTGTAATAGGACTACAAATCTGATATTACCATAATTATAATTTACCATAAATAAAACTATCACAATTACACTAAAATAGGGTCCCATAGTTCCATACCCCCCTTCAAGTTGGAGCATGAGGGTCCTGAATGGCCAACTTGCCAGTCAAATATTGATGCTAAGATTTTCCCAAAGCCTTTGTAAACACATCGGCCAATTGTTCACCAGTTGACACATGACTAGGAAGTACTATATCGGATTGGAGTGCATCTGAGATATAATGACTGCTGACTTCAATGTGTTTAGTCCATTCATGAAACATCGAATTTCGTTCAATATACAATGCCGCTTGACTATCACGGTATATTTTCATCGGAGATTTATGTTCAATGCCCAAACTATGCAAGATTCCCTTTAGCCATTTCAATTCACAGAATGTCATTGCCATTGACCTGTATTCTGCCTCAGCTGACAAGTGAGAGACAATGTCTTTGCTTCTCGTGTTTTCTATGATATGGGTGAATTATCGAGGGAGATAAACCATAAGTGATTTTCGAGTCAACGCTCATCACGAATACCTTGTCTCGGAGATCATAATCTTTTCTCATCACAATACCTTGTCCTGTGTTCTTCTTTAAGTAGCGCACCATACGGAGAGCAGTGTTCCAGTGTGCTTCCCTCGATTCTTTGCATGAATTGGGACAGAACATGTATGCAATATGACAACTCAGGTCTCATAAAACTGAGGTATATGAGTCTACTGACCAGACGTTGGTATGGTTTCAGATCTTCCAAAAGGGCTCCTCTGGCCAACGCCAAACCGTGATTCTTCTCCGTAGGAATATTGATTAGTTTAGCTCCTGGTAAACTGGACTCAAAGATTATATCTAAGGTATATTTTCGTTGAAAGAGAAATAACCCAGTTGGTTCGCGTGCAACTTCAACTCTGAAAAAATACTTTAGAGGGCCTAAATCCTTCATGTGAAGACATGTGCGGAGATAGTCTTTGAATCGTTCAATGGCACTATGGTCATTTCCGGAGATAATCAAGTCATCCATATAGACTAAGACATTAAGATACATACCTTCTTGGTGCATAGTGAATAGAGAATAATCTGAGTACGACTGTTTGAACCCATATTTCATCAAAGCACTTGACAATTTCGCAAACCAACACCTTGGAGCTTGCTTCAAACCATACAAAGATTTTTGGAGTCGACATACTTGCCCCGGATCAGGAACGCGAAATCTTAGTGGCAATTTCATATAAACCTCGTCCGTAAGGTCCCGTGCAAGAAGGCATTATGCACATCCATCTGATGCAACTCCCAATTTCTCGCAGACACAATTGCTAGAAAGGTCTGGACGGTTACTACCTTAGCAACCAGAGCAAAAGTTTCGTTCTGAGTCCATTCTTTCCTCCTATTTATTTCTAAAGATGACCAGATGAGCTTTATATCGCTTGATTGTTCCGTCAGAGTTGTACTTTATTTTGTACACCCATCTACATCCGAGTGCTTTCTTATCCAGTGGTAAAGTTTCTAGTGTCCGTGTTCCATTATCCTTCAACGCTTGGATCTCTTGCTTGCATGACTATTTTCCAATGTTCCTTTTTCATTGCCACCGAAAAGGTTTTGGTTCAGTTTCCCTGGTAATTGCAGCAAGGAACCTTTGGTGTTGCGAGGAAAATTATCACATGATATGTAGTTGGCTAAAGGATAAGGTTCACATGAGGGTTGTTGAGGATCAAACGAACAAGTTAATGGACTTTCTTTTCAGAATGTTTCAGTGATGTAGTCGCGCAACCGAATCGATTCATGCTTCTGACATTTACTCTGACCCAATTGTTCCTCTGGTGGCATTTCACTAACCCGAATACCTCCATTTGTACTTCCTCCATGCTTTCACTATTTGGACTGACATCTGTCTGGTCTAATTCTGGCTGATCCGTAGGTTCAATATTCAGTGTCCGTACTTCTTCCATTCGAGTTTCGTTTGTACCTACATTATTAGTCTGGTCTTGTTCGAAATCGTGTTGGTTTCTTTCTTCCTTATTTTCATCCGGTATCACTTCTATGTTGTTGACTAAGTTACCTGATCTCTTGGCAAAGGGAAACTTAGTCTCATAGAAGTCCATATCTCTTGAGACTAAATATTCATCGTTCTCTAAGTCATACAATCTCCAACCCTTCTGTCCATAGGGGTATCCCAGAATTTTATCGGAAGATGACCCTGAAATCTCGATGCTCGCGCCACATTAAGAATGTGGCGGTGTTTTCTTTCGACTTTTACATTCTGCTGAGCTGTCCATGTGCAAGATATTTGAAACAGAATTTCATGTTCGAAGAATTAAATCTTCATACATGTGAACTCCATTCCGTTATCACTTCTAACTATTTTCACCCTTTTTCCGAACTGCCTCTCCACAAAAGCTTAGAAATTCTTCAAGGTTTGGGACACTTCTGTCACACCCCAACCTTGGTGAGGCATGATTGACACCCGACACCTAATTAATGTCGAGCGAACCAAACTATAACTCGCATCATCTATGTCTCGAAAGATGAATAAGGCCAATGAGGGCAACTTATGAGTATAATGCCATACAAAACTAAGCATCTGATCACAAGGTCAACTTATACCTCTGTAAATATCATTCCCAGAATACGCATACATATACATATATGTATATATATAAATATACATATATGTATATATATAAATATCTATATATATATATATATATATATGGCTAAGAGATTGTACTACGTACAAAACACGGCTATACACGGATGCGCACGTAAAGGCCTCTAAGGACATAACCAAAGTATGTAAATCGGGACAGGGCCCCCGATAGACCCATAATTCAAAATATAATATACAACCCTGACTCGGAAATGCTCCAGGAAGAGATAGAGCTCACCAACCACACACTGTACTTTAAAGGCAATCTACTGTGAATGGTCCTCACCTCGTCTGTCTAAACCTGCGTGGCATGAAACACAGCGCCTCCAGGCAATGGGACGGTCAGTACGAAGAATGTACTATGTATGTAAGGCAGAAATATAATACAACAACCATGTAGCATGAAGAGGAAAGATAAGAGTGGAACCTGGCACTTCTGACCTATCTATATAAGTCTTAACACATATACTCATGTACCTTGTTATACTTTCGTAATCTCATGTATATCTATGTACAATATTGTGGCCTTGATTAGTTTACTAAAATAGCTATACCCGACCCAAGCCTCAATACAAATGTTGCGGTGCGCAACCCGATCCATATGCAATGCATGTGTTGCGAAACGTGCAATCCGATCCATATTCAATGCATGTGTTGCGGAACGTACAACCCGATCCAATTTCAATGCATGTGTTGCGGAACGTGCAACCCGATCCAACTTCAATTCACACAAGTAGCACTACGATTACCATTAATTCTCCTAATATCGAGTAACTAATAAGTACATAAGAGTTCCCTGGGAAGCGTAACATAAACATTTGAAAAACTATACCTTGTCAGGACGTCTACCAACCATATTCGTCTTATTAGCTTCATCCTCTCATTAAAAGAAAGTGTCTGGTTTTACTGGAATATAAGGTAGCTTTGTGCTCCAACTATCATCGTATACATTACACTATCACGAAGTATATCAACGACTCATCCAGAGACATGGGATATGAGTAATAACTTTACAATACTCTTAAAAAGTTCGACTGTCAAGAAGTGAATAAGAATCAAGGACATTCTCAGCTATCATGAATGGAATCGTGAGCAAGACGTTCATTATGCTTTATTTACATTAAGGACGTGCCAAAAGAAAGAAAGGAAATAGCCTTCACATACCTCTTGTTGTCAATACGCACTCAATAATGAGCTTATCACAACTAAGGCGCCAATCCTATAACAAAGGAATACATATACAACTTAGAAGGCGCTAGTCTATCATGTATATCAAATGATAACTCATTTCTATAAAGAATCGGGCAGCATCTACCCTACTTTTATCACTTCCTCAACTCAACATCAAGAATTAGAACATCAACAACAACAACATACACAAACTATATTCCAAGAATAATTTGGTGCTCCCAAATATAGTCCATACCAATGTATATTAAGAAGTATATGGAAACATCAAGGATGACATGAAGTTGAAAATAGAATGATGCGTGAAAGTGGATAACGAATGATGTACCACTACTTTTACTAATTGGAAATAAAAAATTGTAGCAACTTGGCTAAATTTAGAGAAAGGTTAACGAAATAAGGTTCTGGAATAAGATAAAAAGGAAAAGGAAACCACCCTTGCATTAAATGACATTTCACACACTAAATATAAGATCCAAGCTTGACATGTTTTGCATTCCAAAGGATATGACTCATCATATCAATATGAACACATAATGCTATTATTTTTAATTTACTTCATCCTTTGAAGTACTACTATTGAAATATTAGTAAATTATGAGTATCCTATAAAATTAATACATACACAAATATTTTAGTAAAATATTTACAAAAATATGTTTTATCAAATTCTAATTTTTCCCAGCATAATATCAAGAGTACAATTTTTGTACTATAAGTTCTCAAAAGGTTAAAAGATAGCTTTCTTTTCTTATGAGAAAATAACTTTATCTTTATAATAAAGAAAATCTCATTTACAAAATTCCTGATATATAATGTGTATAATTTAAAGCATATCCGGAAGTAGTAATAATCGTAAATACCCGAAATCATACTTGCCAAATTTTTACAAAAAGGTTTCACTTAAAAGAAAACCCATATCCAGGCTATACATATAACGGCTTTGGAACTCATCAAACTTATGACGTCCAACATCTATAACCTTATGTATGACCTTAATCCCTTCCAACTTATGTGGATTTACTGCGACGCATCTTAACTTTTGAAAATACGGGATGTAACAACTTCTTTCTTTTCAAGTAAGAGAAAGATCCACACGGCTCGTGAACGGTCATCCATAATAGTAAAAAAAAAATATGAAGCACCACAAGAGGAAGGCGTTCTCTATGGTCCCCATAAATCGCAATGAATCATCTCAAAAGTATCCGAAGCAATATTATCACTTAAAGGAAAAACACTTATCATTTGCTTTGCCTGTTGGCATACATCAAATTATTTATCCAATCTATTGCCACTCTCCTTTAAGCCTAATGCAGTAATAGACTTCGTTACTTGTGTAGAAGGATGACCCAACTCTTTGTGCCAAAGATCGAATCAATCAACTGCCTCTACCTTCATAGCCTGTATCAGCGGCACCGAAAATAGTAAAGTCCACATCAACGCTCACCCTTTCCAATCAGCTTCCTCGTGGTAGAGTCCAGTATAGCACACATAATTCTATTAAATGTCACATCACAATCTAAATAATGAACTAGTTGTGATACAGAAGTTAAATTGCATGTCAAATTCGAAACATAAAGGACATTTTTTCAACCATATCCTCTCCTTCAACCTGGGTGTTCCTTCTCTCGTGGCCACCGAGCTACTTCCAACCGGAAGCCCAACCGGACACTTAGGAATGTCCCGTTGATTACTCAGTTCCTTCGGATTATCGATCACATGATTGGTAGCTCTAGCGTCAATAATCCAGGATGAGTTTTCAGTCTTATTATCCATCTTAACATTTGAGTTTATTTCTTGAGAATTCAACACGTGAATCACAATCTTTCAGATATCGTCGATCAAATTGTGAGGTCCTATCCCACTTGTGTTCACCGATCCTATCTCCGCCTGAGTTCCTTCTTTGACAACCATGGTGTTAGCCCGGTAGTTGCCTCTTCCACGATCGGATCCCGATCCACCCCTTTGTTGTTGTTACTGTCCTCGTCTTTTTCCTCCAGTTTTCTCGTCTCCTTTTTTATTTCCTGGCCACCAATATGGATAACCAATAAGTCAAAAACATCTATCAACAATATGTCCGGATCTCTTGCAATATGTGCAGAATGCACCATCATTTTTTCCTTTATCTTGGTCACGGTAAGGGTTTCTTCCTTGTATGGCAAAAGCCATGATTTCACTCCGGTCCTCCAATTTTTATGCAATTTATCTCACACGTTCTTCTTGCACAGCTTTGAATAAACCTTGCTCTAATACGATGTTAAAATCGAGAGAGGGACAAGGATTTAGAGAGACAAGAATAATGGGAGAATTCTTTCTGCTTTGTATTCATCATAATGACCTCCTTATATGGAAGTAAGGTCTTCCTTCTCCTAATCTAATAAGATAACCCTATTTTAATAGGACTACAAATCCTATATTACCATAATTATAATTTACCATAAATAAAACTATCACAATTAGACTAGAATAGGGTTTCATAGTTCCATACTTCCATTCAGGTACTTGGGAGTGCCTATATCCCCAACGAAGATTTCAAAAATGGATTGTGAGGTGCAAATTGACAAATTGCCTGCTAAAATTAGAAGTTGGGGTTCTTGGAATCTGTCCTATACAGGAATAGCCACACTGATTAACTCTGTGCTTATCCATGTAAATAGCTATTGGGACTCAATGTTTTTATTGCCAAAACATGTGCTAAAAGGGATCACTACTATATGCAGGAATTTCCTATGGGATCGTAAATCTAACACTTCAAAAACCCCTCCAATAGCCTAGGATCTGGTTTTACACCTCGGAAAATTTTTCGTTAACGTACAATGAATAGACTAACGAGGGCACGACATATATGATGTTTTTATAAGTAAGAAATAGCACTTGATGATCCTAATCGAGATTCCAAAGACATTTGAGGTAAGGGAAGGAAGTTATTAATGAAAGCAAGGGATATGTTGTGTGTCGGGTAAGATTTACGAGTGTCAAGTTAATGATGTTTTAATGATGCTTTGGAGAAGAGTTATAACGTCCCTTAGATTGTTAATGAGGTGTTAAACAAGTGTTAAGAAGGTTCCATAAGGATTGGAGATCAAACGAGTCAACGAGAATGAGTTCGGATGAACTGGGCATTATACGGCCCAACATACTGGCCATATAAATTATACGCCGTATGTCCGGCCGTATAATCAGCCCGGCAATAGCACACCTCGGGACCAGATCTACGGCCAGACATACGGTCAGTATGATTTATACGGATCGTATGTTGGTCCGTAGAATCCGGTCGGGATAGATTTTAAATGTTGATATAAGGACCCTTTCTCTCATTTAATTCATTTCATTTTCATTTCACACTTCAAGAACCGTCTAGAATTCTCTCCACTCTTCATCCATAAGAACCCAAAGGAAATTGATGATCGACTTCATCAAACCAACAAAATCAAGTGTATGAAATACATCAAAGTTCATCCAAGCCAAGAAATTCCAAGAGAAGTGAACTAGGGTTTTGGTGCAAGAGAAGTGTTTCCACTCAAGGCTTATTCTTCCATTATCTAAGGTAAGTTTTATGGTGTTTTCATGTTGATTAAGGTATCGAGAAGTTGAAACACTTGGATTGTAGAAGAATATAGAAAATGGGTCATGAATGTGGGAATAGTGTCATTTTTGAGTAAAGGCTTGGATTGAGTCATGATTATCAATATGTTGTTATTATAAGTATGTTATGAATGAAATTTAGAACATGGGATAAGTATTATATGTGAGAAATGTGATAGTGAACTATGACCATGATTATGGAGGAATTGAAGTGAAATTGTGAAATGTGGATAACGTAGATAAATGATGATTTTTGATTATGATATTGTGAATGTTGTTATCGATGTTTGGGAGTTGATATGGAATATGGGGAAAGTTGTATAAACAAAGGAAATGCTGCCCAATTTTCTCTAGCTTTAGTAAGCACATTTATGTAATCGATTAGCTAATGTTAATGCGAATTCTCTTGAAGGTAGAAACGTGGGCATTGAAGGAGAACAAGCAAGCGATAGATTAGTTAAAAGAAAAAGGTATGTGAGGCTAGTTCTTTCTTTCTAAGGCATGAATCCTATGGCATGATTTTTCCTCCTTCTCCATGAATCTCCTACATTTTGGAAAACTAAGAGTCTATGTTCATGAATAGCCATATGAGATAAGAGATACATTATGAGCACGATAATGATGATGAGCTTAAGTCTAAAGATTCTAGAGTCCATGATATGATGTTCCTATAAAGCTAATGATGCTATCTATAATCCATTGATGTTGTTTATTATATACAACTCACATTATATGCTAATTCCTTCAAGGTGAGGTAGAATGTTTGTGAATGCCCCATAACGGAATCGGGGGTTCGCGACCTTATGTCACCCCGATAAAGTATAGTTGTCTTGAGTTTCTATGCATGCATTATGATGAGTATATGAGTGATGATGTTACACCGCGCCTATATGGCCGGGCAGACACCTCTAAGGCGGGCAGCGTATACACCATGTCTAGATGGCATGGGCAGACACCATTAGTGGGCGGCATGATATGGTACCCGGACGCGGAGGCACGGATGCGGGCTAATGATTATCACACCGTACCTATATGGTCGGGCGCTTATACATATATGCATACATGATATGATGATGATTATGAAGTAAACATGCATTATTTCTTTTATAAGTGACGATCGATTTACGGATTGCTCCTCATTTGATGCTTCCTTATTTCATTGATGTATTATTATTGTTGATGCCTTACATACTCAGTACAATGTTCGTACTGACGTCCGTTTCCTTTGGACGCTGTGTTCATGCCCACAGGTAGACAGGGAGGTGATCTAGACTCATAGGAGCTATTAGCTGACTTGAGAGCACTCCATTGTTCCGGAGGTGCCATTGATTATTCTTTTGTGTATATATATGTTTTGGGCATGACAGGGTCTTGTCCCGTCCCTATGTCTAGCACTCCAGTAGAGGCTCGTAGATGCGTATGTATGGGTAGTATGGTCTCACAGTTTCTCCTCGTATGTATATGCATTATTTTGATTTTGATAGCCGAAGGGCTTATGTATATAAAGTAAATATGTTTCAAGTGAAAAAAAATGGTTTTACTATGATTTGAGTATAAGATTAACGAATGAATACTTGATGTGTATGATGAGTAATAGAATGAGTGGTGCTCGGTGGTTAGCCTCGGCACTGTCATGGCCCGTAGTCGGGTCGTGACACTGGTATTTAGACTTAAGAGGCAATGAGGATTAGGCATTACTGAATGCCTTTGCTTGGAATGAAGCAGCTATTGGGAAATATGTATGGACATAGCACAAAAGGCTGATAATTTGTGGGTTAAATAGGTGTCTACATAAAGGAGAATAACTGGTGGCAGTACCAACAGCCTACTGATTGTTGCTGGTCTTAGAAAAAGGTTTGCCAAATTAGAGACATGTTCTAAACTAGATATGTTAACTAAGGCTAGCTAACTAGAACTGGTAAATACATAATAGGAAGTGGGTATGAATGGAGAAGAGGGGAGGCTGAACCTTGGCCATAGAGCAGATAGATATAGAGTACAAGGAATGGCCCTAAGCACAGCTTTATTTGTTGGCTAGCTGTGCATAAGAGATTATCGACCAAAGACAAATTGCACAAAATGGTCATCAACCTAGATAAAGACTGTTTGCTATGTGGAGATCCCCCAGAAGCTATACGGCACCTATTTTTTAAGTGCCCTTTCTCTAAATAGTGCTTGAGAGAGTTGCTACATTGGCTGGAAAATGATGTGCGTAATCGGGGAACCGACGGGAATATGGAGGAGAATATCAAGATGCACTAAGGGCAGGGAACTAGCTGTAGTAGCCCTTGCAAGCCTGATGTACAGAATATGGAAAGCAAGGAATGTGGTTCTATGGGAACACAAGGTTCCAAGACCAGAGCAGCTCACCGATCAAGTCAAACAGGAATGCAAATATAGACAGAACATGTTCTTAAGTAAGAAACAAAGCAACATGGATAGAGATTGGATACCAGGTATACTTAGATAGGCCGATGTAAATATCTAGAAGAAGTAGGTGTGGTGAGGAGTTGACTCCTGGTTTTTATGGTTCCTAAATCTGTAATTTGTTCGTTGGAGATTAATAAAATTTTGTTCTTCACCGGAAAAAAAAAAAGATCTCTGCACACAAAATGAAGGGAGGTGGATCTCTCTGCTGACGCCCATTAGCTTTCTGCTACTTGAAGTTTTGCATATCCAGGGACCACTCTGGTTGTCTGAATTAACCTGCATGGAAGATGTCTGATACGGTCACTATGTTGTTATTGTTTTGATGATTTGACAAATATGAATAAAGAACCAGATATCTAGCAAGGGGATATAATTGTCTTTATTTCAGACTTTGCGATAGCCTGAGAGATCAAGTGAAAGACCAGGTATTCGATCAGGTTCCTGGGCGTCGTACAGTCAACTCTACAACTGTAAAAATGCAGACACTGTAGTAGTGCAGCAGTGTAGTAGTGAAGCAGTACAGCACCAGGAGACCTGTCACTCTCACCTTGCCTCTTCACTTATATACACAACACATCCAAAGGGAAACATCATTCTTTCACAATCAAATTACTCATATCCTAAATGCAAGTCTCCACCTCTTGAGGTGCTCTCAAGAACAAAGCTCCAACAAATAGAAGGACCAATTCTTACCACTGAAGATATTTTAAGTCCTTAGTTTTGTTTGAGTCTTTGTCGTTTGTTCTATAAATCGTAAACCAACTCATCTCTTCTAAGAAGCCGTTTGTAGGTATTTTGAATTCTCATAAATTGTTTGTAGCTTTTAACTGGTACACTAGGCTAGAGTTAGTCTAGGTGTATTAGTTAAATTCTAAAAAGTTATTTGTAGGCAGTTTACCTATTTAAGTTTCTGAGTGGTACACTAGGCTAGAGTTAGTCTAGGTCTATTAGTTCTCTTGGCTAGAGGTAGTTGAGAGTTACTTACAATAGGGTGTATCGTAAGGGTTGAGGGATTATGTGAGTTAATTCCTAGGTTGCAAGAGTTGTAATCTGAAGTTGCTAGGTGTTAGTGGAGTTGAAATCCTACGTGGTAGGTCGTGATTTTTAATCCCTTGAACAAGGAGTTTTTCACGGTAAAATCTTGTGTTATTTACCTACTGCACTGTCTGAGAGAACTGGTAGACAACCAGGTCTCTCCATATACTGTTTGGTGGACGCATAGCTTTTAACAATTGGTATCAGAGCCAGTTCTTTTTAAAAAGTTAACACCTAGAAAGGATCGTTCTCATGGGTGGTCTATCAAACAAAGAAGGAAAATTTAGCTCATGGTCGTCAAATTTCAAGAGTAAATGCATTGAGACAAATGATTATAGGGGCAACTCTTCATGCAGTTTTGCAAGGAACATGCGGGATGCTCGTCCGACACTCACCACAACATATAAGTTTTTCAAAATGAAGGATGGTGAATCTATCCAAAATATGCGTGCTAGATTTATCTCAATCATAAATGAACTTCACTCTTAAGGGGTAATTATGGAGACAAAGTTTTTGGTTCACAAACTACTGAATGCGCTCCCAAACTCTTGGATAAACGAGGTAAATATCATTTCTGAGACCAAGGACCCCCAAAATCTAACCATCGATGAACTCATTAGTGATCGCAAGATACATGAGCTCACGAGAAAGTCAAATCTGGAAGAAGGAAAGGCAAGGGAAGAGAAAAGAGATGGTCTGGATGATGAGGATGAAGTGAATCCTCTTGATGATCAGGTAAAGCTGGAGAGATACTCTCACAAAGGATTATTCTTCTTGGCGAAGAAGTTGATAAATGAGTATTGTGGATTCATTAAAGAAAAAAAGATTTTACTGAGAAACTTAACAGTGCAGAACAAGAAAGAGATAGCATGGTGGTCTACATTGCAGATTTGAGGGAACAAATTGAGGAAGCTCAATTCACACTATTCATCACTCCAAGGGACCCAATTTGATTCTGGTTCCCAAACGGAGTCAATAATCCAGTCAGAAGGCTTGGGTGAGAAAAGGGTTGTAAAAAAAAATTCTCACTCAAGAGTTTCCAAGGAGAGTGTGTGCGTCTGAGATGGAAAATATGAGCAAGTCACTCTCCCGTGATTCCCAAAATGGATATGAAAAGAGGGAGAGGTAGTTTATGGAAAAAGTTTTTTTTTTTTTGGGCATCTAACTCACACTTATACTGTTATAGGTATACACAAAATGGTAGTTTAAAGACAAGAAAAGCATGCATGATTCAGAGTACTTGCCAAAACTTCGGCTTGTCAAGAGACCTTCTCTCTATGGATGAGGTCAGTAGTCACCCTAGCACTTACATGATTAACAATTGCTTAAAGTGTCATATCATTAATTGCTACCCACCTTCTCTTTGAACTCCTCAAAGCCTAACTTTTTAACTCTCCTAAAACAACTCAAGCCTGTGAGAAAAGACTTTTGAACTAATCAAAATCAGTTCCTTCTACTTCTTTTTCAATCCAAAATTTGTATTCTCTCTTCTCTCTTCCAAAATCAATCTCTCTTGAACCTTTTTCCTCGCCTTTCATTCTTGTGCGTGAACTGTATTCTCGCTCCATAATAAAAAAAAAAATGTCTCAATCCTTCACCCATCGCTTCTTGAAACTAATCATACTCTCTCACCGTCCAAAGACCCAACCTAACGGACACAATTACCGAGTCATTCCCCAGACATTCCAAGCCCCTCAAACCAAAATCTCATGTCGTCACCCCTGAAATCATCGGCTCCTAGCTCTTTAAATACTCCCCAGAATCCTACCCTAGAAAATCCTGAGTCTTCCTCTATAAGACCCAGTCTGAATGATAAGGAAAATGGAAGGTCTGACTCAGATAATAGCTATCGGTCTATCACTACATCACAATTTCTTCGCACTATAAAAGAATTAAGTGAGAAAGATGATGGGACAGATGTGTGTAGTAAACCTGAAGATGCTGAGGAGATAAGTGGTAAAGAACAAAGTGATGGTGGTTAAAAGACTGATCAAGATGGTGCGCGTGACACTGGTAACATTAGTGATACAACGATGCTTGAAAAGGAAGATGTTTTCGTAAATGCTCCCTTAAGTTCAGATAATTCTACTTCTTTTGGTAGTAATAAAAGGTCAGAGGATAAGCCTATAAAGGTTGATAAAGAATTGTTAGATGTTAGGGCTGAAAATGTTAAAGTCTTAGCTGTTAATGAAGAATGTGTAAATGAAAACATAGACAATGTGGGTATCAGTAATATTGACAAACCGACCGAGGTAGTAGGTGCAGCAGAGCAAATCTTAGCGGAATCAGGAGAGATAAATGAGGAACCTGGTCCCCTAAAAGTAGAGCTGGCAGATGACTCCCAAGAAAGGGCTGTCACTATCTATGTACCCTTTGGAAAACCTTCTTCTGAAAAGGAACCTGGTTATCCAGGTTATGATCAAAATTATGTCTCTGATGAAGAGCTTTGATCAAGCATTGTCTTTAAGAAAAGGACTCGATCCATGAAATAAAGTGACAACATTGTGTCAAAACGCATTATCTTCAGGACATCTGTCATAAGACAACAAAGCAGGGTGAAATTCGATGTAGCTCAACAATCCAACAAGGGAGGCAGCTCAAGAAAAAGCGAGAGGTTGGTTAGAAAAGAAAATCCTAAGAAGTTGATTGATGAAAAGTAGGGGATGGTGGTGCCAAATGAATAGAAGGAAAAGGATCAGTTTCCATCAGAAAAGAGAGTTACTTAGAGTAGCAGGCAAGAAAAGGAGAAAAATTTGGTTGTGGAAGTTGTTGAATGGGATGAAGGTGAAGAGTCTGTAGAAAAGGAGAATGTGCCCCGGCACACCAAGAAAAGAAAAGGAGGTGCTAAGGAGGAACCTGTTTCCTCCAAGAAAAGAAAACAAAGCAAGGACGTGAAGCAGAAGAGGGAGGACAATCTAAGAAATCAGAAAGTACTGTTGGGTAGAGTTTTTGATCCTGAAATCATTGAGAGGGCAGAAATGAAAGAATTGATGGAGATTGTAAAATTCCAAGAGTGGACGCACTTGCTTGTCTTTCCGGGCCCTAGCGTCTTCAAAGAGGAGGTAGCGGAGTTCTACTACAATCTTGCATGTACTGATAACTCAACCCTAACATGCTCTATGAATGAGGTGGTGTTTGAACTGAATGAAGAAATACTTGGAGAGATTCTTGGAGTTCCTATAGATGGAGTAAAAACAGTTGGAGGAAAGGCTTATAATGGGTTCAAAAACATGATAGCGAGGACTGAGGGTGAAGTGACAAGCGAAACACTATTCAAGAAGCAACTCAAGGGCCAATATCAGATTTTGTTTGAGTTCGTAAACAAAGTGGTGCTTCCAAGATCTGAGGGGAGGTGCACCGCCTCAATCAAGGACCTTATTTTTTTTGAGCAGTTAGCCAGTTTCACCCCCATTAGCTTGCCTACTGTAATGATTGAACATATGGTTAAGGTAATAAATGCTAGAGAAGGCAAGCATGGTTTTCCATATGGGTTCTTCCTGACCAAAGTCTTCAACCACTTCAAGATATCAATAGGTACGGCCACCAAAGGAGATCGCAAACGAATGTTCACAATGTCCACACTGGAGGAATATGAATGCGTGCCAAAGAAGGACGGAACGAGCAACAATTCCATCATCTCCAGTTTGATTGTCGCCCAAGAGAAGGCTGCCATCGTAGTTATTGCACTCCCTACCAAATGCCTTGCTCAAAGCTCGATTGAGTGAAACAAGCGGGGAGAACTGGACTAGATAGCAAGGGTAGTGGTGTTGTAAGTCGAGAACCGCATATTAAAGGACGAGAATGAAGAGCTACGAGATCAAATAGTCAAAGATCAAAGGTCTGCAAATGACCGAATTGATTGGGTCCTCCAACCCCTTAAGAAAAATTAATTTGTCCTATCTTGACTATCTCTCTCTTCGCCCTCATCTTCCTTCCTTTCAAGCTCTCTCTAAATTACTCTTTTTTATAATGACATTGGTACTTGTTGCATTTGGTTATTTTGCTTTGTGCTATTCACCACTGCGATTCTCTCATTGCTCAAAGATTTTACTTAAATTATGCAATGCCTGCTTATATGTTTCTATTACTTTTGACTATATTCATAATGTATTAGCTGTATGGCTCTAAGTTTATGCTGCTACATTTTTTTCCTATCCTGTCTTGTATTCCTCTTTTGCATGATGCCAAAAGGAGGAAGTATAAGTGGAGGGATTGGGTGTTGGAGTAGCAACATTGTGAGAGGAAGGCATTAGGTAACTTAGTATGTGTGTATAAATCCTCCTGTTGTTGTGGATCTGGTTCTCAGGGGGAACATCTGTTCGAATTTTGTCATCGTCAAAAAGGAGGAAACTGATAAGGTTACTATGTTGTTATTTTTTTGATGATTTGACAAATATGAATAAAGAACGTATATCTAGCAAGGGGGATATAGTTGTCTAGTTATTTCAAACTTTGTGATATCCTAACAGATCAAGTGAGAGACCAGGTATTCGATTAGGTCCCCGGGCATCGTACGATCCAACTCTAATCCGTAAAGTCGCAGTAGACACTATTGAAGACAAAGAAAAGGTAGCAAAGAAGTAGTACAAAGAAATAGGAGACTTGTCACTCTCACCTTGCCTCTTCACTTATATGCACAACATATCCCAAGGGAAACATCATTCTTGCACAATCAAATTGCTCATATCCTAAGTGCAAGTCTCCACCTCTTAAGGTGCTCTCAAGAACAAAGCTCCAACAAACAGAAGGACCAATTCTCACCACTGAAGATATTTTAAGTCCTTAGGTTTGTTTGAGTCTTTGTCATTTGTTCTATAAATTGTAAACCTACTCTTCTTCTTCTAAGAAGTTCGTTTATAGGTATTTTGAATTCTCGAAGTTGTTTGTAGCTTTTGAGTGGTACACTAGGCTAGAGTTAGTCTAGGTGTATTAGTTGAATTCTCAGAAGTTGTTTGTAGGTTGTTTACCTATTTAAGCTTGTGAGTGGTACACTAGGCTAGAGTTAGTCTAGGTGTATTAGTTCGCTTGGCTAGAGGTAGTCAAGAGTTACTTACAATAGGGTGTATTGTAAGGGTTGAGGGATTATGTGAGTTAATTCCTAGGTTGCAAGAGTTGTAATCTGAAGTTGCTCGGTGTTAGTGGAGTTGAAATCCTACGTGGTAGGTCGTGGTTTTTAATCCCTTGAGCAAGGAGTTTTCACGGAAAATCGTGTTATTTACCTCACATTGAGAGAACTGGTAGACAACCGAGGTGTCTCTCCATATACTGTTTGGTGGACGCATAGCTTTTACCAATGTCAGTATGCCTAAACTGAACAAGCTATTACTTACAAGAGTTTCTTCCCAGATTAGGCTCTCCGAACGACTTGCAAAGCTGAGAATATGAAAATTTCAATGTGTCAACAGGTTAGTTTGCTAGTTTAGTTAGGTATGTTTAATATTTTCGATAAGGTACTTTTTTCTATTTGTACAGATTTCATGAACTAAATACTTGATATATGTCTAATAAATTGCAGGGATGCATTTAAGAATGTGTACAAAATTGTGTACCCCCTGTGAGTCTTTGCTAAGCCTTCTAATAATGTGGTGCTTGCCTGGTGATGGTATTATAAAATCAGAAAAGGTTTGAGTTCTTTTGCAAGTTAATGTCGTTGTGGCTTATGATTTTTATGATTTGTAAAAGAAACTTTGTATTATTTCTCTTTGTTTTGTTTTATGTCTATTTGACTTTGGAATTAGCAGTAGATTTAGTGTTTTTCCTTTTTGGTTCTCCGAACGGCTTGCAAAGCTGAGAATATGAAAATTCCAATGTGTCAACAGGTTAGTTTGCTAGTTTAATTAGGTATGTTTAATATTGTCGATAAGGTAATTTTTTCTATTTGTACATAGTTCATGAACTAAATACTTGATATATGTCTAATAAATTGCAGGGATGCATTTAAGAATGTGTACAAAATCGGTACCCTCTGTGAGTCTTTGCCAAGCCTTCTAATGATGTGGTACATGCCTGGTGATGGTATTATATAAAATCAGAAAAGGCTTGATTGCTTTTGAACGTTGATTTAGTTGTGGCTTATGATTTTTATGATTTGTAAAAGAAACTTTGTACTATTTCTCTTTGTTTTGTTTTATGTCTATTTGACTTTGGAATTAGCAGCAGTGGCGGAGCCACTCATGGCCAAGGGTGGTCACCTGCACACCATTGGCTGGAAAATAGTATTAGTATATGCATTAGATATTATAGTCAACTGGATATAGATTAAATTTTGAACACTCTTAAAATAATTGAGATAGATAGCTTAGAGGTAAAGGGTGTTCTATTTTATCTAAAAGTCACGTTTAAAAGTGTCATAAACGCTAATGTAATCTTCTTCTTTAAAAGAAAACATACAAACAATGCTTGAAGCTACTTGGTTGATTTGTATTTGCACTTATTTTCTTCCATTTCCAACTGAACTTATTTGTATTTGAGTTATGATTTGCATTTGGTTTATTCCTATGTTGGTTTGGAATTATGTTGGACTCATTTGTTGAAGCTCCTTTAGTCTTTCTGCTTTCCTTCCTATTTCCTAGAAAAGAAAAAGACGTATTGTTAAAAAGAAGACAACAAGATCTAATAGCAAGTTAGCTGCCACTTATTTTGTTCTCTTTTCTTTTTTAATTGCTTATGTGAACATTTTAATTATCCAACTTTGTTCTCTTTCTTTCATTTTTTTTCAAAGAAAATTAATTAGTCGTTATCTCTCGCTTTGTAGCATTCTCGGAATGCCCCTTGTTGTTCCCCACTTGTTCGATCGCGTAAAATGGGTATGTTGTTGTTGCTATCATTTGATACTGTAATCATCGTAAGAATTTTCTAGCAATGAAATTTATCAAGAATAACTTGCCAGATCAAATGGACCATAAATTTTTAGACGGGTGTGCAGTGATAACGTTAAAAAAATTTCGTTGCACTCATTCATTGGAAAAAAATTATATACTCGTTAACATTTGAACAACCTTACCAAAATTATCAGTCGATTTAGAGTTTTTCCTTTTTGGTTCTTAGCATTCAAGATTCAATGTCGAGGTACCTCTATTTCCAGATTGAATAAGAAAGAGACATTGAGTTGCCCATAAAAAGGGAAAATGAAAATCTGAAAATAGGAAAATGCAGAGGAACTTAACATATTTTTTATTTTATTTGAGAAGTGGTAATAATTGATTTTGGTGCCCGGAGGGTGAGATGTTACCACGATGAGTCTAGTGGAATAGACGGAATTCCTCCATTTTTAATTTGATGTATTTGAATTCTAGTCCTGAGAATGAATTTTTTTTTTGATAGGAAGTGTTTTGTTCGAAACTCACTGACCCAACTAATTTGAATTTGCGTTGCGTAATGCCTATTAAAGGAAGAAAAGCTCCATGTAATAATTTTTTCCATTTATAAAGCTCGAATCCGAAAATTCCTGATTAAAATGTAAGAATCATATCCAACCCACTACATCTTTAGTGATGAGAAAATTTGAGGTTGAGTGTTGTTATAATTTTTAAAATTGGGGTATTAGTGATGGAGTTAGTGTTTTAACTTTTAAGTTAAAGGAAAGCTTATGGCGAGGTTATTAAAGGCGACGGACCTTGAAGAAGATTAAGGAGAGAGAAAAGGACGAAAAGGAAAAAAGAAAGAGAAGGAATAAGAAAAAACAAAAGTATTTAAAATGAAATTAAAGCGTAATTAGTTGACAACATCTAATTCAAAGATGACATGTGTGTAGTTTAGTCGTTTTAAACTTGTTTCTTACTTTTCATGTGCGTGTAGGAATGTGATAATACATTCTTTGTCATGACATTTTTGGGGGAAAACAAATTCACTTCTAACAAGAATATGGAGTTGACAGGTCGCTTGTAAAACTAATGTGTATAAATAACTTTTTCAAATAGTTTTAAGGAGTAACTTAGGTATTTTCGCATTAATCTTCATGACCATATAATGCAACGAGTCAATGTGCCTCGATCTGGACAAGGCAGTTAGCCCCAACTATATATTCGAGGATTAATTTAAAATTTAAAATTGATGAGCTTAAATTTTTTAATTATTAATATATTTTACTTTTAAAACTATGAATCTAAACTCTAATATTTACTAAAACTTAAAAAAAATTCACATACATATCCATATTCTGTCTAGGAAACCCTGAATTTAATGCATGTCACATCAAAAGCTTATGTCCAGAGAAGACAGAATCGAGATACTGATGAAGAGTCGTTTCAAAGAGGAGAAATTGAGAAACAAGTCCAAGTTGTAACTAATTACAGAAATTTATAATTATTATTTTATAATAATATTAATGCAAACGTGCAGCGAAATGAGTGCAACTCACACAATACATTCTGGCACTAGTTATAGGTAAATTTCAAACGTGCCACGGTCCATAATATCTGACCTAATTAATAATTAGAGATACTTCCATACAGTACAATACAATTATTTAGATCCTTCCATACAGTACAATACAATTATTTAGATACTTCCATACAGTACAATACAATTATTTCACATGCATTATTTAGATACTTCCATACAGTACAATACAATTATTTCACATGCTTAAGACAAGCCAATCTTTAAAAAGCTTTTATTTCTTTGTGAAGGTGAGCCTCTATATCCTTAGTCACATCGAGGAGGAATCCCAAGAGACTGATAGGCTCTGGTGTGTCTTCAGTTTTCTTCTCGTACACAAATGTCCACGTAGCCCAATTATTTTCAAAGGATGCGGTAATGGTGAAAGCACTGTACTGTACCAATGTATCTCCCTCTATCACTTTCCAAGTAATTGATTTTTTCTCATCATCAATGGCTTCAATCAGTTGCTTAGTAACATTAACTTTTCCATCTGTAATCATTTTAAAATTTACGGAAATATGTTAATCCTAGCTCAATTGCCCAATTCATCATAAAAGATATTCCTTTCATCTTAATTTATGTGATATTATTTGACAGGGCTTAGTGTTATGAACGAAAAGTAGATTTTGAAATATATGGTCTAAAACAAGCAAGCGTCAGACATTTGTATGTAGTTAAAAATCATTTTATTAAGGGTAGAATGAGAGTTCTAAAGTTAAATTATTTCTAAGTATAGAAAAAATATTCTTTTTATAACAGTACGTACTAAAAAGGAATGCGTGCCACATAAATTGAAATAGAAAAAATATAAATATTCAGAAAATAGGATTTAGCTCCCCTTCAATACCTCATCTCTCCATTTAATCTAGTTCCTAACCTAATTAATACTAATAATAAGGTCTTTTTACCACCTTTATTTTGGCCACAATGGCCCAAAGGGGGTAAATTGATATGACTATTTAGGTCAAATTTAATAATTTATGCTTATTTAATGTCATTTTTATCTTTTCTTGTCAAAGTTTATCTTAATTTAAAATTGTACAATAGAGATTATGGTAATTTTTATATAAGTGTGGCCAAATTTGAATCAAATTAGTGTGGCAATTTAGCAACTCTCTAATACTAAATCCCCCCTCTAACTGTAATTTTGGTGATGTGCTAAGGTAACTCAACCACCACCATCACCAACAACATACCCACTATAATCTCACAAGTGGAGTTTGGAGAGGGTAGAGTTATGACCCTTCATACCTCTGGCAGAGTAGAAATTTGATTTCAGATAGGCCCTCATTTCTGACGAAAAAAATAATATAAAAAGAATTACACGTGTCCCTTTCACTTTTTTAATGGACCAAATTTATTTTGTTAATCAAATAATAATGAGCGAAGATAAAGAACAAGTAACCATTATTAATATTATTTTGATTAACCAAATGAAACTGGTCCATTAAATAAGTAAAGGGGCACGTGCAAAATATTTAAAACTGGATAAAATGGAAAAGATGAGGTCGGGGGGAAACAAGTCCTACAAATCTATATGTTCAGCTTATTTCTTTTGTTTTTCTTTTTTTCTCCGAAATTATCTCAAGCTCACAAAGGCTGGACTCTAATTATTTATTTATTTATTTTGAAATTTTGAAATTTTTTGCTTGTCTTTAAAAATCTCAAAAAAGATTTGACATTTGCGTAGAATATGATATTAGTGTTAGGATTCAAAACAACCATATATGATGCAAAAGCTAATAAAATAATTATGTATAACGATAAATTATATGACTAAAGAGAAGTATAACAAAAGAAACACAAAAAAAAAAAAAAAATGTGGTTAAGTCGCGGTCAATTGACATACGCCCACAAGGAAAACGAATTATATAATTTTATATTCTCTTTTCAGAAAAAAAATGAAAGACAATATTACGACAATGTGTTGAAAATATAAAACTCAAAGATGGCAAAAAAATCAAAACAAACAACTAGTAATAACTAGAAAAAGTAGAAAAGAATTAAACTTAATTATCATAAAAAAAATTAATGTGTGATGTGAGTCTTACTATGGTTAAATTTCCAGCCAATTACTGAACCAGCCTTCATATCGTCACCTTCATGAATATTAAAGTGGTGGATTTTTTCTGGGATTATGTTGGATACATGATGACAACTAGTTTGATAAAGGTCATGGAACAAGTGTCCTCCACACTTAACCTCCAAAGAAGCAACCAACTTGCCATTCAAACCCATATTTTTTCTTTGGTATAGCAATAAATTGTGAGAAGTATGTTTGGCGAAAGAAAGCATTCAGAATATGTGGCCTTTATATAGATATTAATTAGCTCTGAGGCGCTAGTAAAAAAACATGGACCACTAGGATATCATGTTATTCGTATGGATGAAAGATTAGTGTTATTTGTTAAGCTCATTTCGAGTTAGGTATTACTAGTAAGTTAAATTGTCCTTTACCATGCAGGCATGGAATTTTAACTACTCAACTTAATATAGTTTTACAACTATAAGGGATTTACTTTTTAGTCAATATTGAGGTTTACAACTAATTAAGAGGATCTTAATTAAATCAAGTCCCAAAAAATTATGAACATTAGCTTTGCTGTTATGAAAAAATATCTGTTAAGACAAATTATCACTTTTGTAATCTGTTAAGCCTGAGTAGCTCTGTCTCCATTAGCTCACCGGTATTTGAGATGGAATAAGAGTTTTCTCTACATTTCCTTTGTCATGCATGGTTGTTTCATCTTAGAGTCCGTTTGTTATAGGCTAATTGAGTTAGAAGGGTATATTAGTCTTTTCATTAATCATAATCCCAATCCCAAATTCTGTTATTCTGTTAGTGATTCCCAAAGTTAGTTACAAAGTTAGTTAGGCAGTTAAGCTGGTGGTTAGCATACGAACTGAACTCATTACATAAAGGGGGAAATTTCATTGTAAAGGATTCATTCAGAAAATACTCAATAATATCTTCTTCTATTACTCTTCTCTACCCTACCCTTGCTATATCACTGTTCAGGGATGATTCTCCATTATTGATCCCTTAGGTATATAGTTTGTGCTTGTCAATTTTACGTTCTGTAGTTTGGATGAAACTTTATAGCCATTATTTATATGTCAAAAAGCTAAGTTTACTTGATTTTGGATTATTTTTGTTAATTTTGGTTAAAAACAAGTCAAAATCGCTTTTTTATTTTATCAAACTCTTCTGAAGTCTTAAAAATTTATTTTTTGCTTAAAAGCACCTAAAATATGCCAATCCAAACAGGTTTTTGTTCTTCCGAACAGGACTGTCGAAAATTAGCTGCAATCTTTCGTTGTGATGGTATGATGTTTGTGGTAATAGTGTTAATCTGGGTTATTGTAACAATTCGACCCCTCGTTGGGATTATTCACGCTCTATTTGGTTCTTTGTTTGATAATTCTGAAAAATATTTGTTATGTTTCATCTGATTTAGGAGATTCATATCAAATATAAATATATTTCGTGTAGCTCAGTTTAGAAGTTTAATTGCTTTATTTAAGAGTGTAGAATTTCTTACCTAAAGTATGAATTTCTTGTGCTTGTATATATATGGGACTGATGGTAATGAAAAAAAATAAAAAATTCTCCAATTTATTTATGATTTATTCAAGATATCAGAGCCAAACTTTTGTTCTTGAACCTTGAATATTGAATATTGAATCTCGAATCTTTAATATTGAATGTTGAATTATTTTTCGCTAACATCAGTTAAAAAAAGTGGTACTGAAAATGGCTCAGCGTTGATAGCAATTACAAACACTTGTGGTAAGACATTAACTGGGAGATACATACGGCTCCGTTTTGTAGTGAATTATGTGAGATACGTAATAAGATTTTTCAATCCAGTGTGCATCTAGTTGTGTAGTGTGTCGGATTTTTATTTTGTCAGTTCATTGTTACTTCTGTCTCGATTTGTATGATATATATAATTTGATTTGACACAAAGTTTTTTTAGAAAAAAATTAAACATGAAGATTTTGGAGCTTGAGGTAGTTACAATTTTTTTTTAGAACTTGTGACATTAAACATCTTAAATATAGTGTGATACTAAAATATTTGTTTGATCTTAAAGAGTAAAATAAAAAATATAACTATTTTTTTAAACTAGAGGTGGTTATACAACTGAAATTTGTGGTATTAAATATTCATTTTTTAGTTGATTAATAAAATTGCACAAACAAGTTTTGTACTCTGAGGAGGGGCATCTTGACCATTAGGCCAATAAGGCTGTTGCCTGGGGGCCTCACTTTTTTTGTATGTATATATTTATTATGAAGTAAATTTTCAATTTGAATTTTTTTTAAAAAGGTACTACTTTTTGGGCCCCTTTTTAACCATATTTTCAAGAGTTTGTTGGCATCAATTTTTTACTTTTTATTAAAGGCAATAATTTACTAATTACTATATAAAAATCTTATTCTTATCATTAGTGCAATTTAGTCTTACTTTTTTGGTATCACGTTATCTACGTCAGGTTTTATTTTCTATCCTTTTATCATTTTTTCATGTGAAATTTGTGATTTTTAATATTGTTATTTAATACATATATAATGACTTTTTAAATGTATTAGAATTTAATATCTCAAATAGAAAAATGAATCCGACTCTTAAAAGCTAAAAAAGAAAAAGAGAGAAGAATAGAATTAAACTTTAACACAATCCCCAAAAGGAGCTTTTGATAAATATTAATGAACAATAAAAATCTTGATACGAAAATAGGAAAATCGTTGCCTTAGCGGAAAGAAGTTTTTCAAATCTAAAATTGATAAAATCTTACTTAAGATCAACAATGTCTCAAGAGAGATTAAGCGGGTTAGCGATACTATTAATTGAAAATGTATTATCACAAGATATTAATTATAAGAAAATTATTAATAATTTTGCATCTCAAGAAGCTAGAAAGATAAATTTCAGATAAAACATATATATATATATATATATATATATATATATATATATATATATATATATATATATATATATATATATACTTCTTCACCAATATACATTAGAATCGTCCTTGGCTCTGAGTTTCCATCAATCGGGTTGGTTCAACTACTTTTTTTTTTTTTTTATTAACTTAACTCTACATGAGAAAATACCGACACGTTTTTTTTTTTTGTAATTTATTTCATCTCAGCTAATAGAAGTTAGATGCAGAATTACATGATTGATTTCAGAAGGGTTCATTGTACGGTATGGTATGAAAAAAACCAGAAACATTAACACCTCATGGTATACATAGTACGTAAAATATGCCCTACAATCTAAATCAATATTAAAGTAGACCTAGTACATATATTTAGTCATGATATAGGAAAAAAGGAAATATATGCAAAAATGGAGAAACCAATGATAGTTTGCATGGTCATTCCTTGGACAACTCGATCATAATGGGGGGAAGAACTCCCTCTAATAAAAAGCGGTCCAGTGTTATTTAATGCGGTGACTGATTCATGTAACTTTTTCCTAAAACTTATTCTTTAACTATGGTTAAGATGCTTGTTAAATTAATTTAATCTAAGCTTTTAAATTTTAAATATGACAAGTGTCACTTATCTAAATATGCACTTAAGGAACTGAAGAGAAGGTGTAATGGAGAGGAGTCAAATCCGTAATTCATTTTGTTTGTAAACAATTATCAACGGTAAGGTAATTTTGAATTAACAGTCGGTAGGCGTTTATAAAAACATGCTTGCCATTTTTCTCTCATCTCTTAAATGCAGCATGTAATATATAGTAAAGTCTAGGGCTATATGTAATCCAAAATTTATTATAATTGATTTCTATTTTTTGTTTCTGATAACACAAAAGCTATTAAATAATGAGACTCATATGTAGTTTAAACATCATAATTATTAAAAATATAAAAAGATTGTTATGATCATACGATTAACTTTAAGTTCCAACGATGATATGACATTGTAAAGCTGTAAATTTTAAAATTTATTTCGCATTAATTGTGTGCTTAATGACGTGATTTAGATAATTCGGATATGTGTGGAACCTACAAGAGGGCATATATCCATTGGAGTATGTTAACAAGGTTAGAATGCGCATTAGAGAAAATTTGGAGTGTTAGAAAGGGACAAGTGAAACAAAACATTAGAGAAAACACCCTAGGTCGCACAAGACCCAACTTGTAAGGAGTAACCTTCTCAATGTGTAACTAATTTGGCTATGATTTATGTATGAAAGTTGTAGCCCTTGACGTCTAGTTATCAATGGCTCAAACTGTTCATGATTTAGAGGTTTCTAAATGCAATTGTGATATTTTTACTGAAAGATAGCAGAGTAATCACCCGACCTTCGAGTCATTCATGACAACAGATGGACACCACGGATGGATCCCCGGCCATTAGATCCAATCCGTGGCAAATTATAGAGAGAAGAGAAGGAGAGGCTTAAAAATCAAGGGTATCTGTAGTAACGGTTGCCCAATCGCCCAAGCCAATCAAATGGGAAAAAGGTCAGGGAAAGAAAAACTAGCTCCGAAGTTCAAGTATAAGGCCTCTCAACTCTAAAAACGACACTCTTCCCCCAACGTTCAAGATGAGTTTTAACATGATTCAAGTTAGATTACTACTCCCCAACATGAATTCTAACAAGATTAATACATCTTGAAATTACTAGATCATCAACAAGAACTCAAGAACAAGCTAAGGTTTCTTCTCAAAAATTAAACCTAGGGTTTTGCAAATAGAGGCAAGTAAGGTTTCGCTCCCCGCCCAACTACGAAATTTAGAAGAGAGTATAATTTATATTCGTTCCTTGAAACTACTAAGAATACCTAGATTAATTATGAATCCTATAAGCTGAGAAGAATCAAATATCTAGGATTCTAGAATTGAAAATTATGGAATTTCTAGTATTGATTGATGCAATAATTGTGCAGAGATTTAAATGGTATAGTACGTAAAGTATAGACCCTACAGTCTTTTTTTCTTCTTTTTTTTTTCTCAAGTATACCCTACAGTCTTAATCAATTAAAGTAGACCTAGCATAGACTATAGTGCATATCTTAACTATTTAGTCATGGGATAGGGAGAAAAATATACAAAAATGAAGAAACAAAAGTACTTTGGCAGAATGAGTGGTCATTCCTTGGACAACTCGATCATAATAGGGGGAAGAGAAGTCTCTTCGAGGGCATCCGGTAAATTGAAACGATACAGAGAAGATTAGCAGTTTTTCCTTTTTCTTTCTTGATTTTTTCATTTTTTTCTTGCGAGGGGCGGATTTTCTTCAATTGAGATTTTCGTTTATAATGGATATAGTGGTAGAACGAGCATTTTAAGATGGCATCATATGTGGCGACTTGGTTGGCGGAAAATTATACGCGTATATATTCACAGCTAAATATTACGTTTTGTGATTATATACTTATGCTTGAACAACATTTATACGAGAAACGGACTTGGTCCTGCAGTGAAGGGTGTTCAAACCTGATAGGAAGGTCTCTTGTATATCGAGCTAAATATTCGTTTTGTGATTATATAATGCTTGAACAACATTTATAAACGGACTTGTCCACATTTTTCTCTTTTTTTTTTTTTTTTTTGCAGTCTTTTGTTTTAAAAGTATCTTTCCGATAAACAAACAAAGCATTAAATCGGTACAGTGATAGATTTATATATCGAACCGTACCGAATATGTAGGTTTTTTATTTTATAAAAAATATCGAACCGAACCGAACATATATATATATATATATATATATATATATATATATATATATATATATATATATATATATATATCAAATATATTTCATATATTATGTTTATAATACATAGCATTAAATTTTTTGTCTTTGGGCCTTCCCTTGGGATATATTTAGAGAGAGAGGACTAAAATGTTTGTTTCTTCCTCGCCTTCTTTTTATTTCTTCTATATTTGTCACGCCCCCAAATTACAAGGTCATGATAGCGCCTACCCTTTTGCCCGATAAACAAGCCAACCCCAACTGCGACTAAAGCCATTTGACAATCAAGCAAATCAATAATCATTTCTTATTAAAAATAGATCAATTTGGTACAAATTAAACAACATTGCGTAAAAATCAAGAAAACTAAGTATTACCCCTAAACCTGGTCATAAGTGTACTTGAGCACTACCGAGTTTTCTAAACATGAGTCAACTCATAACTACAACTGTCTAGTAGGAATTTAGATTGATTAAATAAATACAAGAAGAGAAATCTGGGGGCCATACGCTGCACCATTAGCTCACCCCGAAGCTCTCGAGCGGACTCCAAATCACCTTCGAAGATCAGACCCGAACATAAGTCAAACCTGCACCATAAAAAGATGCAGCAAGTGTAGCGTGAGTACAAAACAACGGTACTCAGCAGCATCGTCGACCGTCCCTAAATGATACGGAGACGAGCGCTGGCCAACCACTTACCACTTCGCTAAACCAAGATAATTACGAAAGATTCAATATTAGGAAAATATTACAATTAACAGGTACGACACCTATCTAACTTGTCCTTTCCAACATTTCACATTCTTTGTATAGACCTAGTTAACGCCATCACACACTAAAATGTATGCAAAGCCTATTCTTCCCAATTAACTTAGCCGGTTATTAGGCTTACCATTTACATAAGCCTAGTTAAAGCTGCTATCCCCAAAGTTCCATTAATTCTCTAAGTTCATTTTACGGATAATTCGAAGGATTAATTCAACCAAATACTTCATACTCACTCAAGTTACTCATGAATAGGTTAACCCTATCCTAACCGACTTACTCACATCATAATAGGCGTCAAGTCACCAGACAATCATACTTTAGCAAATAAACTCAAATAGCGAATAGAATTCCAGATAAGGCAAGTCAATGTGAACACTCACAACAGTAGCACAAGATAAAGATGGATGAGATGCAAATGCAATGCAAGGCCTTTGTTTCCACTTCTCGATATACACACATTCGAATATTAACTAATCGTGACCCATGAGGGGCTTATGAGGCTCATATATCACCGCTCCGATAATTTCCTCAGATCACGGCCTCAACCATATCATAGCTCAATAACCTGTCTCATAGCCAACCGAGTTCCAACAAAATGTGTCAAACAACACACTCGTCCGGATCCCCTCGGACTCATAATCATAACCTCAAATCGTATGCATGAAATACATAATAAATGTGAATAATGCGTGCATCAAATCTAGAACAAATATTCACGAATACACATAAATGTCACCATTACATTTCAATATCATCAAGGTTCCACCGTTTTGCTTTCTTTTCAATTCAACGAGGCTATACTAGTGATATGCACGTAGTAACAGGAAAACAAATAATAATAAAAGGGGAACAAAGTACGGGCATCAGATCCCAAACATGGACCCCAAAGGATCGCACTATTCTATCAGCTAGTGCCCAAAGCATGACATTCAGACCAACTATACAATTGAAATTGCACAAATACCCATAACATGATAACCGATATCCGATACTACTGCTCGTCACCTTACAAGTATCATAATCCCCCTTTAATTCACCCCGTGACCCTCTTATTAAGTTTAATTTAGACAAACATACGCAAATAAAGGGCTTACAATCTCAACATGCCTGGAATCGAAGTTTATCATCTCGAAGGCTCCTTGTTTCCTTTCCAAATCTTCGAATAGTTTCCAATCGGTTCCACGCGTACCATAAACGCACCTATGAGTCACAAATACACACATCAGTCGATAAAGGCTCGATCTTTAGACTACCCAACCCCTCCAACTGGGAGTTAAGCAAGATGGGTAAAAATGGGGAATTTGAAATTATAAACTAGCTTACCTCATCTTATGAAACCCATTACATCAAGGAATAATCAGATTCTTACTACCCATAAAGTTAATTTAAGAAGAAGGTAAGAAATGGATTTAGGTTTTATGGAGTGTGTAGTCACCCCCTTCTTCTCCAACAAGGAAACAACCATAGAAGCTCATCTAAAGAAGGATATAAAGTCAAGAGTGAGAGTTTAAGACTTACCATTGTAAGGGTATAGATCTCCACCTCTCCAAGCTGCTCTAGGTCAAGCTCCCCACTCCAAAATGTCCAAATGGGACGAGCTAAGATGAAGTGGGTATTTATTTCTAGGTATGTTCAGCGACCTTCGCTGCTGCTCCTCGATCCTCGCAGGTGCAAAGTCGCCGTGGCGGGCAATCCGCTTGCGCGTGTGAGCTTAATCTTTCAGTCCAGGATCCGCAAGGGCGATACCTTCGCTCGCTGCAGTGAGCGCGCTGCTACGAGGCCAGTCTCGTCTCTGCGAGACTGTGGCTACAGGACCGGGGAAGGTCTAGTCTTCCAATTTTCGATATTCTGCAACATCTACGAGACCTTCCAGACTTGAATCGATAGAAGACATTATTCCGATGACACATTTCGAACTTACACAATCACATGGAATTTCCAAAAGAGGTACGAAATACACCAAGTAACCCGTGTGTATAAGAACTTCGGACTGAAAGTCGTAGCTAGACTCTCACCCATTGCATCGAACAATTCATCATACGCTTTTCACAAGTTCGTTATGCCCAATAGAAGTCGGGAGAAAACCAACACCAGTAAGAGTTATCGAAAAACATTATAATGACCGAACGGGTAGTTACAATATTTTTCTAAACTTTAAAAGTTCTTATTTCAATTAGCAATGGTAGCATCTACATATAATTTTATCTTGCAATTTCTTAACTAAAAGTTTTAGTACAATTACCCTTTCGCCACCTAAAACTATATGATCTCGTATAAAATGAAAGAGAATTGCTTTCAAGAAGAAGAGTAAAGGTGGAATATTATTAGTTCCCATTTTAAGGATTCAAAACAAAAATACATGCTACTGTTTGTCTTCTTTGAGAAAATTTTAAAATCAGTTAGTAATAAGAAATATTAAAATATTTCACTCCCATGTAACCTACACTTTACTAATTCAAGTAAGTTACAAAGGCTTGGGAGTAAACTTATAGTTAGAAATATTCAAGCATATAATTGACGCATAAATATCCGGTACAAAGTGAACCCTGATATTTTTATAGTTAGGTATCGTTGCATTTGTGAGGTTCATCACATTTTGTAATTCTCAACATCTATATTTTTTGTATTGCATTACGTTCCTTTTAAAAATACCAAAAATTGACCGAACCGAATTGATACCGAAGAAAAATCGATCTAATTGGGACGGTTTCAAAAAGTTTAATTTGGTTATATATAGAAGAGTAACCGAAAAATTGGTATGGTATAAATTTTTTCAAATAACCGGCTGAACCGAACCATTGACAACCCTATTATTTAGTGGTAGTGATTCATTTTGTTTGTAAACAATTATCACCAGTAAGCTAATTTTGAATAAACAACCGATAGCCGTTTATATAACCAAAATTAAACTTTTTGAAAAGCCCTACAATGTAACATAGTAAAGGGTAGTGCTATATGCAGTCCAGAATTTATTCTAATTGATTTCTATTTTTTGTTTCATGATGATTCAAAAGCTTTTGAATAATGAAGGGATAAGGTACAAGTACCCCTGAACTTTACTCGAAGTTTCAGATTCACACTTTATGAGCTCCTATTAGTCCCTAATTTTTTTTTCTTTGCTTTTCTTTGCACCTTATGTGCTAGTGGACAAGGACGTGAGAAAAGCTCCTTCAAGCGCTTAAGAGCTTAAAAAAGGGCTCTAACCTATACAAAATGACCACGTATCCCGAAAGCTGATTTTCAAGAGTTATTCGTCCAAACACAGGTTCTTCATCCCTTTTTTATCACTCATTTTCAAGAGCTCCAAATATGATTTTAGGTCTCGAAATTCAACAAACATTTAGCTGAATCTGCACCAATCAAGCTCGAATCTCAACTACAGCTTCACGACAACATCATCACCAAACCCCAGTAATCATTTTGGCCAACAACCAAAAATTTTGACAAATCCATTTTTTTCTTCTCCAAGATTTTCCATGGTTCAACAATGGTGGATTCGAAATTCTTTCTTCATTTTCGAATCTCAGCAGCAACTAAGGATTTAGAATGAGTTTAGCACTTGAATCTCAACTTCAAAACTTTAACAGCCTTTGAATCTGCTCAACACCTCCAATTTTTTTTCAAGTTCATACAAGAACAACAACAATAACAATTGTCCTTTTCATTTTTCTAAATATAAATTGCTATTTCCATTATATTTTGGAATTAAAAAGAAAACAAAAAGGAAGAAAATAAATAAAATTTAAAAAATTGCGAAATTACACGTGGCGGCACGTGAATTTCATTGCCTACCAAGAGTTTGGTTCTCTATATCACGTCGGCACTTAGGATGCTGTTATTACACTTTAAAATAGTTCATGGGCGGTAATAGGACCCCCGTAAAGAAAAGGTGTGTCCCTGGAACTTCGGGTAAAGTACAGGGGGTATTTGTACCTTATCCCAGTAATGAAATTCTTATGAAGTTTAAAATAATTATAAAAATAATGTTGATGATTATACAATTATTTCTAAGTTCCAACGATTCTACGTAATTTAGTAAAGGATATGTCCGGTAGCTTAAATATAATAATAAAAATCAATTAGAAATAAGAAAATTATAACTAATTATCATCTTGAAACTTTTGTGTTCCTTGACTCTCTCAAAAAGGTTTTCCTGAAAAATGTAACAAAATTCAATATGTTATAAACAAATGACGTGTGTGGGTATATTGTGACGGTTCGCATTTTCGCGGGCGGGGTTAGCTCTCGGAAAAACTACTTCGAAATCATTGGTGCTCTTTCGGACTTTGTTTTAAAAGAGTCGTCACCTAATTTTTAGGAAATTAGGAAAACCAGTTTTGAAGGGTTCATTCATGCACCGTGAAAAATCCTTCTTAATCCAAAGTTCTAGGTAAGGGTTCTGGTGATCCCTTAGGGAAGGTGTTAGGCACCTTAGTATTAAGGATCCGTACTTTACAGTTGACCTTTGAGTTCCAATGTGTGAGTATTTGCATGAACTGTTTATTTAGTGTTTATTTCCCGCAAAAGATTTGTCATGTTGCATATCATGTTGGAAAGAGTTGAATATATTCCCTTTATATACAGGGTATTTAGGTTCGGATTTATGATATACTGGTATAATTAATTCCTTTTATATATAAGGATAGTAGTTTTCTTATAGGAAAAGATAGAAAATTCATTTATTCATTGGATTTGGGTAACCAAATTTTATCCATGCTTTACTCACACGTGGACCGAGTTAATCCGTCTAGTATGCTTTTAGAATATCCTTACCTAAAATTTTATAATTTTAAGCGTAATTCGGATTGTTTTGATTTAAAAAAAAAAAAAAAAAAACTCTTTACACGTTTCGCGCGATTGGTTTTTTTTTAAAAAAAAAGATCGATTGTACCCATGGTCAAAGAGTCTCGTATATGCTTATTTTAAAACATACATGCATACATATGTCGATTTTATAACAAGTTCTAATTTTACTTAAGAGATAAGAGTTTTACTTCAAAACCAACTTTGTTTTATCAAAATGCCTTGTTCGTTTATTGAAATTGTGGGCCTTAGCCCAGAAAATATTGACCGGTTTTTCAGAAAAAAGGGCCAAGTGGGTCTTAAGACAAAGAAGTGACTTTATTTGGGTTCTCTTTAAAAATAACAAGCTGTATGGACTTACTGGCCCAAACACTCCCTATTTCTAACTATTTTGAAATGTAGGCATTGGCCAAGTTTATTTGACCACAGGTTTATACAAAATCAGGAGGGGCTTTTAGCCCAAAAGAGACCCTTTCACTATTTTGTTTCCAACTACCAGGCCGAGTGGGTTCTAACCCAAACTAGCTTAATGAATACTCATTTTTCTTGAGAAAAGTCAAGTGGGCTACGGCCCAAAATATCGAAGCTTTTTACCAAAACCCAAAACCAGAAAAAGATATGCTTTCAAATTATTTTAAGAAGGAAAGTCTTTTGCCTAATCTATTTACCCTCTAAATTTTCACACAAGTTATCTATACCATTTTTTCGCATTTCTAAAATCTTTTCCAGTTTGTTACTTATTCAAATTGTAGCAGTTGCCTCCCCTTTTTTGAATTTTTTCAAAAGCAGTACGCGTTCTCAAAGTTAAAAAAATTTCAGGTGCTAGAATCAAACTAAACGACATATGTATTGTTTGCCTAAGATGCCTAATTCATAATAAAGGTTCCAATAAATTTGTGGGTTTACAAATAACAAAAACCATACAGGCAAGCTAAATATGATAGAAATACGAAGAAATTGAATAAAATAAAATGGGGTGTACCAAACCCTAACCATTTTCACCCATGGCTAGGCCTTCATATCATTTTTACCCATGATTGGGCCTTCAATATATTAGCTTCCCTTTCTTCCTTTTGGACTCAAAGACGTTTGAAGGAAATTTTCCTCATTGGGCTTCTAGCCCAATAAGGTGGTTGGACCTCAGCCCGAATAGCCATGCAGTAGAGAGGAGGGAAAAAACAAAAGACCTCGGTTAGTTTATATTTTCTGTCCTTATCACACATATCACATGCACACATATATACAAAGTATACCACTATTTGACAAAACCTATTCTATGTATGAATATACAACATATATACATAGTATATCATATTTACTCCAGAGACCATGTGAAGCATATGTGTACCATGTCTTCAAACTCAACATCTCAAACTAGGTGGTAGGAGGCCAAGTCATCACTCCCCTTTTTATCTTGATGCGGCACAAGTTCCAAGAGGTTTCATGAACCTCCGGCATGGCTGTTCACCAGGGAAGGGTTCAAACTAGGCCCCCTTTTACCTAACATGCTTCTCAACAAACAAGGAAGACACAAATTCACACACCCACACATGATTTAGAGTAAACAAAATATGCCTAATATATATGTGTATGGCACAACCATCAATCAACAAGAAATAATGACACCAGTAGAGAAAAACATGACTTGAGCACGAAAATAACCCATGGGGCACAACACAGACTAAGTTGAACCACAACAGATCATCCAAATGCAATTCTAAACAACATAAAATCAAGCAGAGGTGGTGAAGTATAAGAACACAAAGGGGAAAATCATTTTCTAAACACAATCTCATCATAACAGGTTTAGCATGTATAGAATATACTTATAGCTATCTAAGCATAATTCTCAAATGGTCTATGGACAATTCAAGTGAAGACATTATATTCCAAGCCATAAATGATTCTTCTTACAAAGGGAAAAGGAACAGGCATATGCAAATTATGGTCTTAACAACTATAGCACAATCGAAGTCAAGCAGGCACAAACCAGAATCTTTTATTGGTGTGATGTCCTATTATCTCTTTTTCTTTTTACAAGAACTAATTCAAGACACAAACAACAATGGAAATCAAGTTAGAATTGTCTGTAGAACCAACTGTCCAGGACCTTCTAAGCTATTATGTTCTCCTATGAGGTATATAGATCCTAAACCTAATCAGTTACACCTTTTTAAATGACTTAAGCAAGTAGGGTGTCACAGTCTCAAAAATGCATGGGGATCCCATATTCTTTACTCTAGATGTCCTAACCTTTCTCTTAATCTTATCTTACTGGCAGGAAAGTTTAAGTGAACTTAAAGGATGCACTTAGTCTTAGCTGTGACAATATTCTTATCCTTTATCCTTTCTTTAAAAATTTGACGAAGTGTCATCTATTTCCAAACTTTATATGTTGCACAGGAGGAAAATAGTTTCATTCAAACATGCCTAGAGTAGGACCAACTTTATCTATTGATGATCCTTTGTATTGATGTACATATGACTTAGTTCATATAAAGAAATGGAAAGAAAGCATGGTTTATTGTTTAGAGAATCATAGAGAAAAAGGGGTCAAATATACCCCTCCTCATCAATCTACATTGTTGCCCTGACTAAAACTGTACCATGGACCTTCTTACCCTTTAAAGAATCACTTATTAAGACTTAGGGTGAAAGGGGAGAAGTAGACCACTTTTCAAAACACATATTGAAATCACAAATACACACAGGATATACATAGTGTCCAAATCATAAACCTGGTTACTAAAAGTTTTGTCAGGTGCCATCAGGTTCTTTTCACAGAGGGGAAGGGTTCCTCCACTTTTATCCATCAAAAACAGGCATTGTCCCTAAAAGACAACTTTCTTTTCTAGTTTTATTGCAATTTCCAACTAATCCAAACATCTCCTTAAGGCATATTAAGGCAGACACAACAGACAAGCCAAATAAGTTGCAACAGTCCATTACAAGTGTATAAACAATTCCATCTTTCAAGACTCAACAACCATAATAGAATGACAAAGTGACATCAAAGTGAAAAGGTGAGAGATTATACCCCATAGATTTGAGAGGGATACCATGGCAACCTTTTATTTGAGAGAAAAGATACTATAGGTCAAGCATTGCTTGACCCTTTCTCAATCCTCTCCTAAGGTGCCTTTAAAAGACCTTCCCCATCTAGTCAAGTGGTCCCCAACCTCAAATCATGCAATCATGACCTTTTATCACCCTTTTTTTCAATGACACACTAAATGACATCAGGCAGTTTACAAATCAGCAGTTTTCTTAAATACTGCTTTACTCTATGCCATTTCTTCATATTCCTTTTACTTAAATTATGATCATGAGGCCTTTCTTTCTATCTATGCCCACTTTTAAAGCCTAGACAGTTTGCAAACAATGGATTATAACTACTATATCAGTTGTTTACAAACTTAGGAGAACAAAGAGAATAGTCATCTCCCAATAGTAAAGCCTTAAATTAAATTGTTCAGGACTTGAGCAAATCAAAGTCTAGTTGCTTCTTTTCAATCTTCGCTCAACACTTAGACTCACAAATTTGAACATTCATGATTCTTTACCAAATTAAAACTCCTATAGGGGTGAAGACAACACAGATTCAAGAGCATGATATGTTAGTCCCTTACTTTTCATAACTGATTACTTCATTTCTAAAGTAAGACCAACTGATAAGGCAGTGTTAGCAAAAGGAGTCACAAACAAGAGAAACAAACCTCCCCTTAAACATCACCTTCATTTCATTCTTTATTGTATACCCTTTTTAACTTCAATATGACTAGGTAGCAAAGTTGACAGTTAGTCCATTAACCATTTAGCAACTAAATCAATCCTAGTTAGCTTTAAATGAAGACCTGATCTTGTGGTTCTATTACTTCTCTTAATTCTTTTATTTTCCCATCAGATTCTACACATTTAGGGAGCTAAATTACTACTAGGCGTGGAGCTTATGATATAGACTATCAGATCAAGTTATGAACACCATGTGCACAAGCAGATAAGTTCCAACAAGATAAAACAGCCTTAAGCAGATCAAAAGGAAATAGGATTCACATTTAGGTACCATGTTCACAATAGTTTCTAAGACTTCTGCTATGAATCATGGACACTTAGCACACACTTGTCACAAGTCATAGGTGATCATACACAATCTACATTAGGTGATGACATAAGCACAGTCACAACCATGAACAAATAAGCAAACTATGGACCTAAGGCATGGTCCTTCTACACCTTTGGTCTATTATTAGACAACAAACAAACAATTAGCTTATCTTGCCTTACCCTACTCTAGGTGTAAGATCACTTAAGGGAAAAAGAGCAATGAGACACCCCACTATTAAAGTCAAAGATTACACAAAAGATGTATATTTTTATCTGAATCTTCCTCTATTTATTCATTCTCAAAAAAGAAAGAAACTTCAAAGGCTATATCAGAAATAACTGATCAAATTCCAACAGCCTAGTTAAGATTTTTGCCAACAGACGTCACTTCATAAATAGGGTAATTCATGACTGACTAGTAAAATAGGGATATTTAATTGTAATCACAAGCATACACTCCCAGCAATTCAACCATGTTCAATTGTATGCACATAGACTGTTTCACCTCCCTTATCCTTCTTTTCTTTCTTTTAAAAAAAAACTAAGCTGAACTTATCACATTTAATCCACTTAAGATTATGCTTAGCAAACCAACGATATTCAAGAGAAAAGGCAAGGGAAAGGGGAAAAGAATTTGCACAACACCTCACTTACAACTTTATATGATGGACACAGAGTCTCAAGACCAACATGAACAAACATGACCAGAAAACAATTCAACAGTCTTACTTCTTTTTAAATGAACTTCACCATGACATTTTCATCTATTCTTATTATGTTTTTACCAAATGGATCACACATTAAGCACAGAACCCAACAAGACATGAACATATAAGCATAATCAACCTACAAATATATTCAAACTAGGAAGAATATTAAGTACTAAATAAAAATGAAATAGACTAAATCAAGATTTACCTTTTAAATGGCAGCCAAGAGAAGAATGGATTTTAGAGCCTCTGTGCTTCCAAATCAGCAAACTCAGCCTGTAACGACCCGTTTGGTCGTTTAGCACTTTTGGACTCTTTTTCGTTAAAATACCGTCTTCATAGCTTTAAATGGTATTCTTAACTTGTTGGGATAGGGGCACGGTTATATAATTGATGTGTAATTTTTGGAATATATTTATTTAATGTGTGTGAATAGCTTATTCATAGGAATTTTATTTGCAGTTATATAAGGTATAAGTTGGAGAATTAATTTGGTGGCTAGTGAGCCTAATTTACACTGTTACATATTAGTTGGGTGACTAAGTAATTTGGGTAATTTATAAGATTGGGCTAGGCCCATTTATTCCTAGTCCACATACTAGAATATGTGATATATTAGGGTGAAAGAATTATTATTGGCTTTTGGGGATTAAAAGTTTGCACGAACAGAAGAAAGAAAGAAAAAGAAAAAAAACTGCTCACCGTGAGAAAAGAAGTGGCCGTGCAGTTCCCATCAAATACTAGTTCAGGTTAGATAATTGAATTGATTTCTTCATAGTACCCTCCATTAATTCGTGTGCAGTTCTTGTCTTTATATATTAAAAATTAGTGAAACTTATAGGTAGCATAATGATGACTCAATGATTGGAGGGTTCATTTAATGATAAAATAATATAGAATGGTTGTTGGATAATGGTATTTTGTACGTTTCTTGTTTGATGGAAAGCAGTGGGTCCCTATTTTTCTTTTGGTTTTGAAATTCTCTTTGTTCATTATGATTACAACTTCAATTTTGGCATATTGAGTCTATTAAAGTCAAAAGCAATTCTTGAGTTTCAAACTTTATCACTGAAGCCACGGTTTTCTTTTTGTTTTCTTTTTCTTTTAGAGTTATCTTTTATGTCCTTGTAATTGTTTCTCTATTTTACTTTAGTTTGTGTCTATAGCAAATTAGCCATTGCCACTGTAGGTCCTAGTTTGTTAAGTGAGTATACTGTTTGGAGGAAGTCATTATTTTTACTAATAATAGTACAAGGAAAAAAAAATACTAAGTATACTTAATAGGTTATTAAATGAAAACATGATCATATATAGATTAGATTAAACCAAGCAGTTGGTTTGGTTATTGATTCATATATATATATATATATATATATATATATATATATATATATAATGCATTAGAGGTGGTTGACTTTGCAATTTGAAGTTTTATTCTTTTTGTTAATTTTATATATTGTGTAGATGTAATGGAATATTGAGTGTGTTGGATTATATGAAAACCTTCAAATCCATGGTATTTGAGTTGTGGAAAGTGAGAATTAAATCCTAAGTTAGGATTTAGACTCATAATTAACGTAAGTTATATATTTGATAGACTCTGTCGTTTGGAAGCACTTGGAAGGAAAAGCTTTGGTGTGAGAGTTCGTGGCACCTGTTCGGCATTGAGGTAGGTTACGGTCACTTTAGTTAGTCTCTCGATTAGAGAATCGTATGTAGTTGTAGAAAGTGACGGGGGATAGTATATAGGCTCCTGCACAAGGAGTGATTCCACTCCGTTGGCTCGTTAGTCGTTATGTAATACGCTACATGTGTTATTTTCCGTGA